>NC_059117.1:39900135-40258135 GCF_020740685.1 Jaculus jaculus
TTTATTCTTCCATTCCCTTAATTTCCACAAAGTAGGAGTGTTTTTTTTTTTTTCAGTGCTGCAGTTGAACCCAGGGATTTGAGCATGATGGCAAAAACTCCACCACCTGAGCTATGCTCCAGTCCTTGGGCATGGAATTTATGTTAACAGGTCCTCAATACCGTCTACTCTTGAGGAAATGTCATCACAAAATCCTTGCAGTTGAACAAAATCATATGTAGATTACACTACCCCAACCAGAACTAAAAACTCAATTTACACATTGTTGTTATTGTTTTGAGGCAGGGCCTCACTATAGCCCAGGCTGACCTGGAACTCACTCTGTAGCTCAGGCTGGCCTCCAATTCACAGTGATTCTTCTAGCTCAGTTCCCAAGTACTTGGATTAAAAACATGAGCCACCATGCCTAGCTTACAATTTATACCTTTTTTTGGAAGAAATGAGTGCCACTTTCAATCATCTATAAGATTTTTGTAAGAAAACTCTAGAGTTTAAATATCTAATTAGAGTTTAGTAAAAAAAAATAATAATGCTAAGTAATGTAATATAACAAATTAGGTGATAGGTTGTTTGCTCTCCAATGACTTGGAACCTATAGAGATGGTATCTGTAAAATTTTACATCATTCCCAAATGAGTGGTTTTTTTGTTGTTCTTTTGTTTTGTTCTTCTAAATGAGTGTTTAGTGAGATGGAACTCAAATATGAAGGAGCAAGATAAAAACCATAGGAGGAGAGCAGAAATTCCAAGTTGGGGGAAGGGTGAGAAGTAGCAGAGAGGTCAGGAAGAGGTGAAGCTGGGAGGAATTCTTGGAAGCAGAAGAGCAAATTGCTTACTCAAAGACACCTGCAGCTGATGGCACCAAACCACTTACCTCACACAATTATAGATGCCCAACCAGGGACTCAACCAATTCTGTCATGTCTTCTTCAAATAAGAAAAAAGAAAGTAGAAGACAAGAAAGAGGGAGGATATGAATAAAGAAAAAGGAAAAATCTAGCCAGGTGAGACACTTTGGAAAAAGAATATAACTTACTTAGGAAGTACTCAGAAGCCAGACTGCTGAGTACAACGGTGGACCTTATCATTTTTCACCTGGATGAGCTCTAACCATCTGTTTCCTCTCATGCAAAATGGGAATTATCATGAAATAAATTAATATAGTGTCTAAACCTCTTAGGGTTAGGGGAAGATTTAAGTGAGCCAATCAGTATGGAGTGTTTCTTACATTGCCTAGTAAGTTCTACATGACTTGTGTTGCAGTTAGGTTCGCATTGCTGGCAGAAATCACCTGACAAGAGCAGCTTGTAGGGGGGGAAAAAGGTTTATTTTGGCTTACAGACTCAAGGGAAAGCTCCACAATGGAGGGAAAAACAATGGCATGAGCAGAGGGTAGACATCATCTCCTGGCCAACATAAGGTGGACCATAGCAACAGGAGAGAGTGTGCCAAACACTGGCATGGGGAAACTGGCTGTAACACCCATAAACCTGCCCCCAACAGTACACCGCCTCCAGGAGGCTTTAATTTCTAGGTGCCAGCAGCTGGAGAACTTAGCTTCAAGAACACCTGAGTTTATGGGGGACACCTGAATCAAACCATTACAACTTGTGATGTAGGCAGTCATTAAGTGTCATCTATTCATGCCTATCCAGGTTCAGCCTGGGAGAATAAATCTTAGAACTGGTTATCTAGAAAGGTTGCACAATAAAATAAGAAATAAGTTTCATTCTTCAGCCTAATTAGATATGTTTATGGTTTGGGTGGTGGTGATGGTTTTCTTTGTTTGGTTTGCTGATGTTGGTGGCTCTACATCTAACCCAGGGTCTTTAGCATGTCAAGCAGACAGTCAACCATTGAGCTATATCCCTAGCCTAGCCTTATGTTTTTTTTCTTGGTAGGCAAAAAGAAATTACTACCTTTATTGTTTTTATGTATTTGCTTAGATATAAGAAGGTGAAGAGGACATGCATTAAAATAGTCCAAATCTGGGGGAGGAAAGAAAACTGAAGTTTAAGAAGCTACTACTTGGCTCATCTTCCTCATATGCTATCTAAGTCAGACAGTCCAACTGCAATCTCACAATTCCAGGCCACACCTCACAGGGCCTAAAATATTTCAAAATCTGATTGGTATGACACATGGCACATGTGCTAAAATGCTTCATTATTTGTAATAAAAACTATTGGTGGTTTGCTTAGTTGGGTGGTTGGTGGCTTTGGTTATTATTTTTTGTTTGTTTGTTTAAAAAGGATCTCACTACACAGTCTAGGCTAGCCTGGAATGTTCTACACAGCCCAGGCTGATCTCAAGCTCTCAATCCTCACCATCCACAGTACTACTGGGATTACAGGCATAGGCAGACACAAATTCACCCTGAGTTTGATTCCCCACAACCCACAAAAATAGCTGGCTATGGTCATGCATGTTTATAATCCCAACTCTTGTGGGGGGCAGAGACTGGAGAACAGCCGAGGTTCAGTGGTCAGCCATTCTGATGGAAAATAGCAGCTCTGGGTACAGGGAGAGACTCCATCTCCAGGAATCATGTGGATAAGAAAGAGAGGAAGACATCCAACATCCTCCTTTAGCTTCTGCATGGGTCATGTGTATCTGCACACACATACATAAACCACACATACACAATGCATCCTGCATGCTACATAGTTGCAAAACAAAGTTGTCACAATTTGCTAAATATATAGAAAGTATTTTATGTAAACTAATGAATTACAAGTTAAGTACTTTTTAAAAATTTATTTGAGTGAGAGAGAGAAAGGCAGATAGACAATGGGTATGCCAGGGCATCTAGCCCTTTGTAAAGGAACTCTAGATACATGCATCATCTTGTGCATCTGGTTTACATGGGTCTTGGGGAACAGAACCTGGGTCCTTTGGCTTTGCACGCAAGCACCTTAACCATTAAGCCACTGTTCCAGCCCAAGTTAAGGACTTTTGATCCATGGAGAGTACATCACCTCAGTGAGGGTAGAAGGCCTTCAACCTTCCTGATGCCTGAATCAAGGACTGGAGAGAGCTGGGCGTGGTGCCACACACCTTTAATCCCAGCACTCAGGAGGCGGAGGTAGGACGATCGTCTCGTCATGAGTTCAAGGCCACCCTAAGACTACATAGTGAATGCCAGGTCAGCCTGTGCTAGAACAAGACACTACCTCAAAAACAAAACAAAACAAAAAAGGACTAAAGAGCTAACAAGTTTTGGAAGTGGCCTAGACAGGGAAATTCAGGAACCTGGTTCCTATGATTTTATTTCTGCCTCACTTGGAGACTATGTTTTAAAAAAAAAAAATCTGAAATGGAGGAAGCAAAGTGGATTGCCCAATTTCTCTTTACCCCAGGGGCAGGAGGATTCAGAGCTATAATATTTATTATAGGGTTCATGGAAGTCCAATAGAAGAAAATATCTGGCCAAAATGTGATTACTTAAACCTGTTTGTTCTTAACAACTTATAGATATTTAATATTTAGTTAATAATATAATTGCAATACTTACTACAATAATTAATTTTGTTAATATATCAAGCCTAGAACTAAGTTTTGTTTTTTCATATACACTTTATACAGTTGAGATGTAATTCTTTTTTTGTTGTTGTTGTTTTGTTTTGGTTTGGTTTGTTTTTTCAAGGAAAAGTTTCACTCTACCCCAGGCTGACCTGACCAGTATTCTGTAGTCTCAGGGTGGCCTCAAACTCAGAATGATCCTCCTACTTCTGCCTCCCAAGTGCTGGGATTAAAGGCATGCACCACCACACCCGGTTTGTAAGTAAATATTTTTCTTAGCACTCTTGCTGCTAATATCTTTCTGAGCTTCAATTTCTTCACCTGTAAGATGAAGAAACCAGGGGCTGGGAATGTAGCTGAGTTGGTAGAGTGCTTGCTTAGCAAGCACAAAGTCCTAGGTTCAATCCCCAGCACCACAAAACACCACACCTGGAGATTCATGTTTGTAATATCAGTATTCTGAAGGTAGAGGCAGGAAGATCAGAGATGAAGGGTCAACCTTAAGGAGTACAAAGCTAATCTGGGCTACAAGAGACTATCTCCAAAAAAAAAAAAAAAACTTTTTTAAAAAAGATGAAGAAGGGCTGGAGAGATGGCTTAGCGGTTAAGTGCTTGCCTGTGAAGCCTAAGGACCCCGGTTCGAGGCTCGGTTCCCCAGGTCCCACGTTAGCCAGATGCACAAGGGGGCGCACGCGTCTGGAGTTCGTTTGCAGAGGCTGGAAGCCCTGGCGCGCCATTCTCTCTCTCTCCCTCTATCTGTCTTTCTCTCTGTGGCTGTCACTCTCAAATAAATAAATAAAAAATTTTTAAAAAAATCTTTAAAAAATTAATTAATTAATTTAAAAAAATGAAGAAACCAGTTCAGATGATTTGTAATGACTTCTCAGATTCTGTGATTCTATATGTAACTCAAATAAGTCATCAATTTGTTACGTGTATAATTATGCCAAATCCTTCAGCACTTATGAAAGTGAGAAGGTAGAAGAAAATAAAGCAGTATATTCAGTTCCTACTCTACCCTTGTGTGAACTGAGTTCTAAGAGTGGTTGCCTTGTAAAGACTGGCTTTCTTTAGAGTGCATGATATATTCCCTAAAGTTCTTGTTGAATTTTGTTTTTCTGTTTATTAATATACAACAGATATTAAGTTGTAAATTATGGAGATTCTCCCTTAGGGTACAGATAGATTTTTTTCCTTTTTAACTTATTTTTTATTTCAGACAGAGAGGGGAGAAAGAGAAAAAAAGAGAAAGAGAAAGAATGGGTACACCATGGTCTCCAGCCACTGCAAACCAACTTCAGACACATGCGCCACCTTGTGCATCTGTCTTACGTGGGACCTGGAGAATTGAACCTAGGTCCTTAGGCTTTTCAGGTAAGAGCCTTATGTGCTAAGCCATCTCTCCAGCCCTCCTTTTTACTTTAAATGTACATAAATGTACACTGTGAGTGTATTTGCAGCATGTAAAATATCCAAATGAAAGCCAGACATGGTGGCACACACCTTTAATCCCAGCACTTGGGAGGGAGAGGGAGGAGGATCACTGTGAATTCAAAGCCAGCCTGAGACTACATAGTGAATTCCAGGTCAGCCTGGACTAGAGTGAAACTCTACTTCAAAAAAAAAAAAAAAAGAAAGAAAGAAAGAAAGAAAAAATATATAATCAAATGAAATCATGTTCCCAAACATATGGATAACAGCTTTTGTACAAATAAAGCATCTGTACTTTATACTGAATATTTCCTGTCATGCTGTAAAAATAAGCGATGAATGTCTTTTTTTATTCTCCTTGAAATAATGCCTGCAATTACTGTCAACTATAAAAAATAAAAACAAAAATCCCTCAGGCTCAGTGGTTAAGGACAATTATTTGCAAAGCCTACTGGTTCAGGTTTACTCCCCAGTACCCACAAAAAGCCAGATGCAGAAAGTAGCACATGAATCTGGAGTTTGTTTGCAGTGGCAAGAGACCCTGGTATGCCCACATGTATACACACACACACACACACACACACACACACAAATCAGGCTGGGCATAATGGTGCTTGCTTTTAATACTAGCACAAAGACCACCTGAGGCCACCTGAGATGCCATAGTGAATACCAGATCAGCCTGGGGGAAAAAAATCACACCTCTAGTGTTAATTAGTTCTCTTTGACTTTATTGCTGAAGTAGAGTTCTCTCTTTAGATTTGTTTTATTCTGTTTGTTATTTGCTCATTTTTCCAAGAATGTATAACCATTGTTTGCATGTGTGTCTGGTATGAAACAATTTCTCCAAGTCTCCAATATTTTACTAGTGAGCAACTACCCAATATGGCAGGACCTAAATGAAAAAAAAAAAAAAAAGGATAACCCAAGAATTTTTTGTAAAAGATTTATACCCAATCCTGTCATTGTCTTTATAGAAAAATGCTACAGGCAAAGCCAGTGACAGTTTGGGCTCTAGATTCAGTGGATGAGTTAAGTAACATGTTGGACCACTCCTTTTACTTATCTGTACAATCAAAACAACCAAATACCTCCTTCCTGGGGTTGAGTAAGGATGATATGAGTTAGTACTTGTAAAGTATTTAGGCAGAGGGCTTGGCTCAGAATAATCCTGACTCAGAATTTCAGAACTCTAAACAGCTACGCAAACTGTATAGAACTGGAGGAAGAAGGGAGTGAGGGGTGGTGAGGGTCAACCACAACTAAATATGAATGAATATGCTATAAGGGAACCTGTTGCTGTTGCTCTGTATACTAATTACAAGCACAATTCAGTTAGAAATGACACAAGACAACTTTAAAAGTCAACAGGAACAGCAGGACGTGGTGGCACTTGGGAGGCAGAGGTAGGTGGATTGCCGTGAGTTCAAGGCCACCCTGAGACTACATAGTGAATTCCAGGTCAGCCTGGGCTAGAGTGAGACCCTACCTCAAACAACCAAAAAAAAAAAAGTCAACAGAACAGTCACCTTATGATTTGAAAGTCTTGGTAACTTGGGATGGAGAGATGGCTTAGTGATTAAAGGTACTTGTTTGTAAAGCTTGACTACCCGGGTTTGATTTCCCACATATAAAGCTAGACACACAAAGTATTGCATGCATCTGGAGTTCACTTGCAGTAGCAAGAGACCCGTTCATATTCATTCTCAATCTCTTCTTTCTCTCTCTCTCCTTGCAAATAAATAAAAATATTTTAAAGAAAATATTCTGAGCAACTCAGTGTAAGAGTACATATGTGAGGCTTTAGGTTCAATCCCCAACACACACACACACACACACACACACACACACACACACACTTCCAAGATCATACTATAAATGAGAAAAACAAACTACAGGTATCCATGAATAACCACACTCATAAATGGAATCAAAATCTTTTTAATATTTTTATTTATTTATTTATTTGAGAGGTAGAGAGAGAGAGAATGGGCACTTCAGGGCCTCCAGCCACTGCAAGTGAACTGCAGGGCACAAGCCACCTTGTGCATCTTGGCTTGCGTTGGTCCTCGGTAATCAAATGTGGGTCCTTTGGCTTTGCAGGCGAATGCCTTAACCGCTAAGCCATCTCTCCAGCCTGGATTCTCCATCTTGATCTCAGAGAAGGTGAGTGTAGAACAGTGGTAGCAGAAGCTATGGAGATAGGAAGGAGAAGGCCAGGACTATTAGCAGGTACAAAGTTTGTCAGGGGAATAAATAAACTCTGATGTCTGTAGTATAGCACAGTGAATGAGTCAACAATAATGCTTTACGTATCTTTTTCTAATTTTTTAAAATTTTTATTTATTTATTTGAGAGTGACAGAGAGAGAGAGAGAGAGAGAGAGAGAGAGAATGGACACGCTAGGGCTTCCAGCCACTGCAAATGAAGTGCGACCCCTGTGCATCTGGCTAACTGGGTCCTGGGTAATTGAGCCTCAAACTGGGTCCTTAGGTTTCACAGGCAAGTGCTTAACCACTAAGCCATCTCTCCAGCCCTGTATTACATATCTTAAACAAGGAATCTGAAATGACAATAAGTGAATGATAAAAGTATACAATGATGGATATACTAACTACTCCAAATTTATCACTACCCAGTGTACCAAAACATCACACCTTAGCAACATGGACAAAGAATATCAAACACACAGACACACAACTCTCTCTCTCTCTCCCCTCTCTCTCTCTCTCACCCTCTCTCTGTCACACACACACACAAACACACTCACATACACATGTCCTTCGTCTTTGGGGATGCTGTCCACCTTCTTGTAAGACAGAGTCTCTTATTGGCTTGGAGCTCACCCATTAGGCTAAACTGAGTGGTCAGGACTCCAAGGATCTACCTCCCTCCTCCTCAGATTTAGGATTACAGGCACTTACAGGTTTATGTGAGTACTGGAAATCAAACTTGGGCCCTAATACTTGCAAGGCAAACACTTTACTAACTGAGCTCTCTCCCCAGCCACTGGGTTCTGCCTACTACAAAGAACTGATGCTTCTTGTTACTGGATATCAAGGGCTGTGCCTTCAAGGAGAGTCTCTGGGATACTTACCACATGGATGGTTTAGTTCATATCAACAGTTAGGCATTGGATTGCAAAGTTTTCTGTGTGAAAGTTACTGTTATTAAGAGGGGTTTAACATGACTAGAAAGGATGCAGCCAACTTTCTAGATTTAAAAAAAAAAAAAAGGAGACTTGAGGTAAAGCTTTAAGGCACAGTTTGACCCCCCCCCACTTCAGGAGGAGCAAGCCTAGGGTGATCCCCAGTATCTAATGTTCAGGAACTTCCACTTGCCCAGGGTAGCATTCAGGGAAGGAATGTTACAAAAAGAACTTCAGGGCACAGGCAGGTCACCCTTAACTTTCAAACCTTCAAGAGATGGATGGAGAAGGGTGTCTGGGTTGGTCTCTGACCAGGACGTAGTTACTTACTTTCTTTCTTCCTTCCTTCATTCCTTCCTTTCTTTATTGGTTATGCTTATAGTGTGTATACAGTCATGATGGTAGCATTGTTCGCCTTCTCCCTGTCGTGCCCTCCCCTGCGGACTGTGGGTGTTGCATTGTGGGAGTGGCCTTCAGTTATGGGGGAAAGGCAATGTCTCCGTGCATAATGACCCAACTTATGGCTCTAACAATCTTTCCGCCCCCTCTTCCATGAATTTCCCTGAGCCGTGTTGGGTTCGTTTTAGGTCTATTTCAGTGACAGGAGGTCTTGGGAGTCTCTGGGTCTCTGGGTATCTGATTTGGTAGGAGTTGAGTGTTCTGTCTGTCTCCTTCACCCTTTTGCTGGTACCAGGTTCACTGAGAAAGCATCTCTTGCTCATTACCCCACTAACCCTAAGACTTTAGCTGGTGCACAGGTGGCCTGCGATGGGCTGATTCTCTCCTCAGGTTCTGCGTCCATCTGAGAAATTCTCCGGCGCATAGTGATCTGACCAGGATTTCTGGCCCTGAGGAAGAAATGCTAAGGGCTAACTCTTTATTTCTCTAGAGTCAAGCACCACTCCTCCTAGCATTTTGAAATAGGGCCATGCTGGTGGGAAATGAACAAGGAAACCCAAAGGCTCCTGGTTCCTGAGACAAAGTGCTGTCCTTCCCAGCCCCAGGGGACGTGCTCCCAAGTCAGTCATTCACTCCCAAGCCACCCGAAAAGATGCGAGCTGGGGAGATGCGCCCCAGGTCAGGCCCGGGAGGGAGGCTGAGCCACCCGCCCTCCTCCTGGACCAGAAAGGGAGAAGCTAATTCCGGGGAAGAAAGCAGAAGAGGCGGGGAGGGAAGCCGACTTCGCTTGGGTGCCCAGGGCAGCCCTGGCTCCCGCACCGCCCGGCCGCCGAGGCGGGCGCAGACGCTTGGACGCAGCGCCGCGGCCAGCTGCGGGGCATGCGGAGGCCCGGGGCGCTGTCCCGCTGTCCCTCCGCCACCCGAAGAAGGGATATTTGTCCCTCAGGATGGAAAATTTCCCTTCAAACTTTAGCAAAACCTCAGGATTACTATTTCGGCGAGGGGGGGTAGGTGCCGAAACAGGCAGGGAGGAGGAGTGGAGTTCCCACCAATTTAAATCATTGCTTTCTGCATTCATTTTTTTATGGCTGTTACAACGAGCCAGGTCATATTTGTTAAATGTCCAACTCAGCGAAGAAAAATTCCAGTTTGCAAAGACAAAGCTCATAATTTTTCATTTTGTATTGTAAACAGTTTTCCCTAACCCGAGTAAACTACTTTAAATCTAAGGAAATGCAACGCAATCTGATTTCTATAGATTAGCTTTGTGTCTGGACTTTTAAACGTACGTATCTAATAGGAATAAAACCATAATAGCTATTTTAATATAGGTACATGCAAACTGTGTGTGGCGGCACATGCCTTTGATCCTAGCACTGGGGAGCGAGAGGCAGGAGGATCGCTGGAGGTCAGCCTGGGCTACAGAGTGAGTTTCAGGCCAGCTTGAGCTACAGTGAGATCCTGCCTCAAAATAAATGAACAGATAAATAATAAATGGAGACACCTGTTTTATTTGTGCCTACAAGCATTGGGAAAGAAACCGTCTTTTCAGTTATTTCCAATAAACTCAAAATGCAGTATGTCAAGGGAATTTTGTAGACCATATTTTAGAGCTTGTCTGTCCAGTCCTCCTCTCCAAACAAAAACAGACCCAAGACATTCAAGGACTAATCTCCATGAAGCAGTTTCTTCACTAATACTTGGTTTGTAGTTCTGTGATAGAAAATCAGCTGAATTTAATGGTTGGAGTTATTTAAAAATAAGGCACTCTCCAAGGATTCCAGTCCAGCTCTTCAGACACTGACAACCATTGATGTCCTCTGGGCAACAGGTTCTGCTGAGATTAATAGGACCCCATGGGGATGAGATAAAGGAGAGTGTGGAATGTTATCTTGCAAGGAAACTTTATGTTAATGATTGTGTGTGTGCATGTGTGTGTGTGTGTGTGTGTTAGGGATATGAGTGAGTTATGCAGAAATTAAGAAACCTGAGTCAGATCAATTTAGCAGGCAAGGAAAAGATAGCAAATAACAATAACATGGTTCAGAGTTGGAGCCCCTTCTGAATGCTCCTTGAATTTTGAAATCTTTGCCAATTTAATGGTACAGTAAGCTACTCTTTCACTTATTCTTCGCAAATCTAGGTTTTGAAAACAAATGTGTGTGAAAGACAGAGCTGTCTTTGTAACTTAGGAATATATGTCTTTAAAGTGGGGGGAAGACAAATGTTCCTATCCAAGCAAGATGGTAGACACATTTACCTCAAAGATTGTTTCAGAGATTCAGTAGCCATGATGTCCTTGAAGTTAAGGATGACAGTATGACCAGTAGAACAGAAATAGAAAATAAACAATATCTAGGTGGAAACAACTCACATAGAATAAATTATGGAGGGAGATAACAAAATTATAGTTTCAGAATTTAAAAGTGCACTAGACTCAGGTCTAAGTTAGGTTGGTTCTTACTTAGAAAGGAAGTACTGATTACTGGCAATATACTCACCTTCAAGTCCATCCATCACTGAGAGCCTTGTCCTGATGCAAACAATGAGAGGTTAGATGGTTCTCCTTCCAATCCACTTCATCTAGGCCCAAGGAGCTCGGAGGCATTGCTTCTGTATGCCCGCCAGAAGTAAAGGGCCAAAGTAGGCTTTTCAGGGAGGAGAGTCCCCAGGGTCAGCTTATCTGATGTGAGCATGTTAACTTGTGTTCCTCTGTGTATTGAAAGAGCCAGAGCCTTTCAATGAGAGAAGTATGTTACAATCCCATCGGACACAGAGAAAGATGCTGTTCCTGCTGTGATTTCAAAAGTTAACAACAGAGTTGTTGCCAGTCTCTCAAAATAGCAGTATTCTCAGACACCCAGAGATTCTACATCAAGAATGATCATCCTTAAGAAAGAAGCATGAGCAGCAGTGGCCATTTTTCACAGGCGTGCTCAGCCATCAGGAAAGCTTAATAAACCCCTATTTAGTATGCATTTATGCAGTGATTACATGAACTTTAACCTCTGAAGAGCTGTAGCAATTAGCTTCAGTGTCCAGCACCTTCTACCCACCATTCCCCACTGGCTTCTTTCGGTCTCCCCTTTCCATCTCTGTGTAGTTTATGCACTAAGAGGATGTAAAAATTTAAAACTGGCTTTCCCTCCCAAGATTTGTTTCCACACATCTCAATACCCCTCCATATGGGGTCTGCTTGTCTACAGTCCTCAAAAGCAAATGGATTTCAATTTAATCTTGCCCTATACTTCCACAATAAACTCTAATGGCACAAAGAATTTCATTTCATATTTTGTGGCAACTGAAAAAAATAGAAACCTTTGTATTGGACTCATTCAACATTTTTTAAGTAGTCGGTGAAATTTCTTTTAACTCAAATGATGCCTGATGGATTGGCAGAAAACTGAGGTGCAGTGGAAGGGCAGCTGGAAGCTATCCTCAAGAAAAAGAACCAGGAGGGAAGAGGAAAGTGTTTAAAGTTTCTAGTAAACATTGTTTAGCAAAAGAATAATAGGAACGTTGCCCCTTTCCCAAAGAGGGGTGGCACTGTAATTGTTGCCTTTAGCTGAGAGCTCAGATAAACCGCTGGGACTCATTCTAAAGTGACCCATCACTGCATTCATCTCTTCTTGAACTTTTGGTGAACCTGAGATTAAACAGGGGTGAGCAGCTAAGCAGTTTGTTGTTAGCAGCCTTTTCAACAACCCTTTCAGACTGAGTAAATATTGATCGGTTGGAATCTGATTGCCCCAGAGGAAAACACCATCGCATCTGAATAGCATCCAAAAGTAAACTTTCAAAGGTGAAGCCCAGAGCTGACTTCAGAGTCACAGCAAGACCTACCCCTGCCTCGCTGGAGGACACCCTTCACTTAGGGAGAACTTTGGGTGAATGTAAAGGAAGTGAAGAAAACACATTTGAAAATGAATTTTATATCGCAATTATTCCTGGTTCTAATTGAGACTACTGTTTCGTTTTTTTTAAGCATATCAATAAAATGATATTTTCCGTTTTCTCTCTTTAGGTTGTTTCCGTTAAAACCGCTGTCATTATTCAAGGAGCTAACTGTGCGCCTCAGAGACCAGAACAGAAAAAAAGAGAGACCTTCAAATAGAATGTGTTAAGCGCCTTTGATTTAATCGATTGGGACAGCTAAAAAGATACAAATGCTTTTCTTGTTGAAAGGTATATTAATGTTTCCTAGATGCATTGCTTGTTAACTGATTTATTCCAGGACCTAGAGCACACTGGAGATTTTTGGCCATAATTCATTGTTCTCCTCCCTCTCAGCTACATTAAAATCGTCACCTTGAAGACTGGAATCCCTAGCATTAGCAGCACGTCTGGCCCCGCTTTTAGATATTGAAATCAAGACAGTGGCATGCAAATGATACTTTAACACATTAAAGTATTTGAAAACCAGCCATCTGTTTTGCTGTGTGGCCTAACACTAATAAACAAAAGGTACAGCATAGCCAGTGGGGAAATGAAAGAAAGGCTTGGTGTCTTTGAAGTTCTCTTCCATCCTCAGAACCCAGCAGCAGAGAAGAGAGCACCCGGTGCCCTTGATATGGCCGCAACAACTGTTCCCACAAAGTCCAGGCTTCCTCCACTTAACAGGGAAGTGCAGGAAATCTCACAAGTGAAGTAGAAAGCCTGCAAACTCCATTTTTGTAAGTTTCTTTCCCCAGCCTATCCTTTTAAAGCACCGTTTGAAGAGGAAGGAAGTCATATGTTTGTATTTGTTTGTGATGCTGTAAATTTTCTACTCTATTCTTAGGGTTCAAAGCCCTCCAAAATGTGTGAAAGTTGGAGCTGGGAGTGTGTGTCATTGGTATGTTACTTGCCTGTCATGTGCAAGGCCCTAGATTCAATCCCCAGCATCACCAGGAAAAAAAAAAAATTAGAAAATGTCATTTAAACCCAAAAATGTATGAAAGTAAATGGAAACTGGCAAGAACTCTGGGAGGAGAGCCACTTTAAGCTTTCTCATTTTCTGGCCTCCTCTGAGATCTGATACATGCCTTAGCCAGAAACAATTTGGATTTTGACCATTGTGGTGACTACTTCCACAAACTCACCTGTAAGAATCTACTGAGCCTAGAGAAGAAAATAAACCTATCTTCTGGGTTATGTGGCCTGGCATAAGAACTGCAGACCATTTACAGCCATGATGGCTAAGAAATCGAAGCTCAGTCTGAAAGCAATGAGATGTGCAGTCCAGGGATGGAAGTAAAGGAAGAGATGGAAAGGCCAAAAATAGACCACATTCAGTGTAAAGGAAAGAATATATTGAAACAATGCCTGACAATCCAAAAATGAGGAAGTGGTGGGGAGGAGGCTCCATTCTCACCACAGCTTTATACTGGAGCTAATTAAATGTGAATCTCTTTACTCTTGCTTCACTGATGTGAGGAAAGACTAGCTGAAGACAGTTTTTAGCTTTTGAAGGGGGCTCTGTTTATATATATGTCAACATCCAGTTGGAGGTGAAAAGGTTAGCACTTGACCCAGGAAGTCTCCATGTTTGTTTCAAAAATTGATCTCCTTCATAAATTTCTTCAACATTTTTGAGCATTGATTATAAGAGGAGCTGCTGTTATTTTAAAGAGAAGCAATACATTTAATAGACATTTGTTAGGTAAAAGTATAGGAGAAACTTCAAGCTAAAAGAAAAAGGCAAGTATTCACTCTTAGTGAAGAAAAGGCCCACTTCTGTGAAAATACACACCACTTTTCTGTCCTCCTCCAAGGGAAATGAGTCAACTTTGTAAAAAAAAAAAAAAAATTATAGCCCAGCCAAATACACAGATACTCAAGCATACCTGAAACATGAATATATTTATTACAGACATCTTTAGACCCGTAAATTCTGCTCTGGATCATGTCACTCGCTCCAGGATCTCAGAGCTGTTCATGATTGTACAGGGATTAGGGACTATCATCGACTCACAAAGGATAACTGATAGAACTCAGTGTGGTACTTTAGGGACATCAAAACATTGTGCGACATGCAAAAGACTATTCACGAATCACACAAAATATACATTCATTGTGCCATCCATCACATTAACAAATGAGCTGAAAAATACATCAAATCCAGATGGAAAGAGAGGTTAATTTAAATAAAACCTTTGGTTCCAAATAATACAGCACAAATTTTAAATGAAGAGTGGTCAGAGAAGCAAGAAAAGGGTAGAAGAGTTAGGGTAAGACTTTGTACAGGAAGCCAGGGTTCTGAACCTTGTGCTTAGCAGGCCTTCTTAACTCCAAAAGAACAAACTGAAGCTGCTCTCTGAAGCATCTGATTGAATTTAAATGAGAGATTGTGTTCTTTCATATATAGTCACATATAAAATGGTACCAGTTTCGAGAGTTTGCTCACCCTGTCTGATTTAGTCACTTAAGCATTTCTAGAAAATCTGTATAAAGATAAATCTCTCAAGAGAAAGTATTTACAGCCAACAACCTCACACACACAACACTGACTTAAATTAAGGGATGAATTGTGTAAACATACTCATTATGAGCTCTCTCCTTTCTCTATATCCTGCTTAAGGGTAAGGTACAGAAGAACTGTAAATACACTGTCAGCCAAAGGTGAGATGCCTCCCTTTGGCATGTTTCTGCTGGGAAAGTGAACTGTTTTCCAAAGGACATCCAAAATGAACTGGAGGTTGTGTGAAAAATATCTCCAAAAACCAAGAAGGTCAGGTACCACCAGAAATTGACCCTGGCACCCAATGTGAATTAAGGAGTTAACCTCCAGCCAAGTCTCCAGAATTCTCTGGAAACACTTTATCCAGACCAGGGCCAGGAGCTCCCCAGATAGGATCAGAAAAGAAGAGAGACTGCAAATGGAATGGAAGATAAGCTAAGAATGTGCTTTGGGTAAGAAATCCCAGTCCCAGGAGCAGCATGGGCTGCGGGGAACTGGGTTTCAGTGGGAGGTAGTCAGGGTGTCTGAGGTTGAAGACCCCGGGGAAGGAGCGCAGGGCGAAGAGCTGGACTTCTCCGAGGATTCCTCCGCCTTTTCGTCGTTTCCTGGGGGGGTAGCCGGGGAGATGGGCAGGAGCCCCTCCTTCTCACGTTTCTTCTGCTTCATTCGACGGTTCTGGAACCAAATCTTCACCTGGGTCTCGTTGAGCTGCAAGGACGCTGCGATCTCTACCCTGCGGGCGCGAGTCAGGTACTTGTTGAAGTGGAACTCCTTCTCCAACTCCGTGAGCTGCTTGGTGGTGAAGTTGGTACGCACTGCGTTGGGTTGACCCACATAGCCATACTCCCCAACTTTCCCTGTGATAGGGTGAAAAGCATGAGAGGAAAAGGTAAAAAAAAATAAAATAAAATAAACGGAAACATCCCCTACATCAGGGCAAGGCTCAGGTAGAAGGGTGGGCCAAGAACTTCTCAACACATATCTCGGTGGGCAGGGGGCGAATAAATGATTGTAACAGCCCCAGTGATGAAGTACAGAGTGTTAACCCGAAGTCACCATTAGCGTGGTCAGACCCATGAGGAATGGAGCCTACAGGTATTAACAGAGCTTCACCGTCTCTTCCTACGTAGGCTTCCAAACACCCAAACCTCAGCTCCTTTGAAAACACACCACACTTTTGCCCCAGCGCACCTGGCACTCTATTCACACCCTACTATACTAGCCAGAAGCAAGAACCCTTCTTAAAAAGAAAAAAAATCCTTATTAATTTCCCTTGTAAACTAAGCAAACCAGTTCCTTCCAAAATCACTGCCCCGCAGGACTCACCTGTTTTGGGAGGGTTTCGTTTGACTTTCATCCAGTCAAAGGTCTGCGCTGGAGAAGACGTCTCCGACGCAGGGGAGCGACAGGCTTCTTGGTGGCTGGCGTGGAGAGGGGACAAGGAGTTATTATACGTGGCCAAGGCCAGGCTCTGATGCTCTTGTCCATATGAGTGGTGAATGTACTGAGGCGAGCCCACAGTACCCCCAGCATAACCCTGGTGGTGATGGTGGTGCTGGACCACGGGAGATGATAGGTTTCCAGAGTAAACAGCGGGCGTGCACGGGGGGTACCCACCACTTACGTCTGCTTCCTGGTTTAACCCATAGGGGCTGTAAGGCGCACTGAAGTTCTGTGCGCCATAGCTAGGACCACAACTCGAGTGGGAGTAAGACACCCCCAGGTTCCCAGAAGTCTGGTACGTAGCCGGCTGGGGGTGGTGATGGTGGTGGTGGTGGTGGTGGTGGTGGTGGTGGTGGGGCGAGCTGATCTGCACTCCCCTGCCCACTAGGAAGCGGTCGTCGCCGCTGCAGCTGTTGGCACTGACCGCGCAGGATTGGAAAGTTGTAATCCCATGGTCCGAGGGGTAGGATCGCGCTGAGCAGGTCCCAGAGTCGCCACTGCCAATGATGGGGTATTCCAGAAAGGAGCTCATTCTTGCAATGTCCATCTGTCACTGAGTGACTGGGTCCTGCGAAGCCCTGGGTGACCGTGCCAACTTTCTCACTTCCTCCATGGGGCCGGAGAAGAAAAATGATATGAATGTACAGTGCGCAAGAGGCGGGGCTGGAAGGCGAAGGGCACAAGGGGAGGGGCACGTGACTTTACCAGCCAATAGCTGAGCCGCCTGCGAAAGTTTGCCGGCTCCGGCGGTGATGGATCACCGTTTCAGTGGCATTTAAATCCCCGGCGCTCCTCCATCTAGGTGACGTGCAGTCGGCCCCCCCAAGCAGCCCAGGCGGCGGCTGCGGCCCAGGCGGCTGCGGCGGCGGGCGCGGAGCGCTGGGACCCCAAGGAGCAGAAGACGGCCTGCTGCGCACGCCCGCCTCCGGGAAGGTGGGGGCTGGGAGGCGACCCTCTGCCCCCGCCCCCACCGGGCTCAGAAAGATGGACTGGCACCAGGTGAGAAGCCACAAGGCCTTCGGGCCCTCTTGGGGCGGGAATCAGTGCATCTGAGCTCTCTGGATTAGCCTAAATGATAAAGGCGGAGCTGGGAGCAAGCGGGGCCGGGAGGGTGGGAATCCAACAGACATCACGCCCTCGGCTACCTGGTGGCTTCCACCACGGTCCCTTGTCTGAGACCCACAGGGCGGTGAGGAGCTGTGAGGCCCCGGGCGAGGCTGTACCACCGACTCTCTAAGCTCGGAATTGCGAGGGACGTGCCATAGCACTGGCTGGGAGGAACCTGGTTAGGTGGGAAGGGGACCAGAGGGCCAGAAGCTCCCCTCCTCCACGGAGGGTCCCGGAGAGCCCTCTTTCCAACTCCCAGCCGCCATTAGCCAGGCGGTGAGGAGCTTCGGTGTAATTCGATCCCGGGGGCAGGTGAGCCCGCGCGTCCGGTTCTGGAGGGAAAGCCCGCGTCGAGGGCGCTCGGGGCCCTCCCTCTTGCTCTGCTCTCCGCCCCTTTCTCCTCCCCGCTCTGTTTTGCTCAGGAAGCCCTCCAAGATCCTTGACTATTCAGCCGCGGGAGTTTGTAGGGTAGAAGGCGGGGGAGAGCGATGACGCTGGCCGACGTGGGCAGCGTGGGGGCCGGGCTGTGCGCTGGAGGCCATCTGCCGGCTCTTTAGGACTCCGGAGCGTGCGCGCCCCGGCGTAGGCCTCGGAGAGCCGCATCACCGCTCCTAGAAAGTACGCTGAGCTCCTCCCCCACCTCCGTTTCTCTTTTTTTTCTAGAGGGGCTTGCTCGGAGGGGGGAGAGCCTTCTGTTTCCAAACCCCCTCCCCCCATCCACTGCGTATCTGGAGTGGAAGTCGGGGGCTGACAAGTGGGAGGGGCAGTGGCCAGATGGCTGAGAGCCGAGGGGACACTTTCCCAACGAACTGTCGTAGTTGCATGCGTGAACCTTCAAGGCATTCCCCAGAGAGACACGTGCGAATGTGAGCGTCTTCTCAGGCCAGGGGTCCTGTTTTCCATCACCCTTGTCCCACACTGATGCTGATGGGGTCGTTAATTGCTGTTTACTATGAGGTTTCATGTCAACCCTGGGCTTCTAGAGGGAAAAGGCCAAGCACAAACCTAGAATGGACGCATTCTTAAGTAGGAGAACACCAGAGGTCACCTAAGAAACTCTGAGTAGATTTACTATGACCATCAGGCATAATTAATAGTGGGTTTGGGGGTCCCACTCCTCCCACCTCCCCTCTCTTTTAGGAAAAGGAAGTTTTGCTCCAAGCAGGCACATTTCCAATGTGTTATTCATCCCTGGTCCTCGATGCTGTATTCTCCACTTACAGAAGTTGTACCCTTCCCCCCCCCCAAAAAAAGAAAAAAAACTGCCCCTTCCCTGAGAAACCTCTGGAGACCTTTGGCTCTGGACTCAGGTCCAAAGAAACATTTTCCCCAGATTTCATTTTGAAGTGTATTTCTGTGACCTTTGGCCCACCCTGAGTATGGTCGAGAGGGAGCACGGGTCAAAAAGTTCCCCCTGCCTCCGTTACAGTTCAGTCAGTCCTCATCCTGGAGAAAGTGGGGAGGAATGGTGAGCCTCCTGGAGGCTACTTCCTGAGGAGTTTTAGGTGTCCAGATGAGGACAGATTGGGCAAGAAGTGAGGTGCTCCTCGGTCAGATCTGCTCTCGTAGCGAAGACAGTGGACCCCAGCCCGGGCACACCGCTGTCCTCCTGTGGGTTTGTACCATCCCCCCGTCTACAGGACGCCTTCCCTGGCCTCAAGCGCCCTGCCACTTCCGCTGTTTCCTGGCCTCTGTGCCTCCCTCCCCAGCTTTATTTCTCCTGGCCTCTTTGCTCGGCAACCGGAGTGGGGTGCTCTCCTTATGATCACAAACGCGCACTCGCACTCAGGACCGCGGACCCCAGCCAGCCATCCCTCCCCCGAGCTTCCGCAGGCCGCGCGCTCACCGCCGGGCGGCTGGGGCCGCGGCCGGCGACCCCACCATAGCTTTCCTAGGGCCGGCTCTGCAAGGCGGCCTCCCCTGGCCTTGAGCCCGCAGGCATCGGGAGCTCAGATGCTTCCCCAGCCCCCACCCCGGGGCATTAGCGGTGTCAAAGACCCGGTCCTTGAAGCGAGTAGGCCAGCGACCCGCGCTGGACTCAGAGCTAAAGTCTCTTAAAATGCCCAGGGAGAGTGGGTGCAAGGCAAGCTTGGGTCACGATTGAAACCATCGGCTCAAAGTGCCTCTTTCAGGCTCCTCTACCAGAAAGGGAACAAACGAGGAGACAAAACACCGCGGAGGCCCGGAGCTGTTCTTGGCATCCGCGGCTCAGCCAAGCTGTTGTTTTAAACAGCAATAAAAATGAATTATGACTAAACGCCTTCTAACTTAATGCTTTCGGACGGGGATCCCCGGCAAATACGTAAGAGGATTTTTATTTGTGCATGTGTTCCTGCAATTGATCTCTTTGATGACATTCTCATTCATAGAAAGCGTTTGATTTATGAGCTTAGGACGAATCACATCCAGGAGCGGCGCAGCCCTGGCCACAGCCCGGGACGCCCAGCTCCGCGTGGAGCCTGGGGCCTGGAAACAGCCGCAGTCCCCACACGCCCGAGACTGAACCAGAGCCAGAGCCGCTGCGGGATCTAGGGGGCGAGGGTGGAGGGAAGGTAGGGAGCAAGCCCCCCCTAAAAAAAGATCGCGATTTTATGATAATTTCCAAGCCTTTTCGTGAAGAGCTGGGTTCGTAGATCAACCCACCCCACACACATGTTGCTGCATTTTCTCACGGTAAGTCAGCCATTAGAACAGAGCCCAGAGAGGGAAAAATAAACATGGGCGAGACAGAAGAAGGGGGGAAAATCAGAAGAGCCCAGTAATGTGCCCTAGATCACATTTTATTGATATTTAATTTAAAGTGCTCTTTCTGGAAAAAACTGGTTAATTAATAATCTGGGGTGCAGAAACACTCTGTTTTAAATCTTAACTTGCTAACCTGGCTTCAAAGCTTTAATGATCCATTATTAGCAATGTAAACAGATTTAAGAATTAAATATTGATTTTTTTTCTGACCCTGAAAAAAAAATCCTAGAGTGACTAACACCAAAGATGGGAAAGAATCTTTTCCTGGTATGCAATTTTCAGCCAGTAACCATTGTTTTGTTTTATTTTGTTTTTCTCTATCTTTTAGGTCTGTATTTCCTGAACCCATCAACAGCTGGGAGATTAATCTACTTCACTGAAAAGGGGGGTGGGAATAAGGGAGGGGTTGGAATGTAGATGTTTAAAACAAATGTGTATAAATAAATGGATTTTTGATAACTTAGTTATTTGACCTGGAGACTGGTAGCTTGGTAAAGAAACTCCACATTACTCATTTCTTGAGCTTGGGGTTTCTGTAGGCACTTTATCCATTTTAAGAGCTTGGGCTTGGACCAATTCAGGCTGCCCAATCCTGTTTCTATTATTAATTTAAATCTATGGCTTGAGCCATTATGCTGAAAACTAAATCCATTTCATTAAAAAGAAAAACTTGTCAGAAACCCTAGCCATTTCTGGCTTCCTCCTATGTTGCGTTCTATTGAAGACTTTTGAACATGCCACCCTAATAAATATATTGAAAAAGAAAGTAAATTGTGACCAGAATTTTATTTACCAAATTAGACTAAGAAAAAAAAAAGGGCGACCATTGTGAGTTTTGAGAAAGAGGGGGAGGAAAAAAATAGGAAAGCTACTTATAGCAAAGGAGAATTTATTCTACCAAAAATCTGCATGATAATGCGTCCTAATTCATACAAAAATAAGAAGAGTGACAAGACAGTTGATGGTCACTTTCTTGCAGGCCTCATGTAGTGCTTTCAGAAAAATCACATAGAGGGTTCTTGATTAGGTTTAAAACAACTAGAACTCCAACATAATTCATAAGAAATGGCTTTGAAACTGGATCAGGGGAAATCACTAAACAGAAAATCCTCAACATTTAAAGGAAAGTGTGGGTAAGTCAAGAAGAAAATTTAAAAAAAAAAAAAAAAAGCAGCTCCGACATGAAAGAAGGCCAAACCACCTGGTCTGAGGATTTTTGTTTTGTGATGCTTTGTTTGGCTTTAATGTTTTAGTAATTCAGATGCTGCAAGTCGATTGTTGTAAGTGTGTCTGTGAAAAAGTCAAAGCTGTCAGCTGAAATATCTACGGGACTGTCGAGGGAACCCGGCAAACTGGGCGACACTGCATCTGAAAGCTGAAGGCAGGAATCTGTGGAGAAAACGTTGAAGTCCTGCAAAGAGGGGACTTCGAGGGCCTCGGGACTGTCATTGTTTAGGCCAGCTCCACAGTTCTGGCCCATTGTTGACAAGCAGTTAGGAACAGTGGGTGACTGGTGCTGAAAATGTTTCAGATTTTTCTCATTGCTGGTTAAAGGAGAAACTGGGAAACTTTGGGAGTCGCCATTGTGTCCATTGGGAGCCTGCTGCTGAGAGAGGGCATTTTGATGAAAAGTGTAACCTTCCCTCTCCAGAAGGGCCCCGGAGACGCTGAGGGCTTGCTCAAAGAGGGACTTCTCTTCCTCATCCTCCTCCGCCTTCTCCGAGTCCTCCAGGCTTTTACACTTGCCCTCGCTGTGCTGGTTCTCCTTGCACTGGGTCTGCCTTTTGTGCTTCATCCTGCGGTTCTGAAACCACACTTTCACTTGTCTCTCAGTCAAATCCAGCAGCGCTGCGATTTCCACCCTTCGGGGTCTGCAAAGGTACTTGTTGAAATGAAATTCTTTTTCCAGCTCTAAAAGCTGCGTGTTGGTGTAGGCGGTTCTCAGGCGCCGTGATCCCCCGCCGCTGCCATCGGCGATTTCCAGGGATTCTGTGGAGAGGGAAACCAAGGAAGAGACACTCGCACAGTTGGAGGTGGAGGGGTCCGAGGGGCTATTCCACTGGAGAATAAATATAGCCGAAAAGATCAACAGCAACAAGATGGCCGCCTCTGGATGCGGTGGAGCCATTGTGCTGCCCTTTCCTGGGAGCCCAGCCGGGGGAAGCCCCATCTCTCCTCCACCTCCATCAAACTCCTGCCTGTGGCTCCCCCCCACCCCCAACCTCTTCATCCTGGAGCAAACTTTATATTAGCCACAACACAATTTATAATTAATGCATCAGCTGCTTAGCTGAGCAAGAGCGATCTATCACTCTTCATTACTGTCAAAAAGCCAAACTCTAGGACAACTAGACAAGAGGAGGTCAGTTCCAACTCAAATAAATCATCCCACATTACACAAGTTAGGGAAAGTTTCACCCCCACCCCCTTCCTCAAAATATATATGTCTTAAAGCTTAGGATCCCCTTGCCTCTTCAAGCCCACTCCTGAGCCCACAGGGGCAGGGGACAGGCGAGCTGGCATCAGTCCCCCTTCCTTCCCTCGCAGCCCACGCTCCCCTCCCCCCCCCCAGAACGGCTGCTTGGCAGCCCGGAGGGGGACGAGGGTCCCGGGGACCTAGGGCCAAGTCTTGGGACTGACCTTTGTGGCTGAGGCAGGCAGGGCCCGTGGCGGCGGTGGCGGCGGCGGCGGGCGGCAGCGCGGTTTTCTTGGCCGCTTTCTTCTCCTTCATCCAGGGGTACTCGGGCGGCTGCAGGGCGCCGGCGGGCACCGGGCTGCCGCGACTGCCCGCGGGGCTCGACTTGGGGCGGCCGCCAGCGCCGTGGCGAGGGTGACTGCCCGGGTTCAGGCTGGGAATAGTCTGCTCAAAAGGAGGAGGAATCAGTGTCGAGTGTGAAAGCGTCGAGGTCTTGATTGATGAACTTTGAAATGTATCAGCGACAGGGGGAAAAGATGTCAGGCACTCAGCGAGCGACGGCTGGCTATTGATAAAACCAATCTCTCGCTCAAATTCGTAATTCATGGCCTTCTCCTTGGAGCCCCCTTGGAGAAAAAGTTCCCTCTTTTGGAGGGGCTTTGGGGGGGCAAGGCCCAGGAAAAAGGAGAGCGCGGAGGGGGAAAAAAAATCTATCATAGAAGATCGCTGCTGGGGTGTTTTTTTTCTAATTCACTGATTACAGCCGTATGGGGACCGCGCTACTATTAAACTATTGAATTCATGGAGACAAGGTTGAAATTGGACCGAATTGGCTGTCACATGATTGCTTCTGCCCAATGACAATTTGGGCTTTAATCAAAAGAAGCCACTGTCTGTTTGATTGATCCAAAAAAGTCGGAAAGGAACGCCTCATTGGGGGCCTGCGAGGCTTTATTTACACTTTTTTCAGGGCAAAAACACATATATGTGGGTGTGGATGGGAATGCCCGGGAGTGCGTGGGGGCGCGGGCGCCTGCCTTGCCTCCGGATCAGCGAGGATCTGCTGGCGCGTTTGCGAGTGTGTGTGCGCGTGTGCGTGTGCGTGTGCGCCCGGCTGCCGGTCCCGCCGGAGGCTGCCCTCTGCCTCCCCGCACACTCCGCGCATTGTTTGGGACTGTCGGGAAGACGCCTCGCACCTCACAAATCATTTAAGCACCTCAGTCTGACGCCTGCAGTCATTAACAAAGTAATCCATTAATCTTCAAAGTTTTGACACCCGAGGGCCCTCACAACCCAGTCACATAAGTTCTGCTAAGGCAGGAGAAAGGAGCAGAGAGAAAGGAGAGAGGGAGAAAGAGAGAGAGGGAGAGATTTGGGGTTCCCCCCTTTAATTCTCTTTCCTTCTCTACATTTCCCAAAACCAGTTCCTGGATCTCTAAACTAATCTCCCACCCCTCCTCCCTCCCTCCCTCCCTCCTTTCCTATCTCCCTCCCTCCTTGCATCTCTTCTTTTTTTCCTTCTTTTGCTCTTCTTTCCCCCTCCCACTCTGTCCTGTCCGCTTCTCCTTCCCCCCCCCCGCCCCCGCAGCCCCTGGCCCCTCTCAGTGTCCAGCCTGGATTCTGCGCCCCCAGCCCATTGTTATCTGGCTTTCCACTGCAGCTTTGCATCTGGCTCCAGAGGGAAGCGGAAAGCGAGAGGCGGCTCTCGAAGCTTGCCAACCTTCCTGCGCCATCAACTTCTCAGGAGTGGCTGGAGAAAGGTAGATGCACGTGCCAAGAGAGACAGCAGCCCCAGGTCCATGTGTCCAAATCCCCATAGCCAGGGCGGCGGCCAGCCAAAGAATTGCTGCCCCCGAGCAGGCGCAGGCGGCTCCTGGCATCCTGGGTTTCATACCCGTAGGGCTCGGGTCCGGTGAGTATTTCCGATTTCCAGGAAGTCTGCTGGAACTTATCAGCAGGGAGAGAGAAGATGCTTTTCTCTCTCTCTCTCTCTCTCTCTCTCTCTCTCTCTCTCTCTCTCTCTCTCTTCCTTTCTCCCTCTATTCTTCTTGTCCTGTTGCTCTGCGTGGGGGCTGGCTGGTTCAGATACAGTTCCTGGCAGCCCGAATTGCCTCCCACACCTTTTCGTTCCTTGGACACCTGGGAGATTTGCACCCAGGTTCTGTTGTGGGAAGCAGCACTGAGGGGGTGCGGGAGGAGTGACCCAAGGTGGAATTATAAAGCTTCTCCTTTTCCTTCCTTCTCTTTTTTCCAATTCTCAGACAAGACTTGAACAGTGCTGGACAGAGCTGAGCAGTGCTGAAGAGTTCAAAAGATGACACCTTTAGGTACCAAGCAATAACTTAAAAACAAACAAACAAAAAATACTAGGATGAGAAGACAGATCTGAAGGTACCTCCCCCCACACACACAACCCTAACGATGGTGATTCGATTTTGCATCCTTTGAAATGGACCAAGTGATCCGACTACCCCAGGCCGGCAGGCATCAGTGGCAGGAAAATAAATCATTCTGATGGCCAAGGAGAGAGAGGTTGGTGGGGGAAAAAAATTCTATGTAGAAAACCAGAAAGGCTGACCAAAGAGCAAGAGTAGAACTCCTTCTCGGAGGCCAGTATACAAAGGAGTTTGGGTTGGAAATGAGATATAAAGTGGCCTCCAACCTTGACCAGCCTAGAGTATTGCCTTACAGATAGAGATGCTATTTTGGAAAATGTAAGGTTTTTCAGTTTTCTTGCTTTTATTCCAAACAAAGCTCTGGAGGAAGTCTGGGTGCGATCAATCTTGTTCACCAAAAGCCTTGACAGCCTCTGGCCTTAAGAACACATTTCAGCTTCGAGCTTTTTCCAAGATCAAATGTGGCTGAGCTGAGAAGAGAGCAGGAAACGCAAGTAAAAAAGGAAAACTAGTCTTGTTTAAAAATATTTTTTAGAAGTGCAAAGGGTTATAAGACTGCTTTTAGGAAAGGTGTTTTGCAGATTCTTGGGATGGTGGCCTTGGGCATTTGCTTTTACCAGAAAGTACTGAGGGGTGAAGGAGGGGAGTTAGAGAGCAGAGCTGCCTGCTAACGCTGGGCTTTGTCAGGGGCTGCGTGGGTGAGAGCTTTCAGCCTCTCTCAGTTGCCTTAATTCAAATACCATCTGGAAGAAAACCCTTTTCTGAGACTGCTCAACACTGAAATCTTCCCCAAATCTATTACTTTAACTCAAGAAATATTTTAGTAAAGATTTCTTTTTAATATCTAGGAAGGTGGGGGTAAGATAGATATTTTTCTTTGAAAGCTAAAATGAATGTCTTGACTGGTAAGGTACGGGAAATCATATTACAATCTCATTTTGCAATCTCTTCCCTGAGGGGAGGAAGCTTCCAAACCATTTCTCCCTCAGCTAAAGAGTAGATGTTTAGAATGGGTTCAAATACTGGTTTCCCTGAAAGATTTTCAGGTAAAGATATTTTCTCTCTCTCTCTCTCTCCCCCCCCTTCCTCCCTCCCTCTTTCTCTCTCTCTCTTTCTCTCTCTCTCCTTCCCTCTTTCCCTAATGCTGTTCCTTATTTTCTCAGGTAATTTTCGTGTCTCTGAATGCTTACTTAAAAAGAAGAATCCTGCGTGTGTTCAGAATAAACAACCATAAGGCTCCAGTCCTCACAAAGACTGGTTTTCCAGCCTCTGCATTTCTGAGGTGCGCACCCTGCTTTAGCTGGGAGATTGGGATGAGGGGAGCAAATCTACTTCACCACGGGCAGAATTCTTTGAAAACCCGAACCACAGGACAGATGCGGGGTGGGGGGGGAAGCTTCTCCAGGGTGTGAAGCACTCAGCTCTCCCGTAATGGCCTGATTTTGGTTTTTCTGAGATTTTTCTTTCTTCTTAAAACATGAAGTTCCCTAAAAGCTGCTCATTGGGACTCAGCAGGTACCCAGGAATGGCCTCTGTGCCTGCTTCTAGAAGGATTCTGAGGGTGCGTGGGGAGGGAAGATAGAGGCCATGATGATGGATGTTTGAGATTGAAAACAAAATGGCGACATTTTCTACTTCTGCCCGTGGCAGACGCTGTCCAAGGCGAGGGGCGCAGACACTCCTCACCTCCAGGCACAGGCGGTTCACTTCCAGCTTGGAGGGAGGTGAGGATGAGGGATGCAGCTCTGAGGTTTGCAATTTCTGAATCTGGCTCCTTTTCCCCAGTAATTTTTTAACCTCAAAACGGAAATGTGTTCGTTCTACTGCTCTTGGCTTTGCCTCTGCAGCCAGCCCCTCGGTGGTAGCGTCTTAAACCCAGAAGTGGAAATGGGATATTTTGCTTCAGTAGCATCAAATGAAAGACGTACTTAAACAAGTGCATTATTATTAGAAAGATATCAAATCTCCTTTCTCTCCCCCTCCCTCGGCGGCCATAAAAAGAAAGCCCGGAGGGGAAAGGAGAGTAAATAAATCCACAGAATGGCAAACGCTAAATTCCAGGAGAAAGCTTTTGCTCAGAGCCAAAGAGGGGCTCAGGAATTCTCTCCTGGGCTCGTGGGGAAGCCCCGGTCCCTTTGGAACTGCTCCGCTCTAGGGGGCGATTTTAGGACGGCTTTTCCGCCCCCCTCCTGGCGCTGTAATGGACCGCGAAGCATCCACGCTGGAGACTGGGAGTCTGATGGCTGTGGGAGAGCTCAGCACCCCGAGATTCCCGAGGCTGAGGCTGTCTGGTTCTCTCGCCGGGGAAGCGCGGAGGGCACCGCCTTGGGTTCTCTCTCTCTCTGTGCGGTCGCCGGGCACCTGTGCACCCCCCGTTGCGCCTCGGGCCCGGCTTCCTTTGTTTCTTCTGCACGTTACACTGCGCAGCCCGGCGCCCTCCGCCTGCCTCCGCGGCAGCTGCGAACCAGGCGACCCAGGGGGTTCGAAGCACAGCATTTCCTGAGCAGCCGCCGCCGGGGACCCGGGCCTCCTTCCCGAGAACTCGCCCAGCTTCCAGGCGACGAGTGGCCGGATAGGCCGCGCACCGATCCTCGAGCCGCCGCCCACTCTGTCAGCTCGCTTCTGCCTGGATTCCACGCCGATCCCCATCTTCAAAGAACCCCTTCTGACACGGAACTTAATCAGAATAAAAACTTTATTTTTTTTTCCCTCAGAATGTGAGCAGCAAGGAATGTAAAATTCTCAAAACAAATCTAGCATTTTTACGTTTACAGATGATTTTTTTTTTCGGTTTTGCCGGATGTTACAAACTTAAACCATTGTTTTAAACGCTGGATCCTCTCTGGTTTTATTGCATCATTACCATTATTATAAAGGAATATTTCCCTTTCAAATAAATGTTTCTATGTATGCCAATACACCACTGAACAAAAGGCCCAAGAAACCTTCTGAACAATCAGGGTACAGAATTTTTTAATATAAATACGAACGGATGGGGATAAATAATATGTAAAACTTAAAACTATTCAATGCTTGCAAAAAAATATAAATAAGTCTGACTGTTCACCAGCATACACACACGAAAAGACGCACACTTAGTCATCTTTGCAAGGCAGCCCCTGTTTCAAAGCGCCTTTGATTTTTTTTTTTCTCGCTCATTACAAGAAGTGCAATTTAAAAAACTAAAACTTAAAAAAATCGCAATTGCTTCCTCTCGGGAGCCATAACGTTCGAACAAATTCACATTGAAAACTCGACTAGAACATTTGTTCATATACCCTGTTTCTGATCAAAGAATAGAGAGGGTAAAGGGTGCAGGGCCAGCAGCCTAGTTGGGGGGGGGTAGATATCGCTAGATACTGACAGCCATTCCAGCAACCAAGATTGCTACGTCACATAACTATAAAAACAAAATGAAGGAAGGGTGCAGAGGAAACAGAAAGGGGGGAGAGAGCAGGAAGAACCAAAAAAAAAAAAAAAGGGAAAGGAAGAAAAAAGAAAGGTGGGTGGGTGACTCTCCTGGCACACAGCCCCAAGACCACCATCACAGGTGGGTGAGCTTGGGCGCTTCCTGAATTCTTCCCTGAGAAGGATGGTGGGCGGTAAGGTCCGTGTAGGTGGGGTGCGGTTCCCCAGGCCCTGGCCCGTGGTGGTGACCGCTGCCCAGCGGCCCAGTGCCCCCATAGTCTATAGCGGCCGAAGTGGCATGGGGGAGGTGAGTTAGGCCAAAGAGTGCTGGCCCAGAGTTGCTCATGGGCTCCACATAGCTGCCCCCCACGAAGACGGGGCTTCCCTGTAAGTGTGGGGTCCCATAGCTGCCATTGCCCTGCAGGCTGTGAGCATGCGGGTCGTAGTCGGGGGTGCCCCCTGCGCTCGCACCCGCGTAGCGCTTCTGCGGGGGAGGTGGAGGCGCGCAGCTGGGCAGAGGAGCGGGGTAGGAGGCGGGTGGCAGCCCATAGGTGCCTTGGGGGGCCTTGGAGAAGGGAGGGGGCGACTGGGGCTCATAGGGGACGCTGTTCACCAGCGAATGCATTGAGTTCAGATAACCGCCCGCGCCAGGCGGCACTGGGCTGCGACTTGGGGACTGGCCCCCCGGGGAGGTTAGCACGCCCTTGCCCTTCTGATCCTTCTTGTACTTCATGCGCCGGTTCTGGAACCAGATCTTGATCTGGCGCTCGGTGAGGTTCAGCAGGTTGGCCATCTCCACCCGGCGCGGCCGGCACAGGTAGCGGTTGAAGTGGAACTCCTTCTCCAGCTCCACCAGCTGCGCGCTCGTGTAGGCCGTGCGCGCGCGCTTGGACGAAGCCTGCCCGGGCGGGCTCTTGTCACCGGCGCAGCTCTCGCCTGACACGACAGAGAGAGGAAGAGCAGTGTCAGGGGCAACCGGCTCCGCCCAGCTCCCTGACCCAGCCCGGCCCCAGAGATGCCTCTTCTGTCAGGGCCCAGAAGGAAGGGATTCAGCACCGTCCCTTCTCTGGGTGCCAGGGAAACAGTTGAGGTAGCATAGCCTGCATTCAGCTAAGGAGCAAATCACAGGCTTCTCCAAGGGGGAAAAGGGAGAGGGTAGAGGAACGCCCAGTTTGCTTTCTAGAGTTTTTAATTTTCTGATTCATTGACTGACCCATCAGACAAGAAGCTTCCTGTGGGCAAGTGTCACCACCTTCACTCTGAGCACAGCAGCTAAATGTGGGAGACCTAATTTGTACTCCCTGACTATATATACCCCTCCCTCACTGTATTGCTAAATGACCAGGCAGTAGCTTCAAGTTGCCAATTTTCAAATCTACCTAGAGAACATGGGCAAAGTGGACATCTCACACCGGAAGACCTCTGCCCAAAGGAGTCCAGACCCCAGAGAAGCTCTCTAGCTCTGGTAGGGAGGCTCAGGCCTCTTGGGATGGGTCCCTGTCACTAAGCAGATCACCCAAATTGGTCACTTGTGTGCTCTTACCCTCCTTGGTCTTCCCCAAATACTGGCTGTGAAGGCACCAGATGATCAGAACAGAGTACTGGCAACTGAGGCAGAAAAGGGCAAAGGTATCCAAGATGCTAGGAAGCCCCAGGCCTTTCCTCCACTGGAGTCCAGTTCCAAGAGCCCCATGTGGTTCCCATTATGATAACAAGCCAAATCCCCTCCCCCAGGACATCCCCCGGCTGCGGCTGCCTGCCTTCATTGTACTAAGATTGAGCAAGGCCTTCCTAGAGGTAAGGCAGCCACTCCATCTGCTGGAGCAAAGATTGGCTCTGATCACAGACACAGCACTGAATGGGATTTGGAGAAAGGTTTAGCCACATTTCAGTATGGGGGGTGGGGATGATGCTGTTTCGGTAGAAAAATGGAGCTGTGCTTTAAGAGGCTGGGTTCAGGATGATTCTGCCCAGAGGTCAGAACAGTAACAGTGAAGCCAAGAGGGATTCCAACTCCACCAGGCTCAAATTGTACTCGAAGGGGTCCAGAGAAAGGCCAGTCAAGTTTATGCCTAGGGATTTCCTGACCCACTGAGACCCCGTCATCACCTCTCTAAGTCGCAAGATTCTGGAAACCTTTCTTGGGACGGGGAAGTAGTGGACATTTCTGGAAATGTTCCATGCCCCCCAGATTTGCTGGCTGTGGTTGACAGTGGCTTTGGGGCCCAGAGCTCCGCCACAGGCCCCCCTTTTACCTGAGCTGGAGCCGCTGTTTTTTTGCTTTGTGTTCTGCCTCGACTCTTTCATCCAGGGAAAGATCTGTTTGGCCACCGTGGGAGAGTTGAGTTGGGGGCTCTTGGCTCTGCTGGCAGGGGTAGGGTTGCTGTTGGCACTCTGAGGGGGGGAGACCGATGAAGGGGGTTGGGGAGCCGCAGGGGTGGGCGCAGGGGCCTGCGGTGGGGGTTGGGGTGGCTGTGGGGCCGGGGGCGCGGCCTGGGGTGGAGGTGGGGGCAAAGGCGAGTCGCCCAGGCCTGGGGGCTGGCTGGGCGGGCCGCTCAGTGTGCGCAGACACGCTTCAGTCAGCTCATGGGCCTTGGGGTGGCCCCCAGCGCTGGCAGGCGACTGGAGTGAGCAGGCGGGTCGGTGGTACTCGCCGTCGGTGCCCAGAGTGGCAGATGCCCCGTACGGCTGCTGACTGGCATTATAAGTGAAACCGTTGGCTGCCTGGTAGGGGTAGCCACCGTAGATCGCCGAGCTGTCGTAGTAGGTCGCTTTTTGCATCGCGTTGTTTCACGATCTTGATCGCACACTCTGACGGGGGCTTGACACCCGTGAGGGCGCACATTGGCACGCCCCTGCGGTCACGTGACGCTCCGCCGCCAATGGTCGCCCCGCGCAGACCTGGGGGGGGGGGGACAAGCAGCGCGGTGAGGGCTCCGCGCAAATCCATCTTGCTCTCAATAGCTAAGTGACATGAAAGCCATAAAAGAAAAAGTGGTCAGCAATATTTAGCAGCAAGACGTGGCCCCGGGCGCAGGGAGCCGCGCTATAAAAAGCTGCTGGAATTTACTGGCAGCTACAAATATTTGCTTAACTTGGGTCTGGAGTTGGGGGATTTTCCGCGGAGGGAGAAGGAGAATGAGTGAGGGCTGGAAGCCAGGTCTCTGGAGCCCTGGTCCAAAATGAGAGAGGCTTTGTAAGCTTGGATGAACAAGGTTGGGATCCTTCTTTTTCAGAGAAGAAACCAATCGAAGTGTTTCTCCTGTTCACTCCTTGGCATCGTCCAGAGGGCCCACGGCTCTCCTCAGATCTTTGGAAAGCCACAAGAAAGCAGAAGGGAGCTATTGGTTGCCAATTTTTTCCTTTACAGTCCCCACTTCAGGACTCGTAATTCCCAAAAAGTCCTGAGGTGGTTGACTTCCTCATCAGCCTTTTATTGGGACTTCCTACCTGCAAAAGAGCTTGACCCCAAAAAATTCTTTAGACAACTGCTCTATCAGAGCATGATGGAGTTCAGAAGCTGCACTTGTTATCCATCAGGGATAGGACCAAGCAACTTCAGTTGAACCCCTTGTGGCCAAGAAGGGGTGGGTAGAAAGAAAACTTTGGGTAGAACGTGTGTGTGTGTGTGTGTGTGTGTGTGTGTGTGTGTGTGTGTGTTGGGGGAAGGACCAATAACATCATCACACCCAACAACTCACAACTCAACTCCTGAACCATTCTTTCCTCTTTCCCTATTTCTCAGCGGGCACTTCATAGCAAGCGACCCCCCCCCCATTTTTCCAGTTACAGGAGGTTCCCCAACTCTCCTGTCTTGGACTTTCTGAGGTGGTGTTATTCAGGACAACTATCAAATTCTACCTGCTAAACATGATGGATTAGGGGAGAAAAAAAACACAACCCACCAGGAACCTGAAAAACCAGCGTTCATCTCCATGACCACAGCTTGAACTCTCCTTCCAACTTAACGATAATAGGTTCTGTCTTAGAAACTGCTATGTAATTTGATGTATGGGGGTCATTTGGCTCCAGACAAGGCATGGAAGCACAAGCCATAAAACCCTGCCAAAGTTCCCTGATCTTGGTGACTGTTGTTGATATTTGTTATTTGGCACATTTACCTGATTCAGAAATACCAAGTCACAGAAAATCTACAAAGAAAATCTAAAAAGAAAAATTGGAACCCTTCTCGACTCTCTTTTATTTAAAAGCAGTTTGCAGACATGCAATCCGTTTTCTGCTAGTTTTCAGTCTTTCTATGGCAAACTTCTAGTTCTCAGCAAAAGTTCCATGTGAGTTCCATACAGTCATACACATAAACACACTCAGAATGTGGGTCTTTCTAACCATTAGGAAAACTATAATGACAAATTTATGAAGACAATAGTTGACCAACCATATATACTAAACCCCAGAGTTAGTCAAGTTTTTCAGGACTTGCAGATGTTAACTAAAAGATAATAATAATAATAATAATGAGCACCTAACCATAGCTGATTATAATTTTGTTTTTACTAACAGACTCCCTTAGATTTCATGATTAAACCAATACTCTGATGAACATCTGGAAAACAAGCGCGATTAATTTTCCAGAACCCCAATTAAAAATTACAGCACTGCTTATCCGGAGTTGCTGTACATGCTCATGAACCCTGAAGTATTGTTTCTCCTTTCGAAATAGATATGGAGCTACACAGACCATCAGGGGAAGCAAATAAAGGATAAAATAAAACTTAAAAGTGAATTGCTATCTAATGTCTAGGTTTCCTGTTCTTTCCCTGAAAACAGTTCCTATTACATTTGGTAGTGTTAATGTCTGCCATTATAAATTTTTTATATACCAGGCTTGCTTAAAATAAAACGTCAGGTTGAGAAAATTACTCTAGACACTTGAACAGCATGGTATCAGATAAAACAATATTAAGCTGATTTTGAACATGCAGTATTTCTAGTGACTTGCTAATCCATTATTACAAGTTATTACTGGCTTGCTACCTGCTTTAAGCCTTTTCATCAAGCTGTGTGTTGTCTTGTAAAATAACAGAAATACCTTTTAAAAATCAAACAGCATAGGACAGCTTCCATAAATTCAAAATACGGATTCAACTAAGGTATCTCACCAAAATCCTTCCTATTGTTTGAGGTCTATGATCACCTTGGAGCTCACACAACGCCCCCACTCCAGCCCCCAAAGTTTCCAACCTAGTAAAGAAGTTGGAGATTTGCCAGCCAGAAAACTTTGCTTTGGCCCCCTACCCCTAGTAAGGGCTGCGGGTAGAGGGCGATGCCTCCACAAAGATCTGCTCTGGACAATAACCTCCAGGTGCAAAAGCTGAGTTGTTGGGGCTAAACTGAGTGCTGGAAGCAAGCCCTATTGTCTCTAAGCAAGGTATGTCCAAATTCCACCTCCTTCCTCCAGACACCTCTCCCTCCCCTTCCTTCGCGACCCTCACCCGAGTTTGAACCGGGACACCTAGGAAGAAAGAACCCTCGTCCTCTACCCACTCCTCCCTCGGTCTCCCACCCAGAAAAGTTGAGGCTGGGCTAGGGGGAGAGGGAAGAGTGGGGGCGGGGATGAGAAAGCGGCCTGAACTGAAGTGTAAGGGTATCAGTCACTGCCGGGAAGGAAGCTCCGGCTAGTGAACTCTTCTTGAACCGAGATTTAAGTCTGCGGCCATAAATCACCGAGACGTAAACTCCGCCATTCAGCGCGGAGCGCGGCCGGTTGTGGCCCAGCTTACCTTAACTTCTGCTGAGCGCCGCGAGCTCGGGCTCGGGCTCCGGCCCCCGGGCCGACTCCGAGGCCCACCGGGTCCCCTCGGCGCGGGATGGGCACCGACCCTCAGCATCCGCCGAGACGCCGGGCAGGCGGGCGGGCGGGCGGGCGGGAGACCCCAAGGCCCGGACTCCGCCGCGCAGAGCAGAGCGAGGTCGCTCGCTCGCTGCTCCGGCAAGGCTCGCCCAGGGCGGACTGGGGCGGCTTGGACCCCCCCTCCCGCCCACCCCACCCACCCTCCCTCCCCTCCCCCACCTCCCCGCCCCCTGCCCTTCCCGAGGGCAGCCGCCCGGCCGGGAGATGAGCTCTAGCGCGGCGCGGGCGCTGCGGGGCTAGTGGCACCGACTTGGGTATGTTTCTTATGAATATTACGCGCGGAGCTGCACGGCTCGGGGGTGCGGTGAGCAGTGCGGGGCGGGCGGGCGGGAGGGGAGACCGGAACGGCTGGGGAAGCGCAGGCCGGCGTGGGGGATGGGGATGGGGAGGAACCGGAGCGAGCTCGCAGGCGGCGGGAGGAGGGCGGCCTCCCCCACCCCTACGCCCTCCCTCTCCTCCTTCCACGGCGTCACTAAAGTCCAGGAAAATTATGCTAATGAGGACAAACGGCTCTCACAAAGGGGCTCACTTGCCCAGTTCTATTTCTTATGAATCCGTTTGAAAAAGCATGCAGCCCTCTACCCTGGGCATTTCCATTGGGGTAGCAAAGGGCAAAGAGAGAATTAGAGATGAGTTGCCAGACTTGAGACCTTTCACTTCACCTGCAGCCTCCAAGCCAGACACCCCAAAGCCGGTCTCTGAAGTGCGGGGGGACTGGGCCTTTCTCCAGGGGCCTTCCTAAGAGCAACTCAACAGTATTTGCTTACGTTTTGTGGCCGAAACTGTTGACGTCCTGCAGCCAGGGGGGCACTAAGCTGGGGAGATGGCTATCTATCCCAGCAGTGAAACGGAGCTCTCTGGGATCAGGCACACTCAAGGGTGCCTAGAATCCCAGGCCTCCAGCCCCCCTGTGTCCGCTCGCCCACGGGGAGGATAGACAAGGCTCTCAGGCCAACACAAACGATATCCATGATATTTTGCCCTCTAATTAGTCGAATGGCCTTTCCTTCCCTGAACGGAGTAAAGGCCCAAGTGCGCCACAACTTTAAAGAGGATGCTATCTTCCCAAAGCCCCCCAGCCCCCTCAGCTTCTCAGCTTCAGAAGAAAACTCTTCAAGGGGATGAGATTCCAAAAAAGAGAGAGAAATAGAGCTTTCGTGCAACTCCGAGGCGTCAACAGAGGTCCTTCTCAAAGGAAGGTGTTAAAAATATAAGTAGTATGTTTAAACTGTCAGGGAGCCAAAGTGTCACCTTAGAGCAAAAACAAAGTCAGAGAAAAGGGAGAAATCAAAAAGTACTCCGGGCCAGGGTGGCCTCATGCATACCAATGGTTTTTGTCATTTATGGCTCGGTAAGATTTATGACTCGGCGCCCCAAAGCTGTAAACAGAGCACAAAACAGCAAACACTTGCTCCTTATGGCACACTGCAGCACAGCGACTTGAAAGGAGGAGCCCGGGCGCGTAGGAGGTGAGAGCCGGGGCAAAAATCCGCTTGGCCGCATTTTTTCTTCAAACCCTCCGGGTCGGATGTGGCATTTGAAGAAAGAAGGCGTGGGTCAATAATCAACCCGCACTTTCTCTTCTAAACTGCTGACGCGACTCTCGCCGCTTTTTCAGCTAAGCTCGCTGCAGGGAAGTCCAGCTCCTGGTGAGAACCTGCCCGGGAAAGGGGATGATCTGGGACAAGGGGACCGAGGGCTCTGGAACCAGGGCTAGGGCGGCTGCCACGAAGACCTTTCCAGACAAGACCAAGCGGGACTGGACTGAGAAGTCGTGGGAGCCGTGGCAGATCTGGGGCACCAGCTCAGCTCAGGCCTGGGCCTCCTCCTGCCCCGTTTCGGGGCTGTAGGCCCTGGCAAGCAAAGCAGAGCTCTGACTGACTTCGGAGACTAAGGTCTGGCCTCCTGGTATTCAGATTCATTGCTGTCCCAGTGACTGGCCCCATCCGAAGGGCTGACTTGGAGCCATGGGATGCGAGATGATTAAAATTAATCGTTTACAATGCCAGAAGGTTTCTGTTGGTTTGTTATTGTTTGGTAAGACAAAATACAATATTTGATGTCCACCTCCAGAAATTGTCCACTGTTGCTGTGTGATTTCTAGTCAAAATCTACCATAGTTAACCCGGCTTCTCCAAACACAAGCTTTTCTTTGCTGAAGATCCCTTGGCATCTCCAACTTCCCTGAGTGCCACGGCTTCCAGGAGACTAGAAGACCACATTTTCTCAGCCGCGGAAGAGTCGCTGGAACAAGAAAGTGTCTGGTGGTACCTTTCTACCATTTGAGGGGTGCCCTGACCATTTCTGAAAGATCTCAGCAGCTTCGAGGCTGTCTGTCTGTGCTCCAGGGAGGAAGGTGAGGAGTAATTTTTGGCAAAAAGGAGGCATCAAAATTCAAGATGCGGAGGAAGGTTATTGAGGAAATATATTTCCCTGTGAGGCTGAGGCCGCCGGCATTTTGAGAGCAGAAGGGAAACAGCCCCTTTAGTAGCTAATAGCTCAGTCGTAATGGGTGGTTTTAGCTCTCTCCTAGGAGGACAAACCAACTGTGTTCTATGAAAGCAGCTATTGGCTTCTCACTGTGCATGCTTATTCAGAACCAGCTCAAAGAGTCCATCGTTAGATATTTATTCTGCTTTCTGGAACTGAAGCGACAATAAAAAGATGCCTCTACAAAACCTCGGTTCCCTTTCTCATTCTTTCTAGTGAAACTATATTATTTATGAGTCTTTAACTGGGTCAAAAATGCGCCAGAACTGGGTCATAAATCATATGAAATGCTGACAAGTAATTGAACAGCAATTAAAGCTTACATTTTATTTCCAAGGGGTGTTTTAGAGCACTTGAAACAACCTTAGTTAAACGCGGTGACCACCGAGGAAGGCATGGGGGAGGGTAAAATCATCCTTCCAGGGGAAATAAACCCCACTCTTGTAGGGGGAAGTCGGCTTTAAATTTTTTTAAGCAAAGAAAGAAGTAAGATACATTTTTAAGAAGTCAAAGGGGGCAAATTGATTCCTGACTCCTTGTAAGCAGCCCCTTTCCTGCTTAAGGGAACAGATTTAAGCACAATTTCCTCTACCTTTCTGAAGTTTCCACTCTTCCCAGGAGCATGGGTAGTCCCGTCCCCAAAGCCCAATTAGCTAGGGCTTCCCTGCTATTTTGGAAGCATGCTATTTCACTCTTACTTGCCTCCATTCTGACATCAGCTTCCTTTGTGGGAATCAAAAGCAAGAGAAATGCCTGCCTCTGCTTCCCTAAGATTGTCTCTTCAGAACTCCCTCCCACCCAGGGCATCCCTGGCCAGTTCTTTAACTCTCCAGACTGCTTTGGAGAACACCCATGTTAAATACACTAATAGAAGCCCGGTCCCAGCCTGGGCTCGCCTCTGAATCTGAAACCGCTTTAGCCTCCAGGTGAACAGCATGCTTCCCCACCCCTCCACCACTCTCCTAGGTCTGAGTTGTCTTTCCCCCTCCTTCCTAGGCAGCATGCTAGAGAAACAATGGCATTGCCCTCTGGCAGGCTACTCGGATCCAGCACGAGGAAATGCACCCTGCCACCCAGCACTGAGCGAAGTGGCCGGAAGCATCATCAATAAAATGGCAGCGCATCTGCACATTTCCCGCATCGATTTTCCTCTTCCATCTGTTCAGGCTGCCGAGGTCAGCCCTAACCCTTCATGGTATTCGAATTCGTGTTCAGCAAACACCGGCCTGGCCTGGGAGCAGGACTCCCCTTCTGGGCTACTGGCCCCCACCCCTTCCAGAAGGTCTGGCCCTCCTTGATTCTTGTCACCACCAGACCACAGCTTCAGGACTTTTCCTTCTGCCCAGGAGCAGCTCCTGGGACCTCAGCCTGCCTGGTGCAGTGGACAAAGCCACCTTCACACTGGAGACTACTGGGTCTGTCTAGTAGCTCCCAAGAACCCTCCCTTTTATGCCCCCCAACACTTTCCAGGGAATTAGAGTCTGAGGCGCTACTGGGAATCCTTCAAATGGTTCTAAATTCTAAAGAGAAACAAAGGAAGAGAGAAAGGCTGAGGGTCCTGCCCATGATCCAGGGTCTCCTCGCCTGACCTTTGTCTCTCACAGCCATAACTCACTCTAGATATGAACAATCAGCGGAAATACCTTAAAATAAATTCCATCCTCCTGGTGTGGCCTGGAGTCCCATCAGTTAGCTGGCCCAGAACTGCTCCATGAGTGCTGAAAACTGCGACCGACTGACCGCTGGAAGAGTGCTCTCCCTCTCCGGAGAAGGGAAAGGAAAAGGAGGAGGTGGGTGCGTGGGGTGAGGGGAAGCTCTCCCTGTGTAGAGAATCTAGAAAACCACAGGCAAAGCCTGCCTGGGTCTCCGCTCCAAATACCACAATAATGTGTGGTATTATGTGCTCACGTGGTCATACGTCAACTTAAATCCTTTTATTTGAAATAGGGAATCACTGAAGGAACTAGGTTTCCAAGCAGGACATTTAGCATTGGGGGAAGGGAAGTGAGGGACCTTGACCAGTAGTTTGTAAGAGTTTTGTCTTAATAGGAGGATGCTAGGAGACACCCCCCACCCACCCACCAAAGCATGCCACACAAAGCCGCTTATCTCCACTTAGATTTCTTTACACACACTCCAAACACAAGGAACAGCAATGCTGTCCACCTTCTTAGCGTGCACTTAACTTTCCGTAGGGCCTTCCCTCCACAGACAAGCTGAAGCCAGCCCACTCAAGCCCCCCAGTCTCCTCTGGCCCACAGACCAGTACATCACAAAGCAAGAGACAAGCCCTGCAATGACTGGCCTGCTCAGTGGATTGCCTTATTGTCTACAATTCTGTGGAGTTTGCTACCACCCATAGCATACACCACAGCCACAGGAAAAACCAAAAAGGCCTATAATTACCTGACAAAACATGAAAGTTCTTCTTCCAAGTCCAGTTGTATTTGTTCATTGGCAGCCCATTAGGAAAGATGTGCTTAGCTATAAAGTTATGGATTAGGGTTTTGCAAAATCTGGGGAGGCATAATGCCCAGATGAAACCCATACTTCTATGTTTCCTTGGCCCATAGCTGTGTAATACATGAAATTACATGGTTCTAGTGATGAAAAATGTTAAGAGGAAATGATTTACTTTTCCCCCATGACAAGTGAGGGAAAGTACTTAGCTCCAGTCCCATGTCTTAACTTATAAAACAACCTGCAACTCTCTCTGCATACAGGGTTGTAATCTTTCCCTTAAGACAACTCCATGTCTACCAGCTGAAACTGAACTGAACCAGTCCTGCTCAGGAAGAACCTGGCTGAAATAAATAAGCTGCACCCCTCACCTGCCAGTCTCCACTCCCCACTCTTGCTTTCTACTTGGTGACACTGCCCACTCATTTCAACACTTTACCTTTCACAAGCTGTCTGAAAAGTTCCCCTTTCAGTCTTAGTTTTGAGATTTTAGTGCACTGAGCAGACCATAGTCTTTCTTTGTTTTTTTTGGGGTGTGTGTGTGTGTGTGTGTGTTTGTTTGTTTTGAAGCATGATCTCAATGTAGTCCAGCATGACCTGGAACTCCCTCTAACCCAGGCTGGCCTGGAACTCATGGGGCTCCTCCCACTTCAGCCTTCAGAATGCTGGGTTAAAGGCTTACACCACCACACCAGCCAGGCCTATGACCATAATCTTTTGTTCCTGGAGAGTAAGTCTTCAGCTGCCTATGTTTTAAGTTATGGCAGCTACAGGAGGCTCTGCATGACCTTCATCCTTTCTCCCCAGAGGGGGGATAGAAGGGGTCTGTTGAGATGTAAGAACCTAAGTAGTAAAGGGACCTGTCACTGGGGAGGGGGTCCAAATCAGGAAATCAGACAATAAAAAAAAGAAGATTTAATCACATGGAAGTAAGCACTGGTCTAAGCTGGTGGCAGAATTCCCCTGAGGCTCTGGCTGTGGTATAGTTAGAAGAACTTTACCAGTCCTGACCTAGAAAGAGAGAATCCAGAATGAAAGCTACTTGTCTCTGGTTTTGTTTTCAAAATATATTCTCCTGTCCCAATAGGACTCAATCTACTTTCTACCACATGTGTTCTCCCTAGTCACTCACACTGAGCTCTCCAGAAACTTGACTGAAAGGACCTGGGTGTATTGCCTAGTTGCTGACAGTGCCTTCCCCCACAGGTTTCTGTAGAGAAATCAGCTCAAAGATGAGAAAGAGCCTCATCAAAAATCTCAGGAGAGTTTCAGACACACAGAAACTCTCAAGGCCATAAATCAAGGGTAGAAGTCATTGGTACTGCTTTAGAGGAATGCTGTAACTTCAGTGAGGCCCAGAGGCATATCCATTCCATCCTGGATTCCCCATGCCACTACTTCTCAGTTAATGCTCCAACTGCTGTTTAACAATTAACATTAAGGACTTAGGATGGGATGGGTGTGAATTGGTGGGATGAGTAGGGGGAAGGATCTAAGGAAGTCATAGGAAATTTAACTTCTGAGTAAAAAACATCTTCTCTAGGAGCAAACAGGTTGGGCATCCCACCATGAGACCCAGCAACTGAGACTCTACTTTCCTGCAGCAAAGCTGTGAGCCTTTAAAAAACCAGGCTCAGTGCCCCCTCCACTCAGTGCACTAGCCTGGGGACTCACGTGAGCCAGGTCATCAGAGCCAAAATAGAGGGAAAGTTGGTTTGAAAGGAGCTGGTGACCAAGCATACAGACCATTAGTCAATATTTGCCAGGCTGTTGGCAGATTAGATATATCTGGACTCAAACACTGCAATCTGATTTCTCTATCAAAATTATACTCAGATGATGGATCATTATTTAACATGAGACATGTCCTATGAGGACAACAGCAGTATAACAGGGCTCCAAGTTCTACAGATATCTTGTTACTCAAACACCTGCAGCTGTTTATATCTGCAAGTGTCCTGTTGTTTGCAAAGATGCAAATCATGTATACATACTGTGCTGCAAATTCCTGAATTATTACATGTATATTAGAAATAAACAGACACAATAGTTGAGAAAGTAACCCAAGTACTATTAGTATTTTACTTTCTATTAATAAAATAACTGTATCCCAAATGCTATACTAGCCACAGAGCATCACTAAGTTGTATGTTACAATGAATGAACAATTTGAATGGGGAGCACATTTTAGGGAAGACTTGGGCCTAGGGGATAGAAAACAAAATCTCAAAACTTTTTATCAATAACTGATCTCTGCACTGGGGATATAGTTCAGTGGCAGAGCGCTTGCCTGTCACACACTGAGGCCCTGGGTTCCATTCCCAACCCTTTGAGTGGGGAAAGTCAAACTCTGAAAGAACAAAGCAAATTCATTCGTTCATATCAGGCTTCAGATAGCTATCTCAGCAGCCCCTCCCCCAAATAGGCATATAATTTATGGATCTTTTACAAGGTAATAAAACCATAGTAATTACCTCCCTACATCTCAAACTAAGAGAACAAATTAAGCCAGAACTTGAAAAGAATTTTAAAGAGTTTTTCCCCTTGTTCCAAATAGGAAAGAAAACATTCAGACATAGAAGACCTAAGCTTTTCCAGTAGGAAAAACAAACAAACAAACAAACAAAACGGCGAATGGCCCTGATGAGAGACTGGAGAAGACTTGCTGCTGCCCATGGCCTACTTATTGGAAATCCAGCAACTTCTCTCTTGCCCAGGAGAAGCAAAGAATCAGAGAAAGTGCCAGGCTCTGGGACAAGTTTCCTCAACAGAGAGCTGGGACTGGCCGACTATTTCCGAATTCGCAGCCTCCGCAGTCGCTGCAGCAGACAAGTGGAATAGCCCACGCAGGAGCGTCTGGCTGCCCATGGCCTTTACTTGCTTTTGTCCTGCAGTTCTGTGTAGTAATCTGTTCGGGGGCTTGCAAGAAGAAACAAACATACAAGTCTCGCCCTACCCGGACTTAAGCTCCTGTGACTGCTCTTCCTGCCACCACCGGCTTTGCAGAGGCCTCTTTGTCTGAGGATGCCCTGCGTGGTCAGGGCTGGAGGCTGAAAGGAACTCAGCTCCAAAACTCTGCCAAAGTTAACTATTGACCAGAACCACTTTCAACTGGTTGTGGTCGCCTGCAGCTGGATAGGGTAAACTCCTCCCAATCTCCTGGTACAAAGTTCCACACCCCAAAGAGTTTTGGCATAGCACTTACCTCCAAAGATGTTTGAATCTGAACCAGGAATGGTCTCCAACTCCGGGAGCTGGGAGTCCCCTTTTGCGGTGTCCAGGCCCTCTGCAGACAAGCACACAGTGGAGAGTGAACGGAGGCTGCGAAAGAAGGGAGTGGGAAGATTGGGGTTGGAAATGTGTCCTTTGCTGGGGACCCCGGTGGCCCTGGGGGTGACGCGGACACGGAGGAGTCGCCAGGGCACTCGTCCATGCGACAGCACTCATAGCTCGAATGTTCCAGTCTACAAATGACCCGAAGATGGTGATTTATTTTTGGAAAACAAATATATACTCCATCTCTGCACCCACGCTCTCTCCTTTTCTGATGGAGGGGGGAGGGATGGAAAATGGACTGGAGGAGGAGGAAGACAAGGTGTGAGAAGATTGCTGGTGGTGCGGGATCTGCTGGAGCAGCTCTGTGCGCACCGCAACTTGGGGAATGTGACTGCATGCTTTATTTTCTCTTGCAAACAAAGGGAAGCCTTGTCTGGAAGCGTTCAATCACTGACTGCTGAAACCTTACTAATAGCGGACATTTCTGTTGGCGGGAAATCAGACCAGGGCTCAATCCACAGAGCACAGGCAGTCTTGGGAGGTTTTGTCCTCTGGTTCATTCAAGTGCTGGGCAAGCCGTTTCTGGGTCCTGGTGGGCTGAGAGGATTAGGATGAGACCCAGTGCCAGAGAGCATGCCAACTTCCACTGCTGCTACAAATTGGGCAGAACCAGGGCACAGGGCCTGATCAGGGGGGGGCCTTTTCCTGGTGCAGTCTCATTCTTCACAATATCCAGAGCCCTTCTTTAGCCTAGAACCAGCACATGATCATGGAGGCCCCAGCACCTAACCTTCTAGGATCAGGACACAATGCTGAAAGGCCAGAGAACCACCCAGCTTGCTAAGCCTTGGCTCCCCTCTGCTGGACCCATGCTGGAGGTCAACTTCTACAGTCCTAACCCAAGGCCAGACTTCCCCAACCAGACCTGTAACCATCCACCCGCTCCAAACTAGGCCCTCATGGTCTGCCCTGCCACCATGGTCTCTGATACTGAAGAGGGACCATCAAATAGCGGAGCAGTCTCCTGACCCTTGACTTGGGAGCCTCGAAGACAAGTGTCAACAGACCGGCAGCTACCTTCTGCTTCCACTCCACCAGTGGCCTTTAGCCTCTATCAGGGACTTGGAATCCACCCTGGGCCCCTTTGTCTTGTACAAACTCACCCTCTGTGTCTTCAAGAGGAGTGACTCCCTGGCCTTGGGGCTCCTAGCATGACCCTGAGCAGGCTGGGGCATAGCCATCATGGACTTTGCTATTCTACTTCAGTTCAGAAAGACATCACCACCACCACCACCACCACCACCACCACTGCCTCTGCCTGCTGCTGCCAGGAGGGAGGCTTAGAAGTATTGTAATTATTATGGTTATTATTGCTGCTGCTATTTCTTTATCCCCAAATCGAATATTCATGGCTGCTGTTCCCCATAAATCCTCCAGCCTCCTGATTCACAGAGAGATGCTGCCCAGCTTGCGCTCTGCCATGGCCGGGGCTGCTGGGCCTCTCTCTCTCCCCGCGGTTTTGGCGTCCGCTTGCTCCCTCGCTGGCTAGCTGGCCCTGCGCTGGTGATTTATGAACGCCGGGAAAATTGAACAAAGCCGCCCTCGTCCTGTGGTACCTCTGCAGCCTTTCCCAGCGTGAATCAAGAACATCAGCAACTCTCTGCGCATCCGTCCCACCTCATCACCAAAGCCAGGATGTGACCACACAAATAATAATAAATAAATAAATAAATAAAAAGTACCAAGCCCAAACTCACGTTTCCCCAGCTCAGTGCGCTCCCAGCACTGCGGAAAAGCCTCAAGGCTTGGCGGGTGCTGGCCGGCCTGGTTCTCCCAGCTGAAGGAAGGGCTCTCGCCTGCCTTCCTGAAGGAGTTAAAAGCCTTTGGAGAGAAATCTGAGCGTGTGTGTATTTAAAAATCAAACAGGAACCTGTAGTCTCACTTCTGAGACATTCATTCTTAGTGTGGCCCGCACAACTCCGATCCATTCCTGACAATCTGCATTAATTATTTAATGAGTCACGTGACCTCAAAGATTACAATTTCAATATCTCCCTCCAACAGGCGCTACGCCTTTATCAGCTGCAACCAGAGCCCATGTTTAGCTTTTCTGGCCCCTGGATCTCCAGAATTCATTCGCCCTTTTCCTCACCAAGGCAAGGGACCCCCATGAAAATGTCAGAGTGAGTACAGCAGAATTAGTCATTCTGGGGCTACCAGTATTTTAAGGCCCCCTAACATCCCTCACCTGAGCCCAGTCAGTCCACCTGTCTTCATGCCAACACAGGGTACTTTGGTTACATAATCCCCCAGGACAGTGTTGATGGTGCATCAGAGAAGTCACTCTTCTGCCAGGCTGCACACACCTGTGGCCCTGCACATCATCACAAGCCCACATGCATATGTTCCTCCCTTCCTGCCTGTCACAATGGACAGGAGAAAAGTGCTTATGCACTTACTATGCCTCAAGAAGTAACCTAAGCACTTAAATCCAGGGAGATACAAAGGGCTCTGATCAATCTACACACGCATCAGCATAAGGAACATTGAAAAGGTTGCATTCAGCTGCCTCAGTTTCCTTATCTGTAAACTGAGACAAATGAATCAAAATGGCCTTTCACTTTGACCAGCCCCTCAACCTTGAAATTTCTTTCAAGTTCAGAAATCACTTCTAGAGAGAATGGGACTGAAGGCCTTGGAAGAAGAGATATCAGAGTCCCAAGCCAGAAGTAGAAGACTGAGAAAGCTTCCTGACAGCCTATCTACCTTCTTGATGATATCAAGAACACAGAACACCCTCCTTACCCTCCTTTTCCCCCTCTTTTCCTCCCCTAGTTTGCAGCCCATCCTCTATGAGGTATAGTTTCTTGAGCCAAGGTGTGACACAGGGAAGGGGTACCAGAAACAGTAGTTGCTGGTGGTGACCCTGAGTTCTTCCATGCCAGACTGTACCTAGGGATGCAGACCCCAAGTGAGGGACAAGAATGATTTGTCCCTTGAACAGAACCCACCTACAGAGATAGGAGGATACAGGTTTCCATTTGCTTCCTCTATCCTTTGGCGTGTCTTTATTTTTCCCCTTTAGGAAGGCTTGCTGATCTACTTAGTATCAGAACTGCTAAAAGAAAAGCAGCAGGGGTAAAGCTGCCCAGTTTGGGTGGGTGGGGGGCATTGAGGGGACTAGTGAGTGTGGAACACAAGAGGTATGGTGATACCCACCAATGGTAAGGGCTAAGAAACGGAGGGTAAGGGCACCCTTGGAGACCTGCTATAAAGGCAGAGATACTGTACAGTGGACCCAGCCCATATATCTAGGTAATCTTCCCATGAGCTCCTTCCTGGGTATTAAGTACTCTACTATGTCTGTCACACTTGAATTCCTGCTGTAATAAAACACAGGGTAGATCGTAGATTTCAGCAAAACTAGGAAAGAAAGCCTGCAAACTGCCATTTTTTCTTCGAGGGGGAGAGTGTTAAGTACTTAATTCAAACTGTGACCATTAAAATGTCTCCTATCCGATTTAGGTTGATTTCAGATGTTGACATAACTTTTATCTCCAGAGTCTTGCACAGCTTGGCTCTATGACTAAAGCAGATGAGTGTATTGGAGGGAGGGAGGAGGAGGGAGAAGGGAGTAGGAGAGTATGTGTAAGGGTCATTTTGGCTGGAGAATTATAGAGCTTACACAAAATACTATCTTTAAAGGTCAAGGGTTTGAGGGTTAGTAGGTTTGCTTAAAAAAAAAACAATTAATGAGATAGAAAATTTGTCCTCTCAGTGAACTCTTATGGTTGCCCTAGCAAAGGGCAGACAATGCATGATTTTGAAGCACAAAGTGAGATTTTCTAAGCTATTGTAGAAAGCTCACTTAAAAGCTAGCCCAGTATGAAACAGACAAGACACTCACTATGAAGAAATGACATAATCATTTGAAGCATTTTCAATAATTTTGATTTTGCAAAAGTTCACCACTATCTTAATAATCAACACAAAGTGACATTTTACCCTGTAACATCAGAAAAATGATGCCAATCTTCTCTTTTCTGGATGGGCAAGTGAAAGACACCCCCTTTACCTCCTTATTACTGCCTCCAGCACAAAGCCATTGAACATCCCATATCCTTCCTTCCCCACACAGGAGAAATGTAAGAATTTACCTTAAATGATGATCATATGCCATTTGAGGTTTTTCAGCTTGACACTCTCAATTTCCACTGAGAATCTAGGCATTTTTTTAGCAGACAGCCAAGATGCTGCTTCTATGCCTGAGAAAGCATTATTTGCAAGAAGATCCCTCTCTCCTCCACAGACTTTTCCCAGAGAATGCCTCTCAGAATTGCTGTTGAATCACAAAGAAGTATTTATTGTATGAGGTGATTAATGATTCCTGAGAAAATTGCTATTTTCAGCGTGATTTAATTTCGTTTTACAAGTGCGTGTAGTTGGGGGGGGTTAATAAGTTTCAGCAGCAGTTGTATTGCCTCCAGAAGTGCCTGGGCGCCTGTTCACACCTTATAAAATGTACTTTATGCCAATCTTTCCTGACTTGGGAAGTCATTTATGCATTCACTTGTCCCTGATTTTCTTGGTCTGTCAGAGACTGGCACCCATCATATCTCTTTTAATCCTGGCTAGCCTGTGGGGAGAGGACAGCTTGTACTAAGGGAAGCACTGGTAAAGAGGTACTGGTACCTACAGTGGTTGTGCATTTCCCACTCATGGAAAATGGCTTTACAAATCCTCCAATATTGTAGAGGTAGATGAGCACCCCTCCCCTCTCTGTTATAATTACTGAACAAACCCGAGACTGTATTTTTCCAAGGCCAGGCAACATAGCTAATATTCTGGGGCTAGTGTGCACTGCTTTCCTGAATCTTGGTGCCTGAGTACCAAGATTCAATAAGGCTACACGTACTAGGGTTACAGAGATTGAGAAGTGAGTTCTCATCTTTAACCTTTTGGATCTAGAGCACTGGAATTGGGCAAAAACATCCCTAACTATTTGAAAGTTGAGGAAAGTGACCCTAGGTCAGTGGTTGGCTTTCTGCCAGCAGTGAACTCTACCAGGTCTACTTTGCTTGGGGTGCATTTTAGGGTGTCATTATGCCTTTTATTTCCTCAGAGCATACTTGGGAAGGTATACGGGCTCTTCTTTCAAAACACAGAAACAAGCAAGCAAAAATCTCCATGCTGTACTCCGTGAAGAGGACCTTAGGACCAGCCAAGAAACAGAAAGCAATCTCAACCCTTTACACAAACTGTTTGATCTCTGGGGAAACAGGCAGATTAAGTGTGAAGGTGCAACAAATACCAAAGGGACCACTTCTTTCCAAGTGTGCTCAGAGTTCAGTGTGTAGGACAGCTGCAGAAACTCCTGGGCCTCCGCTCTGCATGGTTTCACCTTTCATTACAGGGACAGACACGTTTCCCTGTTTCTCTGGAAGCCTGAAAGCCTGACTGAGTTTGAGAAGAGGAGCCCTCTCAGGACTGAAGAACCTTTCTGTTCTTTGGAACATTTCCACGGTGGACAAGCTTGACAAGAATTCAGCTCAAGTTGAACACACACACACACACACGCACACACACACATATTTACACAAATTACGTGAGCACTCTGAATCCATGTGAACACAACGCAAGCTATCTATAAAGTTTCTACACACAAGGTCAAACATATCAATAAAGATTTGGATTTTTTTAATGAAAAGAATAGGAAACACATAAATCTGTCTCTTAGATTTTTAATGATTTTTAAAATGAAGTTTATTCTTAGCACATGGCTTTTTATATAGCCATATCACTTTGTACAGTTGCACATGGATCTAAATGCATTCTCCTCTCCCCCAGATTGTGCCACAGAATAAGACAGTATCTCTAAAACCATACCTTAAATAAATGTGAGGGAGGGAAAGCAACACGTCACACCTATCATCAAGGTCTACACATTTTGAGAATTAAATAATCTTATGAGGTCCACAATGTCTACAGTAAAGCTCACATGAGCTGCCTTAAGGAGGAGGAGGTAAGGAAGGTGGGAAAGGGTCTGCTTTCTTCTGATTGCAACAAACATAGAAGTATAGGTCCCCAAGTCAGCATGTGCTGTCCAGCTGACTTTCGACATCTCATCAGTATTTGGTGGCAAGTGGTCCTTCTCAGGTATCCAAAGTTGGCAGGGCTGTTCAGGCCAGCAGGTTGTACACCTAATCAGCATCCAGGACAACTGTCCTCTTTGGGGTGACAACCATCACACACAGTTACCAGGGATAATATCTTCTGATTTTGGTTATGGTTTTCACCTTGTTGGGTTGTTTTGGTGTCTGTAATGATTCACTTGGGAAAGAGTGGATGGGGATGGGAGCAGAAGAGAGGAAGAGAAAGGTAAGAGAGAGAAACTGGTCTATGTTTCTAGATTATATGGAGGAGGGAATAGGTGTGGAGGCACCAGGGAGGGGATGGGGATGGGGGTGCGGGTTGTGAGTTTGTGTTTTCCCTGGCGGGGGCCCGGCAGAGGCCGAGGTTGGGTTGGAAGACCGCATCTTGGTGTTGGGCAGTTTATGATCTTTCTTCCACTTCATCCTCCTGTTCTGGAACCAGATCTTGACCTGGCGCTCGGACAAACAGAGCGTGTGGGCGATCTCGATGCGGCGCCTTCGGGTCAGGTAGCGGTTGAAGTGGAACTCCTTCTCCAGCTCCAAGACCTGCTGCCGGGTGTAGGCGGTTCGAGAGCGCTTGGGCTCTCCTCCGTTATAACTGGGGTTGACTGAAAGCCAGCGCCCCGAAGGAGAAGGCCAAGGAGGAGGCAGTGGGAGAGAGGCAAAGGAGGAGGAGAGAGGAGTTAGGGTGGGGAAGAGCAATTGGACATCATCATTATATAATAACCTGACACCAAGTTCACGCAAGATACAGAAACCGGCAAAGAAAATGCTTCACAGGCTATTGACAACGGGAAACACCCGAGAGCCATAAAGAATGGTGCTGGGCACTGAGGCTGAAGAAAAGCTTCAAAGACACATGGCCCGAAGCCTCTGCCAGGACAATTAAATTTATGGGGGCTATAATTACTGCCCTAACAGTTTGGCGTCTCGTAAATCTCCCGATAAAGGGACCCTGGGTACAAAAGGGTTCTCACGTTGGGATCAGGCTGCTGGCTGGCGCGCACATCCCCACATCCATCCCACCGCAGTCCAGGCCAGATGGGGGGCTCCCCTCCCGAGGCGCCCTTCCCCCTCCTCTTCTCGGCCTCTCCCTGTGACCCCCCCAGTTCCGACCTTCCAACCCGGGCCTGGCCCTAGCCTCACACTCCCGCGCCTCCCCAGCGGCGCCACGTACCGGCGCTGACGTGGATCTTCTTCATCCAGGGGTACACCACGGGCTCCTTGCCCTTCAGGCCCGGCGGGCTCTTGTCCGCCAAGAGCAGCGGGCACGCGGGGGCGCTGCCCCCCGCGGGCACGCCCGGAGTGGCGGGGGCCGCCTCGCAGCGCCGCGGGGGCGCAGGGGGCGGCGGCGGGGGCTGCAGGCCGTGGCTCGCGTGCAGGCCGTGTGCCGCCGGGCCCTTCGCGTGCGCCTGGGGCTGCTCGGGCCGCCCGGGGCTGGCGCCGCCGCGGTAGCCGTAGGGGTAGGCGGTGTCCGGCGCGCCGTGCGCGGGGTAGAGGGCGGCCGCGGGGTAGGTGGGCTCGCGGGCGGCCCGCGGCGCGTAGTAGGAGGCGGGGGGCTCGCGGCTGTCGCCCGCGTGGGAGAGCTGGGGCTGCGGCGGCGGCAGGTGCTGGGTGGCGGGCGCCGGGGACGGCTGGTAACCGGGGCCCCCGCCGGGGCCGCCGTCTCCGCCGCCCGGGCCGCTGTGCTGCGCGTACTCCTCGAAGGGAGGGAACTTGGGCTCGATGTAGTTGGAGTTTATCAAAAACGAGCTCATGGTCATTAATTTGTGAAGTGCAAAAATACTAATTTTTCTCGCGTTGTCGTTTTTCTGGGCTCGCCGAGGCCCCTCCCCCTCTCGCCTCGCTTCCCATCCCCCCTTTTTCCCTCTGCGCCCTTCCCCTCCCCCCGCTGTCAAGTGCCCACCCCTCCCCCTCCCCCTCCGCCGCCGAAGCCGCCGCCAAAGTTTGCGCCGCTCCTCCCCCGCCCGCGCCCCGCGCCCCCGCGCCCCCGCGCGCGCTCTCTCCGCCGCAGCCCCGCGCGCGCCCCGCCCCGCCCGCGCCCCACGTGCAGCGCCCCCGCCAATGGGCGCTCCGCGCGCGCGGACCCGGATCAGGAAACGTGCGGGTGCTTGATGGATGCGGCTCTGGTGCCACGGGCGGGAGGAACAAGCAGGGGCATCGGTCCTTCGCCACCCCCCCTCCCCAGCCCGGGCCCCAGCCCCAGCTTGGATTCCGGCTAAGGATTCGGGCCTGTTACGATGTCGAGCTTTACCAGCCCTGTTGCTATCCTGCTTCGTTCCTAGGCCTCAGGGCAGCTGGGCGGCCACGGCACAGCGTTGACCTCCAGCCCACCCAGACCTCGCATTCTTTCAGGGTTCGAGGCCCTCTGGAGAAGGGAAGGGCGCCGGGTCCAAGAGACATCCTGGTTTTTATCTTGGCCCCGGAATAAAACGAACGAGGCCTACCGACCCATTTTCTCACCAGTTGAACCCTTCCCTGCTCGCTGGTCTACCTGCTGCTGGAGAATACCTGCCTTGAAGACTGGCTGCAGCCGCCAAGTGAGAGTGGGTGTGTGAGCAGCTGAGAAATCGCTAAAGGACGGGCAGCGGGACAGTTGCAGTACAACCCCATGAACACTTTCCCCACCGCTGTTTTTAGAGACATTTTAATTTTTCCCTTTTTTAGAGACCTTTACCCTAAAAAAAAAAAAAAAAAGCGGAACCTTCCTAAATAGCATGTAATTTGATGGAGACGCCCCGACCTGAGAACTAAATATGCCTGCTTTAGTGGGCACGATTATAAGAGAGACCTCGGCCCAAGGATGCGAATGGATAGACGCGGAAGAGATGCGTGCTCACAACCGACCTTAGAGAGTAGCTGCTTCCTATGTCAGTCTAACTCAATCAGAAAATGCCCCTTCGCCAACACAGGTCTTGTCTAGCTAAGAAGGTTGTTCTCTTTCACATGCTGCTTTTCCAGGCTGTGGCTGAGGCTGGGGTTATATATACAGGACAGCCTGTAATTTCTAAATTGTTGAAAATTAGCATATTAACGATATCAGTAGCTCCGGAAAGGAGGGAGAGGGGACTATTGCCTACCATTCGATAATTGAAATTTGATGAGTAAACTAATTACGCCATTATTAACAAATAAATTACTTATTAATTCCATCTAATGTTGCTCTTTAAAGTAAATACTGGTGTCCTTTTCATACTGTGTACTTTCTCCTCCGTTTTCTGAGTGACAGACACACCCAGATTCTCTCCTTCTCAGCCTGCATCAAAGTAGTACAAACTAGCACGGTCACTATTCTAAAAATAACTTTCATATTGGCATGCGCAGCAAAGATATTTCAGTTGCTGCACCTTGGTTGAGTTTCCAAAGAGCAATATAAACAACCTTCTCACAACTGAGTCTGGAATGCAGACAAGGAAAGTTATAGCCTGAGCCTGGAGACACTTCAAAAAGAAAGTCAATTCTATCTTCATTTATATCAGTTACTCATTGGAGTTACTAAATGCTGGGATATATCCACTTGATGGATAGTCTTTTAATGCTTAGCCACATAAAGACTATTATATGAGACTAATCTTTAAACTAATTTAAGAAAAGAGGTTAAAAAAAGATCATGTTAGCTTCTAACTGGAATCGCCCTGAAGTGGTACAAAGAGGTTTTCCACATTGGGTGAATGTGTGTGTGAAGAGTGCTGACCATTGACATGAGGCACCCTGATTTTTTTTTAATGAAATCGGAACCACAGGCAGAAATTGACACCGATTACATCTTTAGACATCCTCTCTAGACTCGAACAGGGGCATTCAAGTCTGTCATTTGGCTGCCTAAACCAATCTTTCTCCTCCAGTAGAAAATAGATACAGTATACACACACATATAAAATGTATTATATAAATAACATATACAATGTATGCTGCAAATCTGGGTGACACTTCATGTGGAGGAAAAGCATGACAAGGAAATCTTGCCCTTCTCATGTCATGAGCCATAGTCTTCACCACGTCTGTTTAGTATTATTTACGGACACTAAATCACGTTTGTGTTGCTTACCCCCAGAACCTTCTATGGAGTTTCTACTATTAAGTATTTAGGAGACGTGGGCACTGTTTTGTGTATGGGCAAACTAACTGTGCCTGTGTTCCCTGAGTTCTATTACTTTAGGAAGACAGGCTTACACAGAATCCCCCAAGGCCTGTAACTTGTCTTTGCAGTTCTATCATAAACACAAACGGAGCCAGGACCACCAAGTGTTATCTCACACACCGACATTTTGACATTTTACTGCAAGATTTATGGCTGTAATAAACAATCTCAGTACCTTTTCTGAACCTTCCACAGTCTCCCTTTGCAAGCCACAGCACAATTCCATTGAATCAAACAATCTTTTGGAAAAAAAAAAAAAACATTTTTTTTAAAAAAAAGCATCTTTTGCCTTTACATAAAATACAAGACACCACCAGAAAGCTAGGTAGAAGCTACTTAATTAGTTAAAAAAAAATAGACTGAAATTTACCAGTAGCATCTTGCCTGAGAAAAGATGAGATACCCTGAAATCAAGCAGAGTGACCTGCGTGCAAATCTTCGCACACCGACTGGCTCCAGTCCCAAGCGGGGTTGAAGCGTTTGCCTTTCCTTGGGAAACTGGTAAGCACTTTGGCTCTTTCCACGTGCAGGGATAACATAAATTCCCAACAAAAGCTTTCTTAAAATTCCACTAAGTAAAATAACTTTTCATCATGTCCTCGCATCCCAGATGGAAAAGCGGCAATGAGGGTCTGAGGGAGAGGGAGAGGGAGGGCGGGGAAGGAGGCCGTGTTTGTAGCTTGCTCGGAATCTGATTTGAATCATTTTGAATATATTTGGAACAGCCTTCCCACTTGAATGCAACCCTGTCCCAAGTTTCAAAGTGACCGCACAGTGACACCGTGTGCATTTTGTTTCTTATTAATCTTACACATTGACAGTCTTTGTTAAATCACAAGGCGCGCCCTTCACCAGCCGACATTTTCATATTTGTTAGACGTGCTGACCTGAAGTTCACCTCGGCCTTGGACTTTGCGCTTCTAAAAGGTCTATACACTGTCTTCTAGAGAGGGTGCTCTGCCCAGGTCACTCCTTCCCAGGAAAAACCAAGGGAAAAAGCAAAGGAAATGTAAACGTTATGGAATGTATTGACTGTATTTGTCCTTTGTTCTTCAGAGCGACAGTCCGTCCCCCCCACCAGACTGCTCACTATCTCATGCTCATTTTTGAAGCAAGATGAGAAAAGATGGAATTTTGAAATGCTTAATAGTGGCATATGAAGGCTTCCCCCAACCTACTGTAAGCATGATTACAGAAGAACAACATTTGACCAGCCATTTTACCATCTAATTTGTTTAGGGGTGTGATTTCCTTGTAGTGATTTAAGATACTGAACACAACTCAGGCACAAGGATAGAAATTCAAAACAAGGATTGTGTGAGAAACATAAAAGATCAACATCCTCTAAAGACATCAGCATCCTGAAAGGACAACTCCCACAAGCACCTTTTTCTCACTTTAAGAATACTGAAGCTAAAATATTTGTTAGGTATATTATATCGTTTTAACCAAAACACAATGAAGACGTTCTCTGGAAGAGGAATACAGTTGTTTTCGTGAGGAAGAGGGATTTCCATTTTCTTCATTTTACTAGTCCAGATGTCACAAAGTGTCCACTGCTCTAACAGCGGTCAGCACAGTTATTTCCTTTCTTCTATTTCATCTGGCAAAACCCCATTTGGCTCAGAGCTCTTGGCCAGAGTAGAAAATTTACACATTGCACAGTAGAAGGACCCTGATTATTTCCATGAAGACGGTGCTTAGCAAATATTTACTTTACCAATGAATGTACACCTGACATTGATAACTCCAACCAACATGAATATATTGGGATTATTTTAAACAGCCCAACAAGAGTTGACATTCTCAGTACTTGAATATCCCCAAAATCAAGAAGAAAGATATTTTATCTTTCTCTTTGTTTTCCTACATTGATCATCTGAATGTCAATACACAGAAAAGGAAGACCCCCACCCCAGAAAATAGATTCTAACAGCCCAACACTTAAAGTTAATCTAAATGTATGAAAAGTAAAATGTTGGTTAACAGTTCACTTGCAACCCACACATGAAGCATGGTTCCAGTCTGCTTCCTTAATACACTGTTCCCTCTCTCCCCTATTCCCACCCCCCACCCACCCACACACATGCTTTATTCTTAGCTTGCTTTCCACTGTTCATAGCTCCTCCCCTCATTCCACATGTATTTTAAAATGTATTTTCTGGCTAAAAGAAATCCGTCATGGTGGTCTTAAAAAGTGATCTGGCGTTTATAGATTCCAACTTCCTGCATTTTGTACCATTAGTCACTTGCAGATTGTAGCATTCTCTTACATTCTGGAGTAGATTAATAATAAGTAACAGAAAATTTCTAACAACAGGAGCATCTTCCTGATACCAGTAAGTTGTTTTCTGCTGTTGGTGGCAATAGGAATCCTGTCCCTTTCTGGGGATTTCCACTTGTCTCTCAGGTCTGACAACCCTTTGCATTCAATGGGTTGCAATTTTGAGGGGGTAGGAGCATTTTCTGTTTGAAACTTTCAAAGAATACATTTTTCAAGATCTGCCTGTGTTTGCCCTCTACTCCATACTTTAGAGATCATTATATGTATTGAAAAAAGAAGCAAGCTCCCTGGCCAATCAAAACTGCCTCCCCCCCTCCAATAAAAGCTTCTTGAATGGTTGTCTTGCCTTTGAGGGTATCATGGAATATTGGAAACTTGCTACTTGATTCCTTAAAGGTCCTCTGATGAGAACTAAGCATTTTTATTTTGTGACAAACCCACAAACGACTCATGGTTCTCTAGCATTTAAGGTGTTGGTCTTTCAGTAATCTATGCCTATTTACCTGCTGCTATTCCCCCAGAATGGGTGCGATAATTCAACATGAAATACCGCATGTATTACTCTTGAAAAGAGGAATTTTCTATCCTTTCCTCTGTAATTGAGGTCATTCAACCACTAGGGTTCACCTGGAGTCCATACCGTGATGCACGCGTCACTCTGAGCCATTTTATCTTTTGTGCTGATAGTCAAGATCGCGGCTCTAACATTGACATCAAACTCTGTCTGGGCAGATGACTAAGAGTGCTGCACAATGTAAACTTTTGACCCTCAACTTTTTGACCTGCAGTTGTAACACACTAACCACAAAGATACACAAGGCTGAGCCTCTTCTTTCAGGGGGAAGGGGCCCCCTAGGATCTCAGGATGGCCTGCTTCTGTCACTGCCTGATAGAATTAAAGGGTGAATTGTATATATTTTTTTGCATTTGTGACTCTATTTCCTGTCAAATCAGCCTCCTATGTTGTTTTGTCAGCACTTAGATACAAGCTAGACTAACTTGAATTACACTAACGAGGAGAATTTGGAGAGCAGGGCAATCTTGTAAAAAAAGAAAAAGAAAGAAAGAAAAGAGGATGAAGGGAAAGCTGACAGTGGGGGTGGGAGGCTTTTTTCTTTATTTAAAAATAAAGATGCAGCCCTAATTCTTGGGAGAGTTAGCCCGGGCGAGCGAGTTGACTGTGAACTTGTACTAAAGCGTGCTCTGCTGGCGATTCCTAGGGTGTGCAGATTTATCGTCTCTGCATTTACTTAACCCGGCAGTGAACTGCACGGGCGTCATTTGTTAGGCGATGACAGACTTCACCTCTAGCAAGGGCCGCTTCACAAAATCGCAATAATTACCTAATAACCTTCATAACAAATATTATTTTTGAAAGGACCAGTTTGTGAGTAAGGGATCTGATGGGAGGACAAACTTCTTTTCAGAAAGCACCACACAAAACAATCCTGAGTGCATCTTCTAGTTATGGAAGTTAGAATGGTTGAACTGTGGATCCCCTCTCCTATTTGAGTGCAAGTCTAAGGCTGACCCCTTAGCCCTGCCTAGGCCCTGTTTATAGTTTGGTTATTGGCTAGAAGGAAATTTCACTTTAGAAGCCAAAGGGAGAGAGTCCATAATGCTCTATCCTTTGCATGGTGGGCAAGCCATGGACAGGATCCCCCCTCCCTCCCCGCCAGTGCTAAGGGCATGACTCAAGCTAAAAGAGCTGTTTTTTCTCTTTAGTAACCCATCTTTAGGATGTGATTGTTTGGATATCATATTCTACAAATCTCAACAAATGGTCACAAATGTTTCTGGAAGAAAATGCTATCTTGCTATCTCAAAGTCATCAACAGAAAAGCAATAGAAAGCAACACAGCACAGGAGAAAAAGAATCCAGGCATAATGTTTTGAAATTAGACCATGGAAACCCTAACAAACCCCTAAGTAAGTGTGACCAGAAGCTTCCTATTATATTTATAGTTCAGGAAATATATTCTCTTTAGCTTTTGGAAACAAACAAGCCCCTACACATTTCCGCCACCTTCTCCTCTTGCAAGCACATTCTCCTACCCACAGCTGTAGCTGAGCATCTTCACAATGTCCTCCTCAGTGACAGAGGCTTTTTCCTAAATATGTATTTTTCTATAAAAAGCAACCCAAAAGAATACACCAAGAGAAATAACTCATCTACAAAATGAGCTCATAACCAACCACCCTTTTGGTGTGATTCCTATGAAAGTAGAAAGAAAAATAACCCCTCCAAGAACACTCACCTAGGTCTGACTAGATCCTGTATTTCTGAAGTTCCTTAACCCCATGTGGCTTGACCTGTTCTCTTAATTCTACTTAAGCTTTGTGAAGATTAAAACAGACAGAAATAAGCAAACTGACAGTGCTCAGAGCTTGTATTTTAATTTGTGAGAAAGATCTGCTGCCTTACATGATGCTGGGTAGAACTCCAACAACCTTTCTGTCCATTCCCACACCCCAGGGTGGGGTGTGGCCAAGAGGTACTGTGGATGCTTTCTTTACACAAGGGACTCAAATGAACCTGCTAGCATGGCTCTCTCTCCCTTCCTTCCTCCCCCACCTCTCTCTTAATTTCAGTCACTAACAAATTGTGAAAGCAAGATCACCAAATGTGCAACCCAAGTCTGACCACAACCCAATATTTTCCAGTAAGACGAAGAATCCAGCATCTCAGGCACAGCAAATAGTGGGAGCACCCACATCATGCAGAATTTTAGTCCTGGTACCTACTAAGATGTGGAGAGAGCTTCCTGAGTGCTAAAATGCTAATATTCACTTTACTCAAGATGACTTAATGAATTCTTCAGCTAACCACTATTCATGAAAAGTAGGATTTGTAGGAGTTTGATTTTTTTAAGAAAAATATCTTAAATTGCTTTTTGGATTTCTGACACTGGGACATCTGTTGGGCTTACATTGTGCAGGAGACCTCTGTACAATTATGTTTGTTGAAATTTCAAATCTACACATTAGCATTCTCTTTGTAAGCCCTTGGTGAACACCTTTGCCAATTAACCCTGCCAGAAAACTACTCCCCTCCAAAGAAAAGAATTTTTTTTTTCTTTTCTGTTTAATTTCTCAATGCAGTTGGAAAATTTGGTTTAGTTCCTTGGACAGGGTTGGGGGAAATCTGCTAGGACCTTCCTGAGTACCCCCCCCCCCCAGAAGACCCTAGGACAGAACATGATGTCCCTAGTTACTAGGCTTAGTTTGCCACTGAAGGATGGGGAGGTTGAAGCAAAAAAAAAAAAAAAAAAAAGAAAGAAAGAAAAGAAAAAAGAAAGGTGGCTGGGGCCAAGATGGAATTTTACCCAAGAAAATTTTATTTCTCTTTACTTTGCCCATTGGTGCAATTTTGGAGACTGTTTTGGAAATCATAGATTATGTAAATATCCTGAGATCAAACAGAAGGAACAACTAACAAAAGAGAGGAAATCTCCTACTGACAAAAGACCAATTTCATTCCTGAACTACCCTTTATGAGGTGTCAGGAAAAACAACCTAATGGCTCTGGAGACTTTTAAGTTGGGCATTGAAGACACATTTCCCCCCAAACTTTAGGACACAGTTTGAAAGAAAGAATTGTCTGCATGTTCAGGGGGAGTAAATTTCCCTAATTCTTAATGTTATCGAGGGGAAGATTAAATTGCCTTTTGAGGGCCCTGTGCATAGATGTTTAAATTCTGCAAAGAAGGGGAGGAAAAGGAAAGAAGAGAGTAAGAAGAAAGGCAAGGCGGAAGAAAATAAAGCGTTTTAACCCCTTTCAATTAGCTTGAGGATTCAAAGACTAAAGTTAAATCCGGCCATAAAGTTTATTGCTTCAGACTCACAAGCGGGTGAGAACCGATCCAGAGAAATAAGAACACGGTAGACACACAAGGTTCAGGGGCCTAGTCCCGTGCAGGGATGAGGTGCTCAGCAACTCCAGAGATGGGGACCTGCTTCCCCAGCATCCTGTGGGCGCTATCAGCCAGGGCCTTGCAACCCTGAGGCCCAGCCTAGAGGAGCACCCGTGTCTCCTCGCTGGCCTCTGCCACCTTCTGCTCTTACAGAAACCCAGCCCCAAAGTCCACCGCCTCAATTCAGTCCTGCCAAATGACCCTAGCCAGCGAAGACATATTGCCATAGCCTCATAAGAAATCCCGCCAGAGTCCCTCTCGGCCCTGCCCGGGCCTTTCTTTCAAACTCTCCAGCTCAGCGCAGCACAGGACGCCCCAGGCCTGCTCCCTACAATCCCCCAGCCCCCACCCCTGGGCTCCGCGACTCCCACAAAACCCGGACTTGGCCAAGCTCAGAAGGGGATGTGCGTGCCAAGTTTTCACACACAGGCCCATTTGCGCGCTCGCGCGCACACACACACACAGAATCGTCTTTTTGCACTCAGGAAGGAGCAGCGGGAGCCATTTACATCCGTGGTTGTGCCACAGTTAAAGTTAGGCCTGGAGATGCGGCCGGCCACAGGCGCTGTTCATCCTGCCGCCTCCGCGAAGCTGGCTCCTGCCCTTGCTAAGCTGGGCAGAGGAAAAGTTTAGTCATCCTTTTGAATTACAGCATCTTCAGATTTACTGAGCCAGAGAGAAAGAAAGAGAGAGAGAGAAACGCGAAAGAAAGTTTTCAGAGAGCAAATAAACTTGCAAGCGCTCAGGGGACGAGCTTACCTTAACTCAGAGGGAGCCATTTTTCACGGAGTTTTGAGAACTTGTGGTTTGGACACTTCTGGACCTAAAATTGACAATTTGAATGACCAGGCGGCACACGTAGCCTGCAAAAGAGTCAAATGGAGTCCAGCGTCAGTGAGATTATATGTTATGTGGTATATAATGTTGGATGTCAACTCCCCAAAACCATAAAACTTATTTTAATGGCCCCACGTGACATTTTATAGCCAGTGAGCCGATCTGTCTGTGCTATGGATGACTTTACGATCTAATTCATAGACAAAACCCTATTCATTTGGCACCCAAATGTCATATAGCCGGAACTAGGGCTTATAAAGTTTACTGTTTTATAACTTTTAAAAGGGAAGACGCATCAGTGTAAGCCCGTCGGTAAATGTGCAAATCTCTAGTTGGCTTTAGCTGCTCTGAGGAGTTCCCCAATCGAGCTAGGACGGGGTAAGTACTTTCCATTAATTGTAGCAAAACAAGCCACTGGGTTCAGGATGAGGAGTGGGGAAGGGGCACCACAGTGGGTTAATGGACCCAGGATCTGGGGTCCACAATCTAGCAGAGAAGCCTCTTGAGCCTGTGGAGGCCTAGGGCAGCCTGAGGAAAGAGGCTGAGTCTGAGTGGGCCTCTTGAGTGGTTAACAAAGCCCTGGATTTTCTCTCCTTCTGTCTTTCTTTTCCTTTCTTTTTTATAACCAGCAAGTTAACTTGCTTTCCTCAGAGATGGCCAGAGTGGACTCGAGGTTGGGAACTGCCTATAGCTTTTGCCACCTTCCTCTGCCCTGAGCTTTCTGATGCCAGAGTTGGGAAGGCTTTGGGTCAGGATGTTGGCCCGAGGCCTCCATGCACACAGGCTGCTCAGGTAGCCTGAATCACTAGCTTCCAGGACTACGCAGAAAGCAGAGCCGCTCACTAGTTGGCACAAACCAGACCAAGAGAACTTACAATAGAAAGTTTATTTTTTTTGTTTCCAGTCAATATTTTTTTTCTTAAAAACAAATACTAAAAAAAAAAAAAAAAAAAAGCTGATCACAGTTTGCTTAAACAGCCAGACTTGGACAATATTTGTAACTTTGTTCACAAAAACATACATCACTGAAGCTGCGCTTATAAGAGCCACTTCGAGAGTTCGTGCAAAGGGTCCTACAAAGGCACGCAGGGACACACCGCTTGGGAGTCACAGTTTTCGTCACAGAGTCACTATAGTCACTACACATCAAACAAGTTAAGTTGTGTCTCATCAAGTCACCTCTACAGCATTAATTACACAAGGAATATAGGTAGTTTGAATAAAAATATCTTTAACAGCTTGGAGCTATTGAGACAGGAACACTTCCACGCACATGCACAGTTAAACAACTCAAGTGCAACACACAACATTGGCACTAAACGAGGTTGAAGGGGACTTTTGTGTGTTTTTTTTTTCTTTTCTTTTCTTTTCTTTTTTTGTTATAGTTACTTCAAGTAACACAGCTTGCTTCATATAAATAAGTTAAAACATCTATTTTTCAAGACAAAGCCATTCAGGACAAAGAGGTGAACAGAAAGCAGATCTACTTATACAGGCGCTATAATGGCAATAAACAGGCTCATGGTTAAAAGATGAATTAGGGCAACGAGAACAGAGCTTCTTCACAGAAGGAACACAGAGGAGTTTCAGAAAGTCACCTTAGTACTGACACTACAAATGCTGCTCAGTACTTAAATAAAACACTCAGGGGCGGAAGGCCCCTCCCGCGGCCGCCATGCTCATGCTTTTCAGCTTATTATCTTTTTTCCACTTCATTCTCCGATTTTGGAACCAGATTTTAATTTGTCTCTCGGAGAGGCAAAGAGCATGTGCTATTTCAATCCTTCTTCGGCGGGTCAGGTAGCGGTTGAAGTGGAATTCCTTCTCCAGCTCCAGGGTCTGGTAGCGCGTGTAGGCCGTCCGGGCTCTTTTGCCTTCTGGGCCACCTATGTTGTCTGCAACAGAAAAGTCAGCTTAGCCACCCACTCCTTAACACCTGGCTCCCCGAGTCTGCCAGCTGGACAGGGAGCCAGGGTCCTGAGCGTGGAAGCCAGGAGAAAGGCTCAACAAGTCCTCCCTCCCTGCCCACCCTCCCTTCCCGAATTTCCTTCCCTCTTCCTTTCTAGAGAGAAAACAATACGTTTTGGACTCTGGGAACGGCCAGCCCATCCGAGGCTGGGAACTGTGTCATGGAGGACCGCCCTGCTTTCCCTGGGTCCTTGGCTGCCCTCTGGCCCTGCCCAGATTGCCCCCAAGCAGGGGGCACAGCCCTCCCATGCTGCCCACCGCTCGGAAACCCACCGAATCACGGCTCTTTTCTGAGAGCTCAAGTGGCCTCCAGGTCACCCTCCCTTAAAGTTCCAGCGGCCCGCGTTCCGGGCAGCCTGTGGGCTTGGGGTTTCTGCTTTCTTTTTCCGCCTTTTCCTTCTTTCTCCCTCCTGCCCCAAACTTCAGAATCCTGCCGGCCTCCACCTCGATTCTGCCCCCAAACCCCTTTTTCGGGGGGCTGTAATTAGTAACGCCGTTTCCCCAGCCTAGCCCTCCTCATAAATTATCCACCCTGACAAGCCCGATTCACTGCCCTCGCTGCCACCCTCTCTCCCTCTCTGCACCATGCTCTTCTGGCCTGACCCGGGAGCGCTCTCCGAGGCAAGGCGCGGGGAGTTCGAGGTGGATCTTAGCTTTTCTTCCTCTTCCCACGTCTGAACTCGCCTGGCCGGCGCCCCGTTCCCCCACCACTGAGCAGGCAGACACGGAGGAGGAGGGAGGCAGGGAAGGGAGAACCGCTTGCCGCAGAGGTTCCGCGGGGCTAGGAAAGGGGGGGACCCGGAGAGGCACGGGAAGAGAGGCTGCCGAGGACAGACTGGGGGGGACCTAGAGCCCCCCCCCCAGCCACGGGCGAGTGGGTGCAGAAAAAGGCTGGCGTTACCATGACTTATGTGCAGCTTGCGCATCCAGGGGTAGATCTGAGGTTGGGCGGGCGGCGCCGGGCTCGGCTCGCTCTGCGCGCTCGCCTGCTCGCTGCTGGCGGGGGCATCCTCCTCGGCTCCGGACGCCGCCGTGCCAACCCCCTCTCTGTTGCTGCCGCTGCTGCTGCTGATGTGGGTGCCGCCCGCGTTGGCAGAGGCGCCTCCGGAGTTGCCCAGGGAGTTTTTCCCGCCGTGGTGGCTGTCGCTCCCGGGCGAGGGGGCCACGGCGGAGCAGGGCAGCGGGTCGGGCGGAGGCGAGTGCGTGGACGTGGCCGGCTGGCTGTACCTGGGCTCGGCGGGCGCCGCGCTGGCGCCGGCCGCGTAGCTGCGGGCGCGCTCCCCGGAGCCAAAGTGGCCGGAGCTCGAGCGGCCGACGCTGAGATCCATGCCATTGTAGCCGTAGCCGTACCTGCCGGAGTGCATGCTCGCCGAGTCCCTGAATTGCTCGCTCACGGAACTATGATCTCCATAATTATGCAACTGGTAGTCCGGGCCATTTGGATAGCGACCGCAAAATGAGTTTACAAAATAAGAGCTCATTTGTTTTTTGATATGTGTGCTTGATTTGTGGCTCGCGGTCGTTTGTGCGTCTATAGCACCCTTGCACAATTTATGATGAATTATGGAAATGACTGGGACATGTACTTGGTTCCCTCCTACGTAGGCACCCAAATATGGGGTACGACTTCGAATCACGTGCTTTTGTTGTCCAGTCGTAAATCCTGCCTGATGACCTCTAGAGGTAAACTCGTGCACTAATGGGGGAGTTGGGTGGAGGCGAGAGGGTGGCGCGCGCGCCCCGGGCGCGTGCCCGCCACCCGCAGCCGCCGTTCAGTCGGACTCGAGCGCCACCCTCTGGAGGCAGGGCGCATCGCTTCGCTTCCGACCTCGGGCTGCAAGGGCCGGGGTCGAATTGAGGTTACAGCCCATTATGGCAAAATTATTGCATTTCCCTCGCAGTTCCATTAGGATGTACCAATTGTGAGGCCGTCAGCTGCCGATCGCACACCCGGCGAGGATGCAGAGGATCAGGGGGAGGTGGTGACTTGGAATTATTTACAACAACTTTATTTCCCTGCTTTGTAGCCCCTCTGATTTTTGTGTCGAGGTTGGGGTCGCTTCTGCCCGTCCTGCCGGCAGCTGTGAATTTTGAAAATACAGATATCACCTTCGGGGAAGAGGAGGAGGAGACCGTTTAGCCAATTGGAGAAATAAATCCTGCCCACAGCAGCAGCCACAATTACAGCTCTGTTTCTGTGAGCGTGAGCGCATTGAGGGACAGTGTCCCTGCCGGTCTTAAATGACAGGCGTCTATTAAAGATAGCTTTTGTGCAGTGTTTCTCTGAGGCGAGGTCAAATTCCATACACTCTGATAACTTGAGTCAATTTTTCCTTCTTATAAATAAGGGTTTCGTGTTATTGGTTTGCTATTACGTTTGCTTATTTATCCAACCTGGAGAATCTTCACCTCCGTTCGGGTTCCTCCAGCCGGCTGGGCCCCAAGCAGCAGGGTTCTCAGAAAAACCCAGCGAGTGGGCCCAGGCGCCCTTCAGCCACCGAGGCCGCTTGGGGGCTGGGGATCCGTGGTCCGAAGTATTAGGGTCCTGCTTAGCCCTCCAGGAGTGGCTTGAGGGAATCATTTCTTGGCAGTGCCTAGTATCTGCGTAGTTATATCTCTGGGCTCCGAAAGACGAAAGCACACCACACACATAGCTGAGAGGCAAGGGGGCTCTGCCTACTGGCCGATCCGAGTCGCCGGCGCCCCTGGAACGTTCGGAAGCCAGGATTCCTGGGGCTCCCATCGTGTTGGTCCCCCTCTTTGGGTCGTAAAAGCCGCGTGGCGGTGGCACCTGCGCTGTGGGAGACAGGGAGCTCAGAGAAGGGAGCTGGAAGCCTTCAGGAGCTTGGTAGCTCCCGGGCCTGGAATTCCACTCGCGCCCAGGTTGGCTGGCCTCGGTCTCGGCTGTTGCCTTTGCACTGACGGCTGTGCACGGGAGAGACTTACTTCTGTTGGGGGTCCCCTTTGTTCTTTGAGCTGCTTCTTGTTTCTGGGCGTCCTGAGAGGCCCAGCCCTTAGGCCTTTTTGTTTTTAAACCCCCCAATAGCCTGGGATGATTTGGCGATGCCCTTCAGGACTGGGTGGTGAGAAACTCGAGGCGGAAAAGCACAGACACCAAACGGGCAAAGGCCTGGGGCTCTATTTTTCCCCCAACAACCCCGCGTTTTGAGAGAGCTCTAGGAGCGCGGAGGCGCCCACATAGGAGCAGGGACCAATTCGGGTCCTCCCTGGTACTCCACAGCTGGCTTGGGCAGAGAACCTGTGTGTGCAGTGCGCCCCTTCCACCGCTGAGCCGAGATGGTGTGGGGGTGGTGGTGGTGTTTATTTGTAACAAGCAAATGAACAGATGCTTACAAAGCTTAGGGCTCCCCTGAAGCTGCGAAAGCCCCTGGATAGGGGCAAGTTGGGAGAAATTTTGGGGAGCAGGCAAGGGCACGGGGGCAGGGGGAGGCAAAGCCAGAAGGTCGCAGCGCCGGCCTGGTCCTGTCCAGGCGTCTACTCGCCCGCCTTGGCCTCTGAGTCCTCCCCGCTGGGTTGCGTGGAATTGATGAGTTTATGCTCCTTCTTCCATTTCATCCGGCGGTTCTGGAACCAGATCTTGATCTGGCGCTCGGTGAGGCAGAGCGCGTTGGCGATCTCGATGCGGCGGCGGCGCGTCAGGTAGCGGTTGAAGTGGAACTCCTTCTCCAGCTCCAGCGTCTGGTAGCGCGTGTAGGTCTGGCGGCCGCGGCGCCCGTGGCTCCCGTACACGGCACCTGCAGGCAGAAATGGCCGGGTGTCCGTAAGCAAGGCCGACCCTGTTCATTCCCTGCCTCCCGCCAGAAGGCCTCTAGACTGGACACTAACTCTACCTCCACCCCAGACCCAGCTTCTCCTATTATCGCTAGGGCAACAAAAAGATGGCTGGATGGTAAGGATTGTGGCACGGCCAAGCGAGACGTTCCCCAGTTAAAATGACTTGGGAGTGAGAATTTATTGTTTTGTTTTTGTTTTTTGTTTTGGAAAACCTAGTTTGTAAGAAAACCATACGTGTGAGGAAAGAGCATAGGCATGCTTAATCTGGAGCAGTAAAGTCACGTTTTTGAGAGATGTAGTATGTATCTGTTCGTGGATGGGTGGGGAGAGCCCTGGGAGCAGCATGGAAGCAGTTCACACACTGGTCTCCGTGAAAGATGCCATTGGGGCCACCCATGTCAGGACTCAGCTCAGTTTTTTTTTCTTTAAGAAAGTTAAATGTGGCCAGCCCTCTCAAATCCTTGTAAAAATTTCCCAACTTCTATAACCTATCTGAAAAACACAGCTCCATTGAAGAAAAAGTGGATTTTAAAGCAAAACACAGTACGTTTTAACATCCAAATTAGGCTCAGTCCTGCTTCAAGGGAAGGAGGATTCCCTGTGGAGTTTTTGGAAACCTGAGGCAAAGCCACGGAGCTAGAGACGGTCGGCTGGGGTTTAGGGCACTTAGGACTGTGTTGGGCCCCTGCTTTGGGATCTAAGGATGATAGAAATCCCCCCCAAATCAAATGTGAGGCTGAGTCAGGGTCTCAGAAGAAGGCAGAAGTTAGCTAAGAGTGAGCAGTTGAGTGGAAGGGGAAGGAGGGGAAAGAGACGAGAGAGGGAAAGAGAGAGAGAAAAAAAATCCTGAAACTGGAGCTGTGACTTTCCAAGGCTTTGGGAGAGACCCTAGAAGAGGCCCAATGCGGACCTCACACTTCTGGGTTTCTGAATGGCAGAGAGAGGTTAGGAGGTGAAGGAAGTTTTCAGTAATGGACACAGAAGGCCCGCTCTGCTCGGGATCCTGAGTAGGGTGCTGCCAGGATGGAACAGGGCAGGCCCCCTCTCCCAACCAGCTTTCCCCCTCTCTTGTGGTTGCCCCCCTGGCATAGGCGTCACAGAGCTTGGCAGTGATTCCCACACACTCTCTTAAAGTGTCACCTTACAGTGGACCTGATTAGCCTGTCTTCCCTCTGCTGGGCCTGATTGCCCCATTGCGGATGGATTTCCTCTTCCTTCTGAAAAAAAAAAAAAACTCTTTTCAAAAGCCAAGGAAAAGTTTGTTCATCCTTTCACTCTTCCTACTCCTCCTTCTACTTTCCTTCTCCCTCTCCTTTCTTCCTTGTCTTCCTGCATCCTTTCCCTTGCCTTCCTCTGTCTGCGGGTGGGCAGGTGGGGGTGCAGGGAAGTGCCTTACCCGCGCACGAGTTCATCCGCTGCATCCAGGGGTAAACAGGGCTCGTGTACTTCCGGTCCGTGCCTTCATCAGGGAGGGCTTTGCCCTGAGCGCTGCTGCTGTCGGGTTTGTACTGCTGCTCGGGAGAAAAGTGCAGGTAGTCCCCGGGGCCCCTCTGCTTGCCACCGCCTGAGGGCGAGGCGCCACTGAGGTCCTTATCAGAATAGAAACATGAGGCCCCGTACTCGTAGGATGCCCGGTTGCAGGCCAGGACCGAGTTAGACTGTTGGTAGAAACAAGGTGAGGTGTATGTCTTGTCCGGGAGGCTTGACGTCCCATACGAGGCCGGGAAGGGCCTCAGCGCGTCATAGCCGGCCGGGTAGAGGGGCAGCTGGCCCAGGAAGGAGTCCTGGCCGCTGGGCAGGCTCCCGGGGAAAGTGGGATTCACAAAATAGGAACTCATTTGCGCGCCCCTCTGCAGGACTGTGATTTGTTGTGTATTAGTACATCTGGCTATAACTATTAGTAGTCATCGAACTGGTTTGTTTCTGGATGGCCGAACGCCAAAAGCGACAGCAGCAAATCGCACCAGCTGACGCAGCGGCGGCCAATGGGAGCGAGCGCCGGAGCCCGCTCCCCGGGGACCGCGGCGACCGAGGCTGCAAAGTTACAAACAGCCCCCAGCCCGCCCGCCCGCCCGCCTGCCCGGCAGATTGATGGGCACACACAGTCAGCCGGCCCTGCTCTTTCCCCAACCTCAGCGGCGGGCACGAGCAGGGCAGGGCCCTGCACATGGGACGTGGGTCGAGGCATTGAGTCCCAGGCCTCTGCCAAGGCCCCACCAGGCCTGCTCTTTCCTTCTCCCCTTTTTGCCTTGGATTTTGCTGGTTTTCCCCTCCAGACAGGAAACCTGTCCACCTTGAACCGGGAGAGGTGTGATGGGGACGGCTTTTCTCCTGCGGGCCAGCACTAAGAGCATGGCCCCGGGGTGCCCCTCCCCTTGCGCGCTCCTTCGTCCTCGCGGGAGTGGGTTGTGGGAGTGGGTCCTTGAGCTGGAAAAGGGGCTCTGGGAAGTCAGGTCCTCATTCCCTCTTCTTCAGTCCTGTGCTTTGGCGATCTGTACACACCCTCATTTTCTTATTCCCACTCCTTCCTGAGATTGGATCATTTTAGCCAAAGCGGAAGGGTCACTCTCATGCTGACCAGGACAAGGCCAAACATGGGCTCTTCCTGGCTCCCCTTCCTGTCAGTACCACATTTTGTTTGTTTGTTTGTTTGTTTGAGTACTGATGGACTCCCCTTGCAATGACCCATGGCCTGCGTGGTCTATAAAGCAATGGCTCCAGCCAGCTACGCACCACATCCTGTCTTTGAAAACAGGGCAAGGGAACGCCACAACCCATGGTTTTGATAAGAAGGGACCTAACCTAGAGTGGTTTGTGAAGCTGGGGCGGGAAGCCATATGTGGGACCTGCTCCTCTCACCAGAGCCCCAGTTCTCTCCCTCTGCTGAGAGATCAGTCAGGGCTGAGGCTGATACACATCCAGACGCGGACTCTCCATCCTGGGTCCAGAGGTAAAAGAGATGCAGGGCCCCTGGAGAGCAGAAAGCAGCTACTGGGGCCCAACTGGATAATTAATGGGGTGTGTTTCCTTCCGGGAAGCCAGACTAGGGCACGATGGCGGGTGTGTCCTCGGTCCTACCCTTCCAGAGACTACTCAGGGGCTAGCAGCAGCACAGCTCTGAAAACCGCACCAGTCATCACTGGCTCCAGAAATACTGAATTGCCTTTCCCACTGTCCCAGGCCTGGCAGTCCCTTACAGGACGTGAAAAGCCTGTTTGGGGGCTGCTGTTTCTTGCCTGAGAGGTGTACCTTCCACATTGTTGGCTTTTACAGCACAGGGATCAATCTCATTTTGTAAAATGTGATATTGGGCCAATGGCATTTTTATGACTGTGTTTGTTGGGCTTGTAAAAATCCCTTGAATTAGTTTTAAAATCCCCAATTCTGTCGCGATTGAAGAAAGACTATGTGATGTGGTTGGATTTCAGGAGGCTGTTTGTAAAATCTGAGAAGCCCTGATCCATGAGGACTGATGGGGTTCAGACCTGGAAAGAGGTGACAGCGACAGTGGTCTCATAGGAATCTGGTAACAGCTCCCTTAATCTCTAATCTCTTCGTTGCTTTTCGATTTTTTCATGACCTCCCTTCCCCCAAATGGAAAAAAAATTGAAAAAGAATTTGTCTAAGATCGGCCTCCACAGGGTCTGTGGAGACACCCTTGGAGGCTACACTGGAAACCTTGTGCCTGCTCCTTAATCCAAGCTGAGAAAGTTTTCCCTTTGCATATAAAGAAGGTTTGCTCAGGAGAAGATAAAACTTAGCATTTCTCAGTCATTTCTTCATGGAAAAAATCCACAAGGTGAATGTGCAAACTCAGTCAAAAAATAAAAAGGACTTAAAAATAAATAAATAAAAGCTACATTTGAAGAAAATCAGTTTAACTTATTGCTTCTTAAACAAAATCATCAGATGGCAACGATTTCAAGCAAGTTATTATTTGAAATGAAAATGGCCATTTTGCAGATGATGCATGTTTACATTTATAATTTCTCTTTCATTTTTCCATGTCCCATGCAGTGTTGCAACACCATGGTGCTGGTTTACTACCATTATTGCTGTGCTTTGACCTGGATTCTAGAGCTAAGGTTTGTCTCAGCCAATGAGAGAATTTCCTTTAATTTCTTGGATAAGAGCCAGAAAATATATTTCTAACTTCTGTAAGCACTAGTATGGGAAAATATATTAAATTGAAATCATTGCGTTTTAGCCGAGATCGGTGCATATTTACGTTGGCAGCTAACATTACATATGTGCATATGCACCTCATCTTTCTGTATATACATACGTATGTATGCATTTATAGAGAGATTGACCTACTGCCCCATGAAGTGAAAAAAAGAACCCCACGCCCTCCACAGAAGGCAAGAATGATCACGCCATGGCTCGCTTCTAGATGAAATTCACACCGAAAGCGCACTTACCTTCCTGCTGCTTCTCTTCAAAGGGGGTAGAATGGTACGTAGGGTCACACAGTCTGCCCTCGCTCTGGGCTGACCATTGAGCTCCTCCATTTATGCCCAGTCTGGAAGCGTTTCCTGCACGTGTGTGGGAGACCTCGAAGATTCCCTTCCAGGCGGCCAGATCGCTGGCCCAGAACCCAAAGCATACAGGTGCGGCCTCTGCCTGTCACAGGCCCTCGAGTTCGCCGCTTTTCTTGCCATAGCCAATCCTCCTTAGGGCCAGCCAGGCCAGCAGGCCTCATGACTACCAGTGAGCTCTCCGCGGTCAGAATCCAAAGCCAGAGCGATGTCCCCACCGGCGCGCACCCCCGGGGCGCCTTGGGACGCGCAGTTTGGATGGAAGCAGCCACGACGTGCCAGGCGGCCTGTGCAACCAGCCTCCATGGTGCTGGGTGGGGGTGAGGGGAGGACCCGAGTCTATTCCAGCCAGCTGCGGTCAGGGCTGACGGAAGCTGGGAGCGTTCACAGCCAAATAGACCCAGGGAGAGTGACCCGCAGGTTCCTTTTTGTCCCCCTTGCCCCTGATTTCTGGGGAATCTCTGCGGGGCCGACCCCGCAGTCGCGCCAGGCTGTAAGAGGCGGGCTGCCGCTGGCGCCGGTCCCGGCGACGGCCACAGCGTGGCAGCAGCGAGCGCCCGGCTTGGTAGCAATAAATAATCCGCCCGAGGCAGCCGCGGCCGGCGGGGCAGCCGCGACCCTGGGAGGCCAGTGGGCCCCTTTATCTGCCCCGCGCACCCACGGCGCCGACGAACGCCCCGAACATCACCTACGAGTTCTCCTTAATGATCCAGCGCATCCCGAGATATGTAGAGAAAAACAACCACCAACAAAAACACCAAATAAACCGAGAGAAACTAGAGCCCCTCCGGAAATGTTTCTATACTGCTGTACCCGGAGCTCTGCGGGCAAATCCGACCGGGTCAGATGCACTTTCAGGCTAAACCAGGGTTCGTGCCACCACGCAACGCAAAGCCACCGCCAGGCCAGCGGATGCTCAGTGCCGCCCCGCGGCTGGCTGCAGTCCTCTCCCCGCGGGCCCCGGAAGCGGAGGAAACCTGGACACTGGCCTGCTGCTGCCCCGGGGTGGCTGGAAGGGGCGGGGGCGTCCCCCTATTGCCCACACTCGGTTTTCAACCTTCCCTCTTATCTTGATAAGGCCCCTGCCATCTATACCAACACAACAGTCCTCTACACAGAAATAGTCCATTGAGTAACACCCAGTTAACCCCATCCTCTCCTCCGACACAGAATTCCACCATGCACCCAGCCCCATGCCCAGGGCTCCAGACGTCTTTTTCTCGGCGGAAAAGCCTGGCCACTGGAAGCGAGCACTCAGCGGAGAACTCTGAATTAGTAAGTTTTGAGATTTTGTTTTGTTTTGTTTTGTTTTGCTTGTTCTCCTCCTCCTTCCCACCCCCGCCACACACACCTTTCTTTCAAAACCGAGCTCACAGAACAGAATGCATTACAGATGCGAATAAATATCCGTGTACAAACTCATTTTAAAACCTCGCCTGTTCCCACCTTCCTCAGGTCGGGAACTGTCTCTGGCTGTTGCAGAAGTCAGTGGAACCAATTGGGTCATGAATGGAATAAACTCCCCAAAATTCAAACCCCAGAGGCCGAAAGGAAGCGCACAATGCCAGGTGACTTCCTTCTACGCTTCCTTTGGGGCTTGGGAAGCGCTGCTGTCGGGCTCCAGGGCGCGGTGCCACGGAGTTAGTGTGGCCTTGAGAGCCCGGGAGGGGGCCGGGAGGGAGTGCTGTAGCTTGGCGGTGTGTGTGAGTGGCTTGTGTCGACTGCAGTGTGTACGCGGGCGAGTGTGAACGGGGCACTGCGAGTGAAGGTGAGAATGCCCCCGTTCTAAGTCGCTCCCGGTGCCCTCACCCACCGCTGTGGCACCTTCACCACCTTTGTCCCTGTTTCCTCCCCTCGCGTCTCACCTTCAGATGCGGTTCCCAGAAGCTCCTGTCCCTCTGACAGCTGTCGTTTGAGCCGCCCGGGAGACGAACTGTCCTCCTCGCCGGTGCCAGAGGACGCAGGAAATTAGCCAGGTTGCGAGTTGTGAGGCTGCGGCGCCGGGCACCGGGCGCTGCCCACCTCCCGCGCGAGCGGCGGGCCGGGCCCCGGCCGAGGCCTCCCTTCCCTCGCCATCGCCGGACAAAGCGCAGCCCAGGCAGGCTTCTGGAAGGCAGAGCTCCGAAGCACGCAGGACCGAGCGAAGCAAAAGAATGCGGCTCTATTCTCGCAAGGGAAATTATAAAAAAGTTCATGTTCACGGTTCCTATCCACATGACCGACAGCGGCCAATGGAAGGGCCGAACAACTCATAAAGTTGTATTGCAAAGTTGTAAATTTTCATAAACAACAACGGATTTATGACCCTTTCCCCATCACTAAGAGGAGGCAGCTCTTACACGGGCGCCATCTTACCACCGAGGCCGCCCCGACTTGGGGCTGCGGTTTTACAGGGCCCTTTTGGGCCAGGTTTTATTTTTAAAAGCCCTATAGGAAGCTGGCCCAACCCAGCCAGCAGATAGGAAAGGAGGTCTCCGCTGGCCAAGCTCAGGATGCTCTGAGCTGCACCCACTGTCCCTAGCCCCTCACCCTCGCCCCTTCCCCAGCCACTGTCCTCCTGAGACACCCTGCCCAGGCTGCACAGAGGGGCTGTAGCCGACGCCCCTCCCTCAGTCCCTCTGCCTCACTGCTGAGCCCTAGGGTGCCCTCACCTCCACTGAAGTCTGAGTGGAGGGTGCTGCGGCAGGGACCCTGAAATCCCATTTTCTAGACTGGGGTTGGGCTCAGAGCGCATGCGGAATCTGGAAGCAGAGCCCACTCTACAGCATTAGAGGAAAGGGTAGGTTTGAAATCCTCGAAAGTCGCTCATGGGATCTATGGAAGTTTGGAGGGGAGGATTCATAGACTATGATAGCCACCAAATATTCCGTTTCCAATGGCTTTAGCTATTTATGCAAACACAACCACCAGACAAAAATATCTACAAAGAGAAAGGCGCACATTCAGTTTAAGGATGTGGAAACGCATGCGCTCAGTTGTGGACACAGAAACATATGTACCCAATTACAGACATAGAAAATATGTGTCCACAAGTATCAGCACAGATCCACACATAATTATGGATGTGGATATACACACAATTATGAAATTATGCGAAACTAAAATCCAGCACACACAAAATGCATGCATGTAAAATAGGCACATGCACAGTCACACAAACGCACACAAAAACGTGAAAAGAGATACCGCGCGTGTGCGCCCTTACATATGTACGTCCATACATAGAGAGCCGGAGATTGGACCCAAGGGCGGCTTCTCCTTGGGCCCAAGGGTGGCCTCTCCCCTTTTGCTTTCCTCTGGCCTTCTGTTTTGGGTACATGAACAGCTAAGGCTTGTCCTTCAGCTAAGGCCAGTTGCCCTTACTCAGGCCCCTCTCAATAAAGCAGTCCATGTTTCTTTGTCACCAAGCATCTTTATTTTTGTTACATAAAGCATGATTAGCTGGGCTGAGAAGCAGTCCTTCCCTAAACCCAAGGCTGGAGCTAAAGGGGACAACACAAGGGAAGTAGGGCACTGGGGAGGGGATTATAGCTCCCCACCCTCTACAGAATTAGCTTAAGACAACACACCATGCTACAAAGTCTCCCTATGAACACAGCCTTCCCAAATCAAGACATTCCTTTACAAATCAATTCCAAGGTTATAGAAATGACTCCCCCCCCCCAAAAAAAAATCGGTTCAAATATACAGCATTTGTCCTCATAGGAAAAGTCAGGGTGTACAGAGCTGACCTGGCTGAACAGTAGGACACAGGAGCAGGGGACAAAACAGTGTGGCTGGGAGCAGCTCCTCAGTCCTATAGTGCAGAAGCCAACCAGAGGTCTGCTGCCAGCTCGGGAATGCTCACCTCCACAAGGTGGGGGTGGGATGGGGGTAATGGCCCTGAACTTGAGGTGTCCAAGCCAGAGAAAGAGGGCTTCTAGGTTGCAGCATTTAGTATGCTTTGGAATAAATATATTATTTTCTTCAATTTAAATAGTAGCCAAATGCCCTGGTCCCTGGACCCCATTGCATTGTCTGTGAAGCCCTGGGGACCCCAAAGGCTGTCAGCTGGAAGCATCAGGGGCCTGGCCTGGAAGGAGTGGGCACCAAGTAGCAGGCAAGCCAGCCAGCACAAAATAGGTAGTTTAGGGCTTGTAGGTAGTACGGAATCATGTTCTTGCAGTGTGGAGGGAAGTGCTGGAGGTCTGCCAGTGTTGAGACATGGCGAGGGCTTCTCAGGAAACCCACTAGGGCAGGGCCCATAGGTAGTTTGGGGGTGCCTCCCAAGGAGGCCTGTGCTAGGTAGTATTTTGGCTGTGCCAGCGCACAAACTGGCCTAGGGTTAGGGGTATCTACTGGCATCCTCAGCGTCAGAGGGGGGGTCCCCAAGGCCACCTAATTCCCCTAGCTGCTCGGTCCAGAAAAGTTGGGAGCTAGAATGGATGGTGGGGGTGGGTGGGTGAATGTTGGGGACTTATTTTTACATTTTATTTGCCCCCCTTCTTGTAAATAAAACCAGTGAGTCTCTTAAAGACGCTTTTCTGACTGTCCGGTGCACCCAGGGCCTTGGCCCTTCATTCCTCATCCTCCTCATCCTCCTCCTCCTCCTCTTCCTCCTCCTCTGCCTTGTCTGCGGCGGTAGCAGCAGCAGCGGCAGAGACCGAGGGCACCGCGCCTTCGGGGGCCGCAGTGGGGGTCGGGCCCTCCTCCTTATGCTCCTTCTTCCATTTCATCCGGCGGTTCTGGAACCAGATCTTGATCTGGCGCTCGGTGAGGCAGAGCGCGTGGGCGATCTCGATGCGGCGGCGGCGCGTCAGGTAGCGGTTGAAGTGGAACTCCTTCTCCAGCTCCAGCGTCTGGTAGCGGGTGTAGGTCTGGCGGCCTCGCTTCCTGTCGGGTCCTGCGAGCAGAAATTTGGACACGTGAACACACAGACAAGTAGACAGGGACCCAAACAGGAGAAGGCATTAGTCAGACTCTCTGTCCAAGCCCGTACCATCTTCCTTGGCCGGACCCCCACCTCAGAACCTCAGGGAGAGGGCAGGACCCAGGCTGCGGGGACCAGACGAAGGCAGCTCTGTTGGGAACGTTGGAGCTTAATCCCAACTTTTACTAGGGACCTTTCTAGCCGGCTACGTTTCCACAGTGTCCTGCTTTCCCCTGACAAAGGGAAACTGTAAATCCAGAGTGTGTGCAAGTAGGAGACAGTGCACTTTTGCCAATCCTAGTCAAGCCTGTTACTCCCCGGCCTGGCTAGACAAATGGGCGACCCTGGCCAGGAGCCCCACTCCCCGGACTATCCTGGGGCATTCCCACCCTGTGTTCCATTCCCTCCAGCTTCAGGTCCTGAAAGAGTCTCTGGCACAGGGTGTCATGGGTAGTCCCTCAGATCTTGGTGGTCCCTGCTTTTGAGAATGAAAGCCAGGCAGAAAGGAAGAGGAGAAGGGGAGGGGAGAGCAGGAGAGAAAGAAAGAGGAAGAGAGAGAAGGAGAGAGACAGAAAGAAGGGGAGAGGAAAAGAGGGAGAAATGGGAAGACAGAGAATAGGGAAGAAACAACGTTAAAAATTCAAGGCAAACGGAGTTAAATAAATTTATGAGGATCGAACCCATTAATTGGGCCATAAAAAGTTTTATGAGCCTCATTTACATACAATGCTACGGGCTCTGTACGCAATGGCGCCTCCGCTCTAATTAAAACCAGAAAGGCAGCGTGGCCGGCCGGGAGTCCCGGGGGCGGCCGGCTGGAAGCCTTGTGCCTGGCCAGCCGGGGCTCTCCGGGCCCGGCCTGCGCCCCCGCGCCCCCCGCTCCGCCCGCGGCCCGACCCGCCTACCTGAGGACCGCATCCAGGGGTAGATGCGGAAGCTGGCCTCGGCCGGGCCGGGCAGCACGCCCTCGTCCGCCTTGTCGCAGGCGCCTTTGGCGAGGTCCCCGCAGAGCCCGGGGATGCTTTGGTCGTAGGAGGCGCAGGGCAGGTTGCCGTAGGCGTCCGCGCCCAGGCCGTAGCCGGCCGCGAAGGGACCCTGGTAGAGGGGACTGTTGACATTGTACAAGCCGGGCACGCTGGCCGCGAAGGCGCCCGCGCCCGGCCCGTAGCCGCTCCGCTGCGAGTTGGGTGCAAAGGAGCAAGAAGTGGGCTCGGCATTTTGGAACAGAGAAGCCCCCGCCGTATATTTGCTAAAAAGCGCGTTCACATAATACGAAGAACTCATAATTTTGACCTGTGATTTGTTGTCCGGCAGCTTTCAGTGTCGGTTTTACGAGGTAGCGTGATATATGATAACATTACACCCCCAGATTTACACCAAACCCCATTTTCTTTTGGACGGAGCCCGGCGCGGCACGTGACCGCCCACATGACCGCCTCCGCCAATCTCCGCCGCCCTCACAGGTGGTCTGGCTCGGCGGGGCCGCCAGCTTCTAGAATGGACGAGGAAGGGGCTCCAAGACGGCCAGGGACTCGCCCGCGCCCCGCGGACCCCAGGCCCAGCTCGAGGGCTGAGCTGGCTGCCGTGCCCCAGCCGCAGACGAGGGTGCTGGGGCAGGCTCGCACACCTCAGCCCCGCATACCTATTAGGGAACCCCAGATCAGGCGTAAGAATAGCCCCCCGTGCGTTTCCTCGCGGCTGAGCCAGCCCCGGGAGGGTCTCTGCGTCCTGCCCCTCCGGGACCCAGGGCTGGTCTTCCGGCAGGTCTCTGCCCACGTCCCCCTCAGGTCCGGGGAACATCCCGGGGCAGACTCCCCTGCAGACGCGCCAGGCGCAGCGGCTCTTGCTGCGGCCACAGCGAGTACACCGCCGCGACTGGAACCATGTGGTTCGAATAAAGTCAACCTCTCCTGGCTTCCTTTTCTTAATCGGCGGCGGCGCAGTGTTTATCCGCCCAAAGGAAGCAGTGAAGTATTTATCTATTAATGAGCCTCATTTGCCGACATATTTATTAACGTGCGGTTCCCTTCCCTCCTCCCGGGTACTGCGGCCCTGAAGGCTGCGCATTCGTTCCTGGGCACCTGGCTGGTCAGTACATGGCTTAACACCCCTTTGTCCTCTGGATCACGGGGAAGGGAGCTGGGTCTGTATACTCAGCTTGGAAGAACTCAGGAGGAGCAATTTTCCAGTCACACCCTCCAGTACCCGGAGGTTTCTGGCAGCCTTCACGCCAGCCCTCCCTAGTTCTCTACGTTGGGGTAGAATGCCTGGAAGCAATAGATCTTTATAGCGGATTTGTAGACGACAGGGGATCCCAGCGCCTAGGGGTGGCACCCCACTGTGGAGCCCTATTTTTGGAGGCAGTAAAAACAAGTATGGGAACCTTCCTCAAGAGCCACCCAGATATAGCAGCCTCACCTTTTCAAGTACTGGCTCCTAGACAAGGGAGCTCAGAAGGGGTTCATTCCCTCCCAGGAAGACCCTCAGTCCAGGGTGCCCATATTCCAGGCCTCAGGTGCCTGCTGCAGAGTTGGACCAGCTGAAGTCCCTGTTGCCCGAGCTCTGTGGAGGATGACTGGGTGAGCCCTTCCCCTAAATGCCTCATAAACTGCCCAGGCCTCGCTGGAAGCCTTGGTCATCTTTTACTGCCCAGCTCCATTGCACACCATAAACCCGACTTCACAATGGAATTACCCCGGAAATTCTCCTCTAAATTATGGTTTGGCTCCTGGTGTACAAAGCACTCCTCATCACTTTCAGAGGGTCCAGGCTGCTTGTGTTCACTGCACCTTCTTAGGGGGTCATGGGAGGGGTAAAAGAAGGATGAAGGAAGGCTCAAATTTTGATTTAACGAAGCCCGGAGCCCGGAGCCGCGGAGCCCCGGCCGCGCCTGTCTAGTGAAGGGCTGTGGTTTGATTGGAGAGGAAGGCAGGTGGGAGCGGGGCCGTCTTCCTGTGCGGATAAGGACCTTAGGGGCAGCAATAACCGGAATTCTCTTTATGGCGAATGGAGCTTATACTGAATCTCAGATGGCAAATGAAGGAGGAAATACGGAAAGAGAAATTCCAAACAACTGCGTCTTCTGGCGGGGAAATAAAAAAAAAAAGAAAGAAAGAAACTTAAAGGAAAAGAAAGCCAACGAAAAGACACTAGGAGATCAAAGAGATGGAATTAGACGGGTTTGGACCAATAAGTTGTTGCTTGGGTGACACAGAGCAAGTTGCAAAGTGAAAGACCCAGTATGCCACTGGGGTCTGTCTAGGCTCCGGCAAATGGCATGGCCTAGAGAGATGCTGTTCAAAGTACAACCTGCCTTAAGCAGGGCACCCCAGCCGGGAGCGACTTGCGATGTGTGGTAAAATCACACTGGTCGGGAGCTCACTTGGCAGTCCCATCTCAGCTGGTATTTGACCCAGGATATGTCCAAGCCAGTCTTGGCAGGAGGCTCTGTCCCTTTGCCCTAGTCAAGAAAGATCCAAATACTGCCCTCAAAGCCTCTGGGTGCTTCTGGGCCCAAGTCCTCCAGCTGGGCTAGGTCCCTGATATCTCACCTTTGTTTCTGGGTTTCTCTATTCCCGCCTGTCTTCTATGGCCAAATTAAAAAAAAAAAAAAAAAGTTGGACAAAATCGGTCTTTCCATAAGGTCTGTTTAATTCTCTAGCTATTGGTCCTCTAATTATTTGACTGAAATATGCATATTATGTGACAATATCCACAGAAGTACTATTTAACCCATGCCCTAGAGCAGACAAATGTAAGCTAGTTTCTAATCAGTGGAGCCATCTAGATCTTTTTCCACTGCATTCCTGGAGTTCGCTTTTTACCAACCGCCAGAGTTTGTTTCACCCTTGTTTTGCTTTGTTTGGTTTTTGTAAAGTCATCAGCAGCAGCAGCAGCAGCATCCTCAATGTTTAAGTCTAGTTAATAATGTAGACTCAGCTCTTAGCAGCGAATGGCGCCTGCCTGAGTCGGATGGCCACGGGTTGTTTTTCTAAATGTTTCCATTTAAATGTTTTCTTGGAGCCGCTTGAGAGACTGCGGGACTGCTCCCCACCCTGGCCTGATTACAGGCACCAATTCCTCCCCAAAACGAATAAATGAGCTCGGTCCTTAACTTTATCTTGCCTGGGCAAAGTCGGGCAGTGGGAAGCCGCTCTCAGGCAGTCCAGAGCAGGAGAGGGAATATAGTTCCAGCATCCAGGCGGCCAAGGGCAAGAGAGGCCCTGCCGGCCTGGGTAGTTCTCGAAGCCTCTGAGACCTTGGGCGGGCCTGCACCTACCTGGGGCCTTGGTGAGCCATCTGTGACTTGGCATTTGTAGTCAGAAAAATCGAGCTTTCTGTCTGTGTCCACCGATCAGCTATTTGGCCGTTTATTTGCAGTTGTATGAATTGAGATTTCTGCGGTTTAGGATACACAGCCACTGGTAACTCTCCAGGAAGCTATAAAAACCTTCTTACAATCAGATGATGTAGCGAAAAGCATAAGTGGAAATATAAGGAAGATGTGTGTTTGTGATGCCAATGTGTGTGGGAAAGAGAGAGAGAAAGAGGAGAGGAAGGAAAGGAAAATGTCAGCCAAATCCAGTCCCCACTTTTACAGCGTGTTCAGCGCGGAGATGTGGGTCGTAAACATTTTGTGGGCTTGGCGGAGAATATTACGACCCAAATAAATGCACCACGCGGCGTGTATTCACAGGGCTGGGGGTGATTCGAAGGGTTCCCTGCGCCTCTGGGTTTCGCTCCGAAACCATTCTACACCCGTAAGCTGGCCCTCGCACGGGGCTTTGGGGCCGCTAGCTCTGGAGCTGTCCTCCACCTACACCGAGGTGTAGAGTGGGAATGAATTAGGGGGTCCTTGCTTCTGCTCTGCAGCACCTCTATGCCAAGGAAATACCATGGCCACAGAAGTAAAAACGACTTCAAAAACAAGAGCGCCAATGCTGGGGCTACGGTGTCGTTAGACTTGCCATATAAACATCGCGTTTATTTCTGAATAGCCAAACAGTCCCCCGAGAGTGCCCACAGCAGCCAATGCCCAGCAGCCCTACATTAGACAATGACCAAGGATGGCTTTACACCCAATTTTCACCCGCCTAATTTTACTGTCAGGTATGCAAACCAGCTGGATCCTAGGGTCTTGGTTCTCTCTCCAGTGCCGGCGGCTCGCCTGGCCCTGAACCCGGCTCTGATCCAAAGTGCAGGTTTCGGGGCCTCTGGGGCTGGCGCAACTCGTGGCCACATTGTGAGCCCTCTGCACGCCCTCTGTGGGGTCATCGAGTCCCGGGGCCACAGGCGTTCGTCCTCTTGTTCATCCACTGATAAGCGAGGGTCCCTGCAAGCCTCGATATCCCAAGATCTGCGCTGAGCCGAGGATGGTGGCCCTGGAGTGGACCGATGCACGGAGCTGCAGCCCCGCAGCCACCCGGGCAGCTGCTGCCACCACGGAATGGGGCCTGGGAGGAGGGTGCAGCCTGGGTCAGGCAAGCCCTCGGCGCACGCTTGTGTCCCAAGACGGCTTCCAGGCTGGCATGTGCAACACGGAAAATATACGACTGCTATTCACTCAGATACGGGGTTCCCATTCCAGAAAGGCTCGCGTCAAGTCGACATTTTAGGAACAGCCCGGGGTCCAGGCGGCGGGAGATGGCGGCGCAAGCATCTCTTGCGTGGAGCCACACTGCCATCTGCTGGTCGTTTCCTGGTACTGCATCCCCAGCAGCCTGGGCTGGCCTGAACTTCAGAAGCAGGGGCCATCACCCCCCCTCCCAGGGTCCTACTCATATAGGTGGGGCCAGGGCCCATTTTCCTGTGGGTGCCCACGGAGCCCGGAATCTACACCGCAGAGGGGCAATGCCCATAAAAATGGTTGTTTCCGCAGCCGCTTTATCGGCGGCAGACAGAGCAAACAAATGAAAGGGCTTTGGTGGAATACCCTAATTGGGGCTGGACAGTTGTAAACTCATTAAGAGGCGAATTCCAGACAGTTCGCAGACCCGGCCTTTATAGCACACTTCTACAGCCCAGTCTTTGAAGTTCTTTCTGTCTGCAACAACAGAGGGCGTACCAGCCTGGGGTGGGACTTAGGAAGCTTCCTCCAGTAGCTCCCAGATTCCCTTTTCTCGCATTAGAACAGTCAACTTTGCAGAGGGGGTGGGAGAGGGCAAGCGAATGGAAGGGGGTGGGGAGACGCCTGTCCGAACCCTCCAGCCACATCTGGAAGGTGCTTGGGCCTCCGAAGTTGGAGCCGATCCCCCTCACTCCCAGCCCTTTACACCCCATAAACAGTAACAGCCTTTATTTTCTTTTATGGCGCTTTGGGGCTTGTCGGTTGCTATGGCCCTCGCTCTGGCTCTGTTGGGACTTGTCGTGGGAGGGGGGAGGAGGACTGTAGTGCGCGGTGCAGATTGTCCCCCACCAGGTTGGCAGGATACCCTGTGTCGTGGATGCGAGCTTCTTGTCCCTTGAAAGCCCCTAAATGTCTGAGGGAGCCACCTCGTTGCTGGTTGATGCTCTTTTCAAACCTCCCCTGGAGGCTCCCACTTGCTCTGCCTGCTAAGAAAGGTCCCCAGCCCTCTCTGGGGATCCAGGTTTGGGAAATTTCTTGAGGTACCAAGAGGAAAACGTGTCCCCGCTACCCGGGCTGGCTACAATGTCCCACACCGAGCCCAGCTCCTCCAAGGCTCCCCCCTCCCCCCGCCATGCCCCCGCCGTAGACACAAGGCCGTCAGGCTGGCTTCGCGCTGGTCTTTACAGCTGTCCTCCCCAGCTCCTGCGGCCCGGGAGAGCTTCGGCCTGGCTGAACTGGCTGTGGCCGGTCTGGGCTCCCCCACAGCCCGCTGAGGAAAAAAAAAAAAAATAGGGGTAGCTTGCCCTCACCTCGGCCCTGGCCCCCACCCAGAGGCGCTGCCCAGGAGAACAAGATGCAAAAAGCAGATTCGCAAAAAAATAGAAAAGAATCAATATATTTTATTTGGCAAAAAGTTAAATATCTCAACATAACAATTTGGTCAGTAGGCCTTGAGGTAAACTATTGCAAAATATACAGTGTATGTTCAGCCTGATGGAAACTCCAGATTCAAGGATACAAATCTACAGTAGCCCAATGGCAATTTCATTGTGTATAATTTATTATCAATAAAATTAACTCCATTATAATAGGCGTTCATTTTCCCCCAGCTAAAGTTAAACGTAAACCATAGGTAGTGACCTGCACGTATGTATAGCTCCGAATTTCCTTGCCGTTCCTCTGGTGCAAAAGCAGTATTCAAGTTTACCCAATGATGAGATTTTCCTTTAATGTTTAGATCATATTATGTACAATGGACAACACAGGACTATAGAGCATGTAGCGACTAAGATGCCCGAACTTCCATCGTCTATGCATCGCGGAGAACCAACCCCCCCTTTCTTTTTCAAATTTTATTTCACTTGGGAAATCCTTACAACTAGTTTACAATCATAGGTTAACAGCCTAGTAATACAGAAGACGTGTTCCTCTACAGAGCTATACTCTATGCAACTGTTTTTTTTTTTCTTCTCCTTGTAAACAACCTGAGTTCAAATTGAATTCTAGCTTCCATAATCACAAACGGGTGCGTCACCCAGCACAGAAGTTTGAGTCACAAAACATAATTACCACAATAAAACACAGTGTTCAAGTATCTCAGCAGAGCGACCTGCCCACAAAGAGCAAATTAAATTAACTACAGAGACTAAAATCTATACAGCCCGCCATCCACAGTTGTGCATTAGAAAAAGGTAGTTTCATCCTTTTGTGTTAAGTCAGGAGCAGGTAGATTTTTTTTTTTTTAATATATACAAGCTATCACAAACAGCCAACAGCACTAATGCCCTCTGGGGAGTGTGTGTGTGTTACAGAAAATAGAAAGCTTACAATTCATCCTCCATCAAAGCCGCAGGCCTAGGGGCCAGCCTGAGCAGGGTTTGCCAGGGGAAGATGAGGCCTGGGGTTTACAGCAGCTTTGCGCGGGAGATGGGATGGGAGGAAGGAGAAGGGGACACGCAGTCCTCCTCTCTCGGGTTCGCTCTTTTCTAAATGAACCTGGATGCCATCACTCGTCCTTCGCTCTGTCCTTGTTGATTTTCTTCATTTTCATCCTGCGGTTCTGGAACCAGATTTTGACCTGCCTCTCGGTGAGGTTGAGCAGCCGGGCCACCTCGTACCTGCGGTCCCGCGTGAGGTACATGTTGAACAGAAACTCCTTCTCCAGTTCCAGCGTCTGGTGCTTCGTGTAAGGACAGCGCTTCTTCCGCGTGGAGCGAGCGTGGAGCCAGTTGGCCGCGGGGTTATCTGCGGGGGAGAGAGACACTGGGTTTAGAAGCAGCAGCCCCCAGGGTGGGCGCAAGGCAGCCTCCTGGGGAGTCTAAGAGCCGAAGGCAGCCTAAGCCTCAGACTCTGGGGAACCCTGGCAGGCAGCCGCAAGGACGGTCAACTGCGGTCGCACCCGGGGAAAGCCCGGCTCCCCTCCCTTCTGCCGGCCTCCTCTCTCGCCCGTCCCCGGTCCCCTCTCCTTCCTCCCCTCTAACTAAACGCCTTGCCAAAGACGGAAAATGGAAAAACACGTCCTTTCTTCCAGCAGAGGAAAAGCAGACTGCCCTGTGCCCCCGCAGAAAGATTTCATATGTCGTTTTGATTTCTCTCCCTCTCCCTGGTCCCTTGGGCAGCCTTGCAGCGACTCCGTCCACTCGGGGAGGCCGAAGCCTGGCGGCCCGCGGGGTGTCCCGAGACCCGGGCTCGCGCCTCCACTTTATTTGAATAATCTCGCCCTGGGACCCTGGCGGCCTGAAGGCTCAGCTCGGGCAGAATTGACGCCGCCTCGTGCCGAAGGCAAGAACTGGGGGGAACCGGCAGTCTCCCCCGCGCCGCGTCCCGGGCCAAGTTTCCGGGCTGACGTGGGCGCCGCGCTTCGTGAACCATCCAGCCGCACAAAGGGCTCTTCGGGTCTGCTTTCGAAGAACGGCCCAAAGTATTTCTGTCCTGGGCCTGGGCCGCCAACCGAGAGGCGGCGGGTCTGGGCAGGGTTCGCACAGCCCGCCCCGCCCCCTCTCGCTACAGCCGCCTCCTCCCTTTCCCCAGCCGGGCAGGGGCTCTTCACCGGCGTCTGCACGTGGTGGGGGAGACCCCCATCGGAGGTGTTCCAAAACACTAACTTCTGGTTCCCGGCCCCGGTTCAAAAGGTTCCCAGCGAGGACGTAGGCAGGCCGGAGGAGAAGAAGAAGAAGAAGAAGAAAAAAAAAACCAAAAACTGGCATGCCAGCCAGCAGATCCTGGAGGCCGGCGTGGAAGCGGCGGCGGCGGCTGGTTTGAAGGGAGGAGACACTTACTGGGATCGATGGGGGGCTTGTCTCCGCCGCTTTCATTCTCGGCATTGTTTTCGGAGAAGGCACCTTCGCCGGGTGGTTTTTCTCTATCAACTGGAGGAGAACCACAAGCATAGTCAGTGAGGGACAAAGTGTGAGTGTCAAGCGTGGGACAGTCACCCCTTCTGGCCGGCAGCGGTTCAGGTTTAATGCCATAGGGCCGGCTGGAGGGCAAGCCCGCGAAGGAGAGCGCCCCGGGCGTGGGCTCCAGCCAGGAGCGCATGTACCTGCCGTCTGGTGCCGCGGCGGCCACGGGCGCCTGGGGGTGCGCGTATGGGTGGTGATGGTGGTGGTGGTGGTGGTGGTACACGGCGCCGGCGCCCGCCGCGGCCACCGGGTTCCACGGGGCGCCGAACACCGCCGCCTTGGACTGGAAGCTGCAGGGGCTGAAGTCGGGGTGCTCGGGCAGCGCGGGGGCCGCCGCCGGTCGCGGGTTCTGGCCCAGGCTCCCCGGCGGCGCGTAGCGGCCCGCGCCCAGCTCGTCGCCCACTCCGTCGGCGCCCAGCAGGAAGGAGTCCACGTAGTAGTTGCCCAGGGCCCCGCTGGTGGTGGTGGCCATCGCCGTAGCCCCGGCCCCGGCCCGCGGAAATTATGAAACTGCAGATTTCATGTAACAACTTGGTGGCACGAGGGGGGGGGGTACAGTCCCCTAATAAGTTGCCGGCGCCCGCTCCCCCATTGGCCGCGCGCGTCACGTGCCCGCCCGGCAGAACAATAACGCGTAAATCACTCCGCACGCTATTAATGGGCCGCTGTTTTGCAGCCATAATTTTTATAGCAAAAGCCATATGTTTTTATGCAAAGGGATCGCGCCGCTGCACGATCAGGTTTGTTTTAATTGTGGCCAACGAAGATTAAAAGATCAAATCTGGACTTGCTTCTGTTCTCTCCTCTGCACCCCCCCCTTTCCCCAGACCAGACACACACAGTTCTTAAGCGGACTATTTTATATCACAATTAATCACGCCATCAGGAAGGCGCGGGTCCCCGCGTGTGAGTGCGGCCAGCGGAGCCCCTCACATAAAATTAGACAATAATTGAAGCCATAAAAAAAGGCAGCCAAATCGTATTGTCGCTCTACTGTATTTAAATCTATATTTATGATATTTCATAAGGAGTTATTGTTTCAGAAGCCACACACGGGCTGGGGGGGTGTGGGGGAAGTCAGGAAAGACCAACGGATTCGTTTGCCTGGCTGTGGCTTCCAGCTGTAAAACAATTTATGAGGATTTGGAAAAGGTTAAGTTAGACTGTTGTGTTTGGTTTGGTGAGCTCCCTGTAAGTAATCCCCCCCTCCCCGTCGTCCTCGGAGACGTGAGTTTCCCCCTGGCCGGCTGCGACAAGTCAAATACACACGGTATCCACCCCAAGTCCAGAAGAACCTCCCTGCCACTGCGAACCGTCCTCCACCCCCGCCAACGGGGGGCCACCTGGTGTGGGCCCCCCGAGCCTGGCAGACTGGGGAGCCCCCAAGTTCGCTCTTGCTCTTCAGGGCGCGCGGCCCTGATCCACAGCCCACAGCACTCGGTCTTCGGCTCCTTTTACCCTTCCTGGGTGGGTACTTTCAGTCCCTAGACAGAAGAAGCCAATAAGGCAGACCCCCATTCTCTGCAAACCCCTTCGCGCTACCGGAACGGGAACTGGGAAAAGCCACCAGGCTGCATAATAGCAGCCAAGCTTGCTTCCATTTACTGAAAGGCAACCCTACTTAAGAAACCCGGCAGCTTCAGTATCTGAGAGGTCAGCACCGGGCTGGCCAGTACTAGGTCCAGTGTGAGACCTTCAAGGATGCATCCCTTGCCTTGCCTTGCCTTGCCTCCCTTCCCTTCTCTTTCTGTCCTTCCCACCTCCATGAGCCTGCCCTTGGCAGTCAGTGGAACTGAACAACGCGACTAGAAAGACAATTACAAGATCCAAAGCGAAGGGGCTGCGACTCAAGCCCAGGGTGAGAAATTAAAATGGGGAGGGCCACAGGACTTTGACTTGAATCCTATCCTTTGGCCAAATAATGGAAGTTATTTTTCATCCCTTTGAATCTTTGGATTTGAGAGTGAATGAAAAGCCCACAGCCACATTTGTTAATTAGGATAGGGGTACCACAATTCCAAATAGAGAGCAGCGACTTCTAGAAGCAGCATAATTGGGTTCACGTGTGAGCACTGTGTTCTAGGAGTGTTTTTCATTAGTCCCCTACCCTAGCCCTCACCTCAGGCACTTCCATTTCTCTTTTTGCTTTCTTTCTCACAAACCATTCAAGGAAACACCTTCCAACACACTGACACACCCCAGTCCCAGGCCACAGGGACCGTGTACTAAAGAAGGAGACTGCCCAGCCACGGGAATACGATCCCTCCTCTGCCTGCCTGGCCGCCAGGAAGAGGAAAGTGGCCGACACAATGAACTCCGACGTGGCCAGTCCCCGCTGCCTCTGCCCCCTCCCCCTTAATATTTTTCTTTCCCTGAAAATTCCTCCAAGTCATCCGCACCCCCACCACAAACCGAGGTGTTTTAAATACCCGGCAGTCTTCCAAGGCTCTAATATGTTCATTAAAACAATTAATACTGGAGGCTAACTTGGATCTTAACTATAATTTTCTAAATCGTCTACCTGCCTTTTGCAGTTTGTACCCAGAGAAAGTCATAGTTCACTATTACTAAGAGTATATTTTAAAAATAAAGACATTGTCCCTTTAAATAAACCTTAGCTTCTAAATAGGAAGATTAACAATTAGCAGGCTTTGAGCATTTAACAGCTGTTTACTGGGGCCTTGAAGGATGGGGGGGGGGGGAATTTCGCAAAGCCAAATATTGTGCCTTTGAGCTCAGAGATTTGACGATAGACTCTTCAGACTTTGGTGTCTACTTGAATTTTGGCAGTGAAAGGGTCTGCAGTACATAAATAATAAACGGGTGTAATTACAAACCACCCCCTAGTCCGATTAGTATTTCTAAAACCTTGATCTCTTAAATAAAGTCAATACTCTGGTGTGGAGGGAGATGGCAGAGAAGAGTCTCGGGGAACTGGGTGTGCCTTGCACATCACAGGTTGTGAGACTAAGCCAAGCCAACAATTCCAGGACTGGGTGGTGGCCAGGGAAGCGTCGCTGGGTGGACAGGGGTCTGAAGGCACCGTGAACCTTGCAGGAGGAAAAGGTGGTTTGTTTACAGTTTTTGTTTTTTTTTTTTCCTTGAGAACGGTCTGGCTGGCTCTCATGAGCCGATTACAAATGACAACAAGGACTCAAGTCAGTGTCCCCACCGTTCTTGAATTTGGGACTACTTGCACTTATTTAACAACTCACCGCACCTCGCTGCCGTAGGGGACATGTCTAACTATTTAGACTGTAATGTCGCCAGTAAGTAGGCAGCTCAGCTTTGCCCCAGCAAGGTTCCTGCATGGTATTCAAAACCAGAGTTAGGACGAGCGGGCCTGGCAGAGCCGGAAAGGAGCTTCCGGCAAAAGCTGTCTCGGTGGCCAGGCTTCCGAGTCTCAGTCCTGCTCCTAACCTCAGAAACAGGGAGGCCGGCGAAGGCCTCTCTGCCCTCCATGTGGGCACACAAAGACGCCACGGGTGCCCCCTCGCAGGATCTCCCAGGCAGCGGTTAGTAAAACGCAAGGCCGCCGCCATCCGGTCTTGATCGTAACCGAGGCCTTGTCTGCCCAGAGGCCCGACCAGGCCCCAACCCACGGGCCTCAACAGCCGACCCGCGCGCCCCTTCTTCAGAAGGTGGTAAGTCCCCGCACCGGCGCAGAGAAAGATGAAACCTCCAGCCTTTCCACCAAGACAACCCTTTGCTCCTTCGGAAGGATGGTCTCGAAGGAGGAGGTGGAGAGATAGAAAGAGAATCAATCGAACAGAAAGATGGGAGGTGGAAGAAAAGTAGGTGAATGAAAGAGAAAAGAACAGGAAAAGGAGAGAAGAGATGGAGGTAGGATGGAAGGAAAGTAAGTAAAAGAGACTGGTGTGTGTTGGGGGGGGGTCCCAGGAACAGAAAGCACCGCTTACAGAGAGAAGGTAGGCCAGGATCTCAGCACCCGCTTGCCCTGTCTTTACTATCTCGGCCTGGGTCTCCACTGGCAAAGGAATTTTTTTCTGAGCTCATGCCCACATTGTACTATGTCTGTGCCCAGCCTTGCAGAAGCATGGCGACGGGGTCCCAGACAGATGCAGGCCTACAGTAGGGAAAACTCAGGCTGCAAGCCAGCGCCCCTGACCTTGAATGGCCCGGGGCCCAGAATTCTTACCACGCCCCCCGCGTCCCAGATTGTCCAGCTAACCTGACCGTACCTGCTCCGGGCCAGGTGAGGGGGGTGGGCTGGGTTGGGCTGGGGTGGGGGGAGGCCGGCGGCTGGCACAGCGCCCCGGAAGATGCGAGGCTCCTTTGCACGGAGAAAGCTGAGGTTGCCACCTCAGGCCTGGCACCACTGGGGCCTTGATGGCCCCCCCATCCTGGCCGGTCCCCCGCGCTGTACAGGTACCTGGAGACGATTTCAACTGAAGTAATGAAGGCAGTGTCGTGCTGTCGAGAGAAAGGTGGATCCCAACAACAGGAAACTACCTAAATCACCGACCAGTTCTCTTGCTGCCCGCGCAGGGGCCTCCTCGCCCGCCGCCGCCGCCTCTGCTGCCGCCTCCGCCGTCGCCAAGGAGAGGACCCTGCCACCATGCCCGACCCAACCGGCCCCCTGGCAACCTGCGCCGGCCAGTGCCACCGACTGCTCTGGGCTGCCACACACCAGTTATGGAGGATGAAGCCTCGGAGCCCCAGTGAGCTAAGCCTGAGAGAGGGGAGAGGAAGGGAGAGAGGGAGAGAGAGAGAAAGAGAGAGAGAAAGCGCAAAGGCAGGAGGAAGAAGGCTGGAGGGGAGCCGGCGAGGAGCGAGCGCTTCCTAAAGCTAGCAGCCTGGCTGGCCGGCGCCGAGCGGCGGCAGCCTTGGGCGACTGGCAAGCGCTGAGGACGGACCGCACCGAGCCGGGTCTCGCGTTCTGGCCACGGCCGCCCGGGCTCGCTCTCCCCAGCCGCTCGCTCCCCCCTCTCCCTCCCAGCCTCCCGCCTGCCCGGACGCGCGCTCCCGCGCCCCCTCCCCCCCGGCGCTGTCCCCCCCCCCTCTCGGACGAGCAGGAAACGCGTGGCCCCGCGGAGGACCGCCAGGTGGGGGAGGCCGTGCTGGGGGAGGGGGCGACCCTGGGCAGTGCGTCCCCATCCCCGGGCTGGACTACCTCAAAGCTGACCGCCGGCGCTAGTGGTACGCTGGGCCTGCTCCGCGGATTGAGGCGTAGGGTCATCTGAGGCCCGGGCACCCACAAAATAACTGGCCTCTGCTTGCCTGTCTGGGACGCCCCCGAAAGAAATCCTGTTTGGCTCCCTCTGTCTATGCAGATCTCCTCTTAACTGAAACTACTGATCCAAGACAGCCACAATCCAGATATACTAGCAAGTCATAAAACTGAACAAAAGCCGACAAACCTTACGGCACCAGGGCTATAGGGCCCAGACAAATTACGACCGTCTAGGTAATATTTAAATAGATGCCTAAAGTAATTGCAGGGGGCTCAGGCTAGTCCTCCTGTTGTAAAAGTGGTGGACGGGATAAAATGGAAGGTGAAGGAAGATAAGAAGTCAAAAAGGAGGTAAAATTTTTAAAAGCTTCATTCCACAGCTTTTATTCTATAAGAACATAAACATCGTCTTTTTTTCCACGCACAGCAGCAATACAATATTAATTTATTCTGATTTAAGATTAGAAGTAAATAAAGCTAGAACTAACATTTATAATAATGATAGAATGCATTTGCTTAAAACAAGATTGGCAATTTTTCATAATAATAGACATTTATACAGATTTGTATTTATATTTTTTTTCTTTTTCTGCACCTACAGGTTTGACCCTTTTATGCATGAAACTTCACAGTTTAAAGAAAATCCAAACAATGTCTCCCTTCTCTCGTTTTTTTCTTCTTGCCCCAGCCCTCCTAGGCTTCCATGAATTTCAGAAAGCCCATATAGCAAAAATAAAAATAAAAAAATAAAAAGGCGAATTCAAACAAACAAACAAACAAACAAAAAACCCAACTCCACAAGATAGGGAGAATTGTGGTGTGCTTTTCCCATGTTACCAAGTGGTAACAATTTTAATGGCAAAAATCCACTATTCCACGTGTATAAACAACACTACATTATTTAGCCACAGCCAGGATATGGAAATTGAGAGGTAAATTAAACAGGCAATGCAAGACCTTACACACTCTGTAAGTTGCCTTCCCTTGGTCATTCTTTTTGTCTGTCCCTGCTTAGATCTGGGATATCTTACAGGAGAAGAGGAAAAAATAATCTTTCTGATTCTTTCTCACTTTTTCAACCAGCCAAAGTCAAGCCCTATCGCTAACCTGCATGTCCATGCCTGTATAACACTCTCCCCGGCCACAGAAGAAAAGAAGAAAGAAAAAAGAAACCCAAGGGCCTGCACTCCCTGATTAAACACAGCCCAGCTCCAGACAGGCACACCCGGTGGTGGCGGTGGCGGCAGCTCCTTGCACCATTGACCTCAGGCCAGACACCTCAGCGCCGACAATGAGATCTCGGGCTTCCGGCTAGGTTTACCAGGGCCTAGGCAGGCAGGAAAACAGCTCCGAGGAGGGCCGGGGCCATTTCAAGCAGTGAGACCCAAGACAGCAAAGCCAGAATTTGACATGACAATTTGGACAATCACTAGCTATGGAGCATTTTAGTGTGATATGGCTTTTTCCCCCAGAAAGCAAGTAAACCAACACCAAGCCAACAAAGAAACAAAAAGTCTGAACGAACCAGCCCTGCACAGATGTAACAGCCTGGGAGACGGCGAGTGTGGGAGGGAGGAGTGGGGCTCCAGGACAGGTGCGAGTTCTAGGGCAGAGGCTGAAGACGGGGAGGGGACTGACGTTCTGGAAGCAAAACCACTACATCTCCTGGAAGCTTCATCAGGAAAAATTAAAGTTGGCTGTGAGCTCCCGGATCCGGTTCTCTCGGTTCATTTTCTTCAGTTTCATCCTGCGGTTCTGAAACCAGATCTTCACTTGTCTGTCCGTGAGGTGGACGCTGCGGCTGATCTCCAGGCGCCGCTCCCGAGTAAGGTACATGTTGAACAGAAACTCCTTCTCCAGCTCCAGCGTCTGGTGCTTCGTGTAGGGGCACCGCTTCTTCCGGCCACTCTTTGCTGTGAGCCAGTTGGCTGCATTTTCGCCTTTGGAATTGCCTAGCGTGTAAGAGAATATAGAGGGGAAGGTTAGGGTCGAGGCCGCTCAGGCTGTATGGGAGAGTGGGGGGGAATTCTCTCCATCTTTCCCATAAGAGGGATGCCCTAAGTCACACAGAGAGGGTTATGCTCTCCTTGGGGGTTGAAGAGTCTAACTAACTCCTCCAAATCGCATGACAAAAATCAAGTGGGTCCCACATCCACACTACACACTCGGTACTCCCTATTTACATTTTCTTCTACCTTCTTTTTTTTTTTTTTTTTTTTTTTTGCCCCTACCCCCAAGCACCTGTTTTAGTACCACGCTGCGGGGGCGCTGGTAGAATGAAAGGCCTTAGAAGGCAGCCATACATTTTGAACTTAATGCCTTTCTTTGCATCTGGACCTGTGGCAGGCAAGCATTTCCCCTCAGACCCTAGGCTGGGAGCTGGGGGTGCTTAATTGAATATGAGAATGGGATCTCCGCAGCCTCACCCCAGCCCCTTAGGTTGCCCAAGGACTGAGGAGGAGGAGGAGAAGGGCATAGTTGGGCCAATAGGGATATCACCAAAAGGGAAAAAAAAAAAAGATTCTCGGGTCAAGGGCCCTCCCTCTTGCATCTCTCCAAGAACCAGGGGTGTGCAGCTGGACAACCCTGAATTCTGGGGGAAGCGAAATGGCCCCTCTCAGGCCTTCAGCTCAGGGCCCAGGCGTCCGGGCGGATTTGCCTTTTCTTCTGCTTGCAAGGAGAATTCCCGCCCCTCCAGCAACTTTGAAAAAGGCATGGGGGATCGTAAACTCGAACTTCGCCGGTTAATGGGCTTATTTATTGGCGCTGGCGGCTGCTTATTTTGGATGCCTTACAAACATCCGCGCTATCTGCGGGCGAGCCACTTTCCCTCCCTCCCCCTCCCCCCCGCGTGGGCCGCGCTGAGCAGGCTGGGCCGGGGACCAGGGCTTGGGGTGCTCAGGGCCACAAGAAAGTGCGTGCCCAGGAGGAGGGCTGCTAGCTGGCGTCTTCGCCCCGAATCGGGGTGAGCCAGGGCCAGCGCTGAGGACGTCTTGGTGTGGGGCGCTAAGCCGGACGTGAATTTTTACTGCGTCCCCACGCCCAAATATTAAAAAGCAAGTTCACAAGGTCAGCCTGCCTACAGCTAAGGGCCAAGGCCGGCGGCGGCTGCTGTTGCTGCTGCTGCGGCTGCGGCTTCTGCTCCTCGGCTCCTTCCGGGCCTTGGGTCCGTCTGTCTGCCCGCCTGGCTTCGGCCCTGGGGCGCGCCTCGCTTACCCAGGGAGTCCTTCTCCGGCGACGCTTTGCTGCTCTCGGAAGGGGCCGGGGACAGCTCCTCCGCCGCGGAGGACGACGCGTGCGCCTCCTCGTCGCCCTGCGACCCCCCGCCGCCTCCACCGCCACAGACCAGCGTGGGGGGTGGCGAAGCGTCCAGGGCTGCCTCCTTCCCGGACGCGTCGGCCGAGCCCGCGGCTAGCGCGGGAGGCGGCGGGTCGAAGCCGCGCCCTGGGGGCTGCGCGGGGAAGGGACTGGCCGTGAGCTGCTGGGAGCCGCCGTGGCCGCCGCCGCCGTAGCCCTTGGCCGTGCCGTAGGCCTGCGACAGGCGGAAGTAACCCGGCACTGGCACGCCGCTGGAGGCGCCCAGGGCGCAGCCGTCGGGCGGCGGGGCGCGCGGGAAAGGGGCCAGATCGGCGGGAGCCGCCGAGCCCTTGGGGCATTTGTCCGCGGCGTCGTAGAGGCAGTAGGAGCTCTCTTCTTTGATGTTCTGCGCAAAGGAGCACGACGTGGCCTGTGGCGGGGGCTGGGGTGGTTGCGGCGGGGGCGGCGGCTGCTGCTGGGGCTGCGGCGGCGGTGGCGGCGGCGGTGGTGGCCCCTCGGGCGGCTCCATCCGGCACGACCTGGGCGCGTCTAGCCACAGGTCTATGGGCGCGGGCGCGTAGCCGTGCGCCCCGGGACCCAGGCCCCCGTTCCCCGCACCGGTGCTCGGCGAGGCCGCCTCATTGCGCTTGCTGCCCAGTGCGGGGAAGAGCCCGCAGCTCTGCAGCCCATAGGGCAGGTCGGTGGCCGGCGGCAGGTAGACCCCGCCGTGGGCGTAGTAGCCTCCGCCGCCGCCCCCCGCGCCACCGCCACCCGCCTCGCCTCTGCCCGAGCTGATGAGCGAGTCGACCAAAAAAGAGTTCGCGGCGGGGCTCTCAGAGCATGACATTGTTGTGGGATAATTTGGCGAAGGGAGCAGATAGCCCTTTCTGGCTGACATTTCTTGTGCAAAACATGCTGAATACGATTAGCAATCCCCCCGCACCTCGGCGAGCGCCCGCAGCCAATCCCGAGCCAGCGTTTCCGCGCGACCACTCCCAGTTTGGTTTCGTAGACGCGGGGCCGCTCTCCGAGGGCGCCCTCAGAGCTCACGATTGATATAAATATGTAATCTGTATTGATGGATCGGTAGACACACGCCTGACACTTTGGCCCAAAGGTTGGGAGCTGTGGGGGCTGCCCCAATGTGGTTGTTGGAGGACCTGGCTCTTAAGCTCGCCCCTCCCCTGCTCAGACGTGAACCCCTAGCGAGGGTCTGTTGGAAGCACCCTTGGGCCCTGCGCAGTTAACAAGTGGGGTGTTTATGGTGCACACTCCAGCCAGTCTTGGGTGCTCCCATGTCGGTTACGGAAGTGGTCACCAGCCACGGCACCTCTTTGATAAATTAAGGGGACCCTGTCTTAGTCTCGCTATTCTATTCATTTTTGGACTGGCCCAATTTCTGAAATCTGGCTCCTAAAAGTGACTGACCTGTTCCCAAGGCTGCCAAGACCCTCGAAGTGCCCAGAAGTCTCTGTGAACTGGAAGCTGTTTACTGTAGTCGCAACATCTCACGTAGAGTATTACCCAACATGCAATGGCAGACATCTCACCCCCAGTTCCCGCCAGCCCTCCTACTCCACGGGTTGGTGCAGTTAAGATTTCACCCTCACCTCACCTACTTCACCTTTTCTGCTTCTCGTACCATTGAACCTTGGAAGGCTGGCATCTGTGAGGTGACAATCTACTGGCAGCTTTAGCCAGACTTCCCCCACCCCCAGGCCAAAGCCAAACCCAGACCACACCCCATCATCCTGAGGAGACCCCCAAACTCACTTCCTTTAGGGCACTGGAATGTTGGCCCTAAGGTCTTGGCGCTTCCTGGATTGCCAAGACCTGGAAGGGAAATCTTGGAGGAATGTGCCCAGCGGGCACCTCTGCCACACTGCTTAACCTCTCCTTTTAGCCTTGGCATTCCTATGCTCCCTGAGGTTATGACAAAAATGTGTCATTACACTCCTGCCTCTCTGTTCCCACCCCTCTGCCCCCTCCCTTCTAAACCCACAGCCCGGCAGCCCTTGCTCAGGCAGCGCAGTGTGCACATTTTAACGAGGCTGAGGCCGGGGTGAAGAAATCTATTCCCCGAGAGGCTGAGCTGGGTTTGTGGCCCTATTATAAAATAATCCCAAGGCCAGGCGCTCTGCTCAGCAGACACCCAGTCCAACTAGGGGACACCTTCTTAGCCAGTTGGAGATGACCAGCCTGGAGCGAGCAGCATCAGTGGAGCCTGGAAGATCACTGTCTTGCCCCTGACCTGTGGGCTACAAGGTCTCTGGGATGCCCAGGCCTGCCCAACCTGCCAGCTGTAGTTGGGGCTGGAGCGTTGCTGACTGTGGGATCCCAGGAAATAGATAATTCAGACAGGGGAAGGTACTTGTACTGGAGAGGTCTTGTTTGGGTTCCACCCCAGAGAACCTAGCCAGAGGACAAAGACAACCCTGGGAGGACCCTGAGAGTTCACCGGAGAGCTGGCTAAGTAAGGCCTAGGCTCTGGCTTCTGAGGCAAGCAGCTGTGGTTGCAGCTGCTCCACTGGCCATGCCCAGGAGGCTAGCCACTGCTGGCGTCATCCTGTGGTTCCAGCCACTTCCACCTCTGTCCCTGCAGGTAGTGGCTCAGAAGACCAGTGTCTAAATGAAAAAGAAGAGGAATGGAGGGAGAAAGAGGGACAGGGGGAGAGGAGAGAGAGAAGAGAGAAGCACTGGATAGACCCTGCTCTACAGCACAACTGCAGCAGCAGCTGAAGGGACCTAGAAGGCTGGTTGATGTGGAGACATCATTAACTCTCCTCCGCTTTTCACTCTTTGATTTGCTTCTACGCCCCAGGCCAAGGTGAATTTTCATCTGGGTAGGCTTAAAAGGCCAATGAATGGGAGCGCTAAAAGCTTCCAAGCACTAAAGCCTATGGCTCTACCTTATGTTTCCCAGATCTGCCTGATGCCTACTCTGCTCACCAGACGGGTGAAACTGTTGTGTTCAGCACAGGCCACCTGGCAATGCCCCCAAAGCTGGGACTGCCTAAGAAAGGTGCTTTGCGCTGCCAGCCCCTCTCCGGGAAGGTTTGCTATGTGGGAAATAAGTTCCAAGAACACTAGAGAGATCTTTGAGGAGGATCGCCACCACAGCGGACAGCAGGCCAGGATTAGGGCCTGGGCTGCTCTTGTCTGGATCCCATGCAGAAAGAAGCTTCTCCGGCTAAAGTTTTCAAAGGATCAGTAGCAATTGGCAAGTACTTTGAGATGGTGGACGCTAAGAGAATAAAGCAGTTAAGTGAAAGACAGTGATATAAATTCATTTTTATTAACCTGTTAGGGTATCAGGGACCCTTCTAGAAAATTCAAGGACAGTTTTCCTTTGAAAATTTTGAAAAATTCAAATCTGTGCATTTTTTGCAACTTAACTCGTCATTTTTGAGGAGCTTATAGACCCTTCCCCCAAAGCCTTCTCTACATAATCCAGGACCCTCCTGAGACTCAGAAGCCTTGCTAATTTGGCTGGCAAAATAAGCCAGGTGCTCAGCACAAAGCACACTAAGCCAGGTCTAGCCAAGGCTCTGTAAGATGGCCAAATGGGCTTCTAGGATAGATGGGATACAACAGCCTGCACATGCCAACCACGTCCGCTCCAAGCCTGCCCCCGCTAAAGCGAGGAGGAGCTGGATGGATGGCTACCAGCCTCACGGACCATGGCATTGGCACCTGGGTTGTCATCAGCCTTTGTGGAGAGCCAGCTGTGTTCTCAGTCACAGTTCCCTACCCTCACTTGTAATAAACCAAACAGAAGAATTAATTTGAACTCTTTCTTGCTTCAAAAAAAAAAAAAAAAACAACACGTGTGTACCTATGTGGAAGCCCCTCTCTGGCCTACAATCTTCATCCCACCCCTACCTGGACTTGCTAAACAGCAAGCAAGAGCCTGCAGTGCAGTACAGTGGCTGATGTGGCTGCCTCAAACTAAAGAATAGAACGGCTGGGCTCGGGCTCGGCACAGAAGCTCAGGTTAAATACCGTTGAGTGTTGAGTGCGGTCTCAGCCTTTTCAGTTGGTCTGGAGCCTTCAGTATCTTCCAGCCATCCCCCAAAGCCTCTGTGCTTACAGAAACTGCAACAATGAGGTGTTAGCCTCCTCAATAAAAATATTCTGTTTATCGATCCGTCTTTGCTTTCCTGAGATTTGCCATCCCCCAGAGATTAAGTAAAGCCATTCAAGTGTACTGGGGGTCTGCTTCTGTCTTCTCTCTGTGTCTCTAGCTTATTTACCATTTGCCTTCTTTCCTTTTTGCCCTTCCTTCCAGCTGCTAAATCCCTCTTTCTTCCTTGGGATGCCTTTGACCTAAAACCCTTGGAATCTCCTTAGCTTAACCAAGCTTGCACAGAGGTTACACTGCCACTGCTAGACTCTGTGTTTTGTTTAGAAGTAAATATTGCCAGTTTCTACCTGGTGATTACACCAATTCCTTCCATGGAGCCACAGCAAATGCCAGACCCACGTTGAATAAGCAAGCTTTTTGTGGAGGATTACTCTGCATTCCATTTGGTAACAGATTCCTCTCCTCAAGTAGGCCCAGGCAAACACAGGAAATAAATTGTTATTATAAAAACAAGTTGTGTTTTTTCTTGTGAAAAAAAAGTTTGGTCCTGAGATCGAGATGATAAATAATTTGTATATGAAGGTCATTTCAAAGCTTTCTGGGCCCCAAGCTATCCAGAGGTCTGTAAAGCTGGGCCGTAACCCCATGGATGAAAATACATCCTGTATCTACATATGCAGAATTAACAAAAATTCAAAGCTTCTCACATTCACGAATTTACATAAAACTATAATATTTTCCAAAAGCAGTAACATTTGTTTCTTGTTCATCTTTTAAAACAACAACATTTCTGGGGACGTTTGATGTGTCTGTTCTGAACCATCAGGTCTGATTTATTCTTAACTTTATTTTTTTTTCTACTATTTTTCTAAATCTAAGGATTTAGCTGGCCCTTCCAGGATCCCCTTGAAATGCAACATTCTTAGCTTTGCCCATAGGAATCCCTCTGGTCTTAAAACCTCAGGCAGCTCCCGGGTTACAGGGAGGGCTCCTGGGGCTGTGCCTCACGGCTACTTTTCTTTTCTTTTTTAGCACAGTTTGGGAGCCTATGCTTAACAAAGACTAGTGACCACTGGGCACAACTTATGTTGACGTGCAAACACATAGACAGAGGCAGCATCTACTTTTTCTGGGATGCCTTTTATTCACCCAGGCACTATATATTTGGGGAAATAACCTAACTCTTTCAAGAAAAAGTGGGGGGAGGGAAATGAAAGAAAAAATTATATATGGGAGAAACGGGGAATTTTAAATTGTCCTCCAAAACATGAGCACTTTGATCATTTAAAATTTGTTTTATGACAGCCCTGAATAAACGACGGCTGGATCAAACTTTAAACTCCATGCCGTCTTTAAAAATGTATATGTATTTATTGATATATTTTGCATGATTTGCAAAACTACAAAATAAAACCCCACATTTTCACACGTAGGAAACTAGCAAAATGCCAGCCAGGTTTTGATGGCACATATAGAGATTTCTCCAGCAGCTTCAAAAATCCAATGCGACTTCTCAGAACTGGCCTCTTTTTGGGGGGGCGGGAACAAAGGTTTTCTCTAGGCTGCTAGACAGACCTCTAGAACTTGCACCTTGTAGGAAACGAGTCGCCTCTGGCCGTCTGTCCCGGGGTCTAAACCCGCTCCAGCGAACCACAGACACTGGCCACCCCATTGTTTCTGAGGAGAAACTTTCTCTTTTCTCTAGAGCAGCAACCCCCCCCCCCTCCGCCTCTTTTCCCTACAAACCTAAACCCAGAACAACTAGAAACCTTTCGTTTGGATGACGATCGTACCCAACTCATTTAAATCTGAGATTTTCCACAAAATTGAAAGGTCGCTTAGGCCAAATACTGGCACACGGAGCTAAGACCTACAACTTTTCCACATAGGCCTCCCGCTGCTTTCCAACCTTAAGGAACGATGGGGGGGGGGGGGTGGAAGAGACGCTTCTCGAATCACCGTGCAAACCCAGCCATGTTCCCGAGCTCTGCTGAGACATCGATCACCTCCCCACTCCCACCTCGACCCCGGTGAGATTGATAAACTTGTCGCCTCTTACCTTGACACATTTCTGAAATCCCAGCCAAGGGGCAGCCGGCTCCTCTACGCAGAGATGCTGAGAGACCTAACGAAGGCGCCTCTCTTTGAACTACAACACCCATCGTTTCTTGAGCGAGAGCCCCACTTTTTTTGATATGAAGGGGAGTGGGACAAGTGAAATAATGTACCGTGCTGCTCTTAGTATCAGAAGCGAACAAAGGCCAAGAATCACGCTGGGGTTCCGGGCTCCCCGGCGGCTTTGACATTGATCGGAAGTGCGCCATCTCGTGGCGGCTGCGCACCTAGGCCCGGCTGGAGATCCTGCCTGGAGCCTAGACGGAAACCGGCTCTGGGCACTGAAAGAGGGAGAGAATGTGCCCAGCCCGCTGCTATTGAGATCTCATTTTTACATCTAAGAAATTGCTGCAAAACCCCAGCCGGGTTTATAGCGGCGCATTCCAAATATGCAAATTGGCCGGCCTGGGACGGGTTTACGACCACATTGTCACAGCCATCGGAGGATGGGGCTTTTATGGGGCTCAGAAATCAAACCCGCGCCCGCCCGCCTCCCGCCTTGCGAGTTCTCCTGGCTAGACTCTCTCTAGCAACTTGAGAGACTTTGGTTAATCTTTAACTATCCCAAAGGAAGTCTTTTCCTAAACCTGGGCTTCCCTGCCCGCCTCCTCCAGCCCCCTAGGAGGGCTCTTGTTGGCCTCTGTGTGTCTGTCTATCAAACTAGACATTCATCTCAGGGTCTGCCCCACTCCCCTTTCAGTTCGATTTCCCCTGTCGCGCCAGTTAGGCAAACACACAAACAAATAAATAGAGCGGGGGTCCGGAGCCTGGGGCCTCTCTACAAATGCAGCCCCTCTCTGCTTTCTTGGCCCTGCCTGGGTGGCTGGAGAGAGGGTGGGGTGGGCAACAAAAGGCCTGTCCTTTCCGCCCTGCCCCTCAAGGTTATGGGTGATGTCCAAATTTAAGGCAGAAGTTCAAAGGCAGCAAACAAAGAGCAAACCGGCATCTTTTTTTTTTTTTTTTTTTTTTTTTTTTCCCCTGTCAAGGAAAACCACTGCCTGAATTGGGGAGAAAGTATACTTCGAGGCTTCTGAGAGCCAGCTGCCCTGTCCTGAAATGATGAGCCTCTTGCTTAAGGGATTCATGGGGCACACTCAGAGGGGTTCTGCTCAGGCCTTCCAGACCTGAGGTAAGTAAAGACAGCCTAGGGCCAGATCCATTGGCTAGTGCAGGCTCAAGAGGCCTTGAGGATTGAGGCAGGCCAGGTCCCAAGAGATATAGTCCCCCATTCTATGTCCTGAGAGGCTACCACTTCCCAGGAGGACATGGCCAAACACCTTGGTTTGCTAAAGGTAGGCTGTAGCTAAATTCTGATTCGGTCACCTCCGGACTACCTCAGGGGCTTGGTAACTTGCCCCTTTACTAGTAACAGGATGTTGGATGTGGGGAGGCATTTGGCAGTAAAAGGCAAGCCAGGAGAGGAATGTCACACCAGGACCCAATACTCAAGTTTCCACCCTCTTTATTTTCCTTGTGCCCTGTTGTCTGTGTGTACGTTACAAGCCATATAGTACATACATACATACATACATGGTGACTGAGGCCAGGCCAACACACACATTGCAAAAAGAGCCACAGACATTTCTTAACATAGAGAGGCAGAAGACATTCAAAGGAGGGTGTGTGGCTCCCCCAGTGGAGGCCCCAGGTCCTGGTGCTTCAAGTGCCCCTCCCTTAATGCTTTTCAATATTGCAGGAGACAAGAAGAACCATCTTCAACACCCTTCCCACCCCCTCCAGCACCTCCAAAGAAATAAGCTGATGGCCCCCCCAAAATTATTGAAACAAATTTGGTTATGGTTCCTTTATTTACAAGTCTTTTCAACACCATCCCTGTATGAAGCATACATTCAATCATTCTTAGCAGTGAGCGAGTTTAGCCGTGGAACACTGTAAACAGATAGAGCCTTTAAATACTTCCATCATTTCCCTCCCCCTACATTGCATCTTAAAATTCGCTTTGGTTCCTTCAGGGAAATATATATATATATAATATAATATTTATCTTTTAAAATAATTCCAAATCACTCTCTGGCTCTTAGAAGGTCACCGGAAGCTTCCAAGCTTCCAAGCTTCTTAGCCAATGAGGTCAGAGTTCAGCGTAGGAAGAGGGGACTTGGAGGGGGACTTTAGCCCCTCTAGGCATAGCCAAAGACCCCCTGGGCAGACACAATGCTTTCTTTGCTGCCTGATACAGAGCAAATCCAAGCTTCATTAAATGTGGTGGCAACTTTGCCCAAATCCTGCACTCCGTAGGCATTTCTTACAGAGATTGAGGGGGCGGCGGCCTGGGAGCAGCCTCTAGGTATTTCAATGTCTTCTATCTCAGGGTACAGTCATCTCTGCCATCAGTCTTTGGCGGGTTAGAATGAAGATGCCCTTTGGGAGGAAGAACATCCACATAGGCTGCATAGGGGACACGAGAAGCTAAGGCCTAGGAATAGTGTGGTAGTAGCTAGGAGGGGTGGAAAGACACTGAAGTCCTCTGAGTAGCTCTCTCTTTCTTCCGGGGTCCCTAGCCATCTCACACCTCACAGCCACCTCTTAGTTCAGCTGTCTTTCACATGGCCTTTGGAAAGCAACCTCAATTCTGGGCATCTAGGAACCCTCCCCCTCCTGCCCCTGTCCCTAAACTGAACTGGCCTTGGAGAACCCACACAACTTCTTGACTTAGGAGTCCTGGGGGTGGGCAGACTCTCTGTGGAGGGTCTTTGGGGGGGGTGGCCTCCAGGGGGCCCAGTCCCAAGTGGGGACCACACCCAACCTAAAGTTCTTGCAGGCTCCAAGAGTGAACCACCAGGAGTCCCAAACCATTCATTCTAGTGGATGCACACAACTCTCGGAATCCAATTATCAATAGGAATCTTAACCGTTGGGATCTTAACCAAGCGTCCCAGGCCCCTTCCTGTTGGGGCTACCTCCACGTAGCCTCTCCTCTTTCCTATAGCTCCTTTCTTCAAGTCACCGCCTGGCTTGACCTTGTCAAGGGCAAAATCTGCATATCGTTTCACGTGTACGAATCCCCCACCCGATTCCAGCAGGCTGGAGCCTTAGAGGAGTGGATTCGCTGAGTAGTACTGTAAACGGTCTCTGTTAATTTTTTTTTCCTTCATTCTTCTGTTCTGAAACCAAATTTTGACCTGGCGATCGGTGAGGTTGAGCATGCGGGACAGCTGCAGGCGCTTTTCCTTGTTGATGTACACGCTGAAGAAGAACTCTCGCTCCAGCTCTCGAATTTGGAACTTGCTGTAGGGGCAGCGCTTTTTGCGCGCGCGTTGGCCACCTAAGGGGGACGAAAGGCAAAGGAGTGAGCGACAGACATAGAGGTCGCAACCCACGCTAAATCCCAAAGTGGAGGAAAAAGGCAGCTCGCAGGATCTGGAGGCCCGGCCCAAGGCTCCTCAAGATCTTTCTAGACCCCTGCCTTCAGGCTCCTACGGCAGGCTGCAGACAAGCTGGAGTTGGCGCTCGGTCTCAGATAACAGCCGGCTCCTAGATAAGCCCCCAGGGAAAGGGCTCGGGCTGCCCCTTGAGCATAAAGGACTTCTCCTGACAGCAACAGGCGAGTCTGTGCTGCCCAAACTGCTTTGAAAGCAGCGGAGTTGGGGGTGGGGGGGTTGCTGGCTGCGCCTCGCCTGGCCAGACTAAACAAACAGCCGCCTGAGGACATTTCACCTTCAGCACCTGGGCCGCCTGTTCGGAGGCAGTAAAGGCCTCTGGGCCCCAGGCTCTGCCGGTTGCAGCCATGATTTGGCCCTCGTTAACATCTGGGGCAGCTGGGGGGTTCTTTGTCAGCCTGAGTCCTGGCCACCAGGTCCGCCATCATCGCTAGTTTCCCAGATCCCTGGAGATGGGAGGTGGCAGAGGAAACCCCCTACCCCCGGGGCCTTCACAGAGCACTGATACCACACAACCAGGGGGGCTTCTGCAGGGCAGAAGTGCTGCTTTAGGTAGGAATGAGGGAAGAGAGTATCAAGCAGACTCTACTTACCCACTGTTTTAAAAAGGAAAAAAAAAACCCACAAAAATTTGCTTTTGACAGATTTAATAACAATTGTGAATAACATGTAGTTGGACAGAAAGCGGCACGTAATTGCCACCGCGCCAGAGGAAAATGGCTTCCTTTGGACAAAAAGGCCAACTTTGGGTTAATTTGTTTCTTTTAATATATTGCTGGAGCTAAGCGGGCTTATTTATCTGTTAAATGCACTGCTAGCGCCATCGTTAAACAGCGATGCCTTTGAATCCCAGCCGGGACTGGAGTCCGGGCGCAACACATGGCTTTTATAAAAATCTGCGGATTACCTCGCTATCAAAGGCTCCCGAAGCCCTTGTAGGGGAATTTACAGGCGCTCACCTCCGGCTCCCCAGCCTGGAGCTGGCCCTGAGCGGGATTGAGCTGCCCGGTTTGGGAGCTGAGAAGAGGAGGGGGGGTAAAAAAAAAAAAAAAAGGAAAAAGGGGAGTTGTGTTTTTTTTTTTTTTTCAGGCATGCTTTGGCCGGTGGGTATTTCACGGCCAATTTCAGCACTCGCCACGTGATCCCGCCTTTTATAACAAAGTTTTGTTGGGGGAAAACCTAAAGGCCCTTCATAAACCTTATATGCTTATAAAACAGCATATAAAAATTTAACAGCGGTGCTGCGCTAGATTTCCAAACTCCCCTTTCATAAAGCGCAGGGCGCTGCCTTTTATACGTACTGGAGCCGCCGGCCTTGTCCTCAGTGTGGCCGGAAGACGACTCGGGGCTGCTGCTGCTCTCGGGCCGCCGCCGCCGCTCCTTGTCCTCCGCCGCCGCCTCCCGGCAGCCGCCGCCGCCGCCGTCCGAACTTGAAGTTGCCGGCGCGCCCGTGGCCGAGGCCGCCGCCGCCGCGGAGGTCGCCGTGGCCGCCGGGGGCCCTTTCTCCACGCTCTTGTCCCCGGGGTAGTCGGAGGAAGCGAGGTTTTCCGGGGTGCCGTAGGCCGTCTCGAAAAACTGGTCGAAAGCCTGGGGCAGCACGCCGTTCCGGCCCACGGTGCTATAGAAATTGGACGAGACGGCGGGGGTGGGGTGGTGGTAGACGTTGGCCGAGCTCTTGGCCAGCACGTCGCCGGGCACGCCGGCCGCGCTGGGCGCCTGCAGGCAGTCTCTGTGCACGAGCTCGTCCGCGGAGTAGCAGTGGGCCAGATTGCCGCGGGGGTGCCACTTAGTGGCGGGCTCAATGGCGTACTCTCTGAAGGTCACTTCGCGCACGGGTTGGACCTGGGGCAGGTTGGAGGAGTAGGAGTATGTCATTGGGCGCGAAGACGGGGTCTGGGGCAGAAAAGAAGGGAGGCTGGAGAAATCTGGACCCGAGACGTAGTAAGTACAACTTGGCAAATACATGTTAGAGGAGCAGGGACCACGCTCATCAAAATCCATCATTGGGCTACCTTGGGCTCTCCGCAGTAGCCGAGCTTAACATGATTTCTCCACTGCAGCTGCCTCTTTGAAGCGGATCCGTGAAGTAGAAATTTGGAGACGTAAGCTGACGTGGAAATCTATCCCCCCATCCTTAGCAGGGAGGTGCTGGTCATGTGACCCGATGTTGAAATTGACAAGCTGCAAGCTAGTCCTGGCTTTCCCCCACCCCCCTTCTTTCCTTTTTTTTTTTTTTTTTTGCCTTCCCCCCCTCCCCTCCCTGCTCGGCTTCCTTTCTTTGTAGCCACCTCTGGGGAAGCAACAGATCGTCACTCGGTGTTCTCACCGAAAGCACGTAATCGCCGGTGTAACTCATGTTGGCTGGGGGGCCTCCCGGCGCGCCCGAGAGCCTGGGGTGCGCCCCCAAGCTGCTCGCTTTGGCTCAACGGCACGATCCTGGCCCTCGAGTGGCTGAGGCCGGCCAGAGAGGCTCAACTCCCGAAGCCTGCCCCCCACTCCCCCGGTGGGTGAGGGATGCTCTGGGCTGGGGGTGGCCAGGTGGAAGCCCGGAACTGTATGGCCCGTGGTCTCTCTCCGAGTCTGTTCTCCTGAAGGCTTAGGTTCGAACCTCCTTCTTCGTAGCTCCCCCCTCCCCCCCGCCCCAACAGGCTTGCTCTCGGAAGCAGCTCAGCCTAAGACCCTTTCTCGGGGGCCATGGTTCGCAGCCGTGGATGTGCTGGTCTCGTGGCTTGTCCGATTTGCACGGTAACTTGATTACACGCTCGAATTCATGGTCACTTCCGAAGCGCTTTAGTGCCTTCCGTCCCTAAACCGCCAACAGCCAAGGCGGCTTCCCTCGGTGGTTTGTCAATAATCCGGGCGGTTCGGAAGGGCCTTCGCTTTACCCGGGTTCCACCTCCTTGCATCTCGTTTGCTTACCTCCTCGTCCCACACTCTGTCCTTGGAGAAAACCCCTTCTTCTCGCTGCTTCTGGGGGTTCGGAGTCACTCTGCAGAGCTAGAGGCACGGGGCTGCGCCTCAGCTCTCGGGTCTGCAAGCTGCCTGGTCTTCTGGAGCGGAGAAATCAATCGGGAAACCATGCAATTGAGGCGAAACTTGGGCTGTTTAGAGTTGCTGACATCCGAGGAGCCTTCTCCTGGGTATGCTGCACCTTTGCGGGGGGGGGGGCAATACCCCAAGCTGCTTGCAGAGCTTCATGGCTCTGGGGTAAATGGGGGTGGCAGAGGGAGGTGATGGCCAAGGAGCCCTGTCTAAAAAAATGGGGGAGGCGGGTAAATTCACCTCTTCTTTCTTGCAAAGTGTGAGAGTGAAAGGGAAGAATCCTCAAGGCAAAAATTCAGACAGTTGCCTTCATTCCTGCTTTTTATTCCACAGAAGCACAATGTCAAAGAAAGAGAGGTGCTTTTCCCAACTCCTAGCACCTTGGGCCATAGGGATACCTTGAAAAGCTAGGTTTGCACTACAGACAGCGCTAAAGAGGCCATAACTGCTAGTATGTAGCCAGCTTTCTGAAGAAGAGGAAACAGGGAGATTAAGAAGGCAAATTAATGCTTGCCATGCTACAGGATTGAAGAAGTATTTGTGGGGAAATGAAAGAAGGGAGAAGGCACCCAACAGCCAGGCACAGCCAAGAGCAGGGAGGGGACCCAGCCCTGGGGCCTCCCCACAATGCTTAGAAGGGAGGCTAGGGTGTCACGAAATGAAAACTGTCTTCCTTATTCCATCCAGGAAATAGCCAAAGGTATTTACATATCTTGGGGAGATTTAGAGTATAAACTCTAAGATCTTTGGTATTTAAGTGTCAGCATCGATTTATTTATTTATTGCTGAGCTGACTGTAACTGACTCAATAACAAATTTAATTGTGTATTGCCTTGGAAAAGAAATATTCTCATTATGTATTTTTCTCCAAATAATGACCTACCATTGCATTTGAATGCCCACTGTAAATATCAATAATACCGAGTAATTACTGCGTAGTGGAGTAAACTAGTTTATTAGCATTAATGTTTATGTAGCTCCCCTCCCTTTACAAGGGTTGCTTATCACAAATCAAGCTACTCAGACACATTGGTTTAATGAACTCTCTATTCGGGATTTGCTGCAGGAACTTTCATGCCCCTTGAATCCCTAAGAGCTGAACTTGAAATTATTTGTGCACTTTCAGCTTGACATATTTTTCCATTGTGGCTTTCACAGAGGACAGCCGCAACATGGGAAGAAGGTCTCTAGCTGCACGGAAGGTTGTACAGGGTGGCTCCAGACCTCCCTTAGCCAGGATCACAACTACAGCATGGCCCTGCAGTGAGGAAAGTTCTATTTCCACAGGCAGCTAGCAAGGAAAATATTTGTTTCTCCACAGTATCTCGTTCCCAGAGACGGAATGTGAAAGCATGGAGGAGAGGTTCTGAGCAGCCCACCCAGTCCTCACCACCCTTACCCTCGAACAAAAGGAATGCTCAAAGTGTTTCAGTGGCTTTGCCGTAACAAAGGCGCCACCATTGCAGGACTTGCCCCGCCCCTGGGCGAAGGCAAACAAATTCTTGCACTTGTATTAGGGCTTTTAAGACCATAATTGAACCCGGGGGCGTCTAGGAGAACCGAAAACAGTTCTAGACAGACCTGCGGTTTTATGGCAGTTTTGGCAGTCAACTTCAGCTGTGTCTGAGCAGTGGGGCCGCAGTGGCCCGCTGCTGGGGGGATGCTAGGCGGTCTCTGCTAGTTGCCCTGGCTGCTCCTTTCTTAGCTAGATCGATTTCCCCTGGTGCCAGAAAGAAGGGGATCACCGCAGAAAGGTTGGTATGGTGTTGTGTGATGCTCGCAGAACTTTCGCCTCCTAGGTTATCCTGGAAGGCTAGTTGACTGGGTTCCGGCAGGTCTGTATTCCATGGGTGTCTGCAGGGAGACAAGGCCAATCTCAGAGAAAGGCTAGGGCTATGGGTGACTTTCCGGGAGTGGTTGGCATGCAAGCTGGCAGGATGTACCTGAGCAGGGTGCTCCGAGAGACTTGCAGCCTCCTCTAAGAGGGCATGTGGAAGCGCTGACTTGAAGATGGATTGAGAAAAGGCTCTTCGATGCCCGCAGAAGGGAAACCGCCTGGGGCTGCCGAGGCTTTTAGTTCCCTCGAGCAGAGAGACGCAGAGACAAGAGGCAGGGTGCTCAGATTCCCAAAGCCGGCATAATAGCGGCTTTGCCCTCTACTGTACTGCTTGGCTAGGATATATTGGTGGTGTGAATGTTTCTTCAGGCAGGCAGCAGGGTGCAGGGTGGGCGCTGCTCTAAGCCTCTGACCAGATCTAGGGAGAAAGGGAGAAGCAATCCTTGGTTTTGACTTTGCTCTGAACTTAACTGATTCTTTGGCTTTTCAGGAGACCCAGAGGCGATCTCAGTCTACCAGGCTCTGGGAAAGACCCGACTAGGGACAAGGCCACACCGGAAGGCCAAGTCCGAGTTTCATTCCTTGAAGACGCCGCGGCGGGCAAGGCTGTGACATTGGCCCTGGAGACTGGTTTCCCAGGAGCTGTTCTTTCTCAAGAGCTCCACAGCGCGGGGCCATCTCCACCAAACACTCTTCAGCGTTTATTTCCTTTAATCGTCAACCCGGAGCCCCACGGCGGCTAATGCAAGAGGCCAAAAAATGTTTGGAAGAAGAAAAACAAAGACAGGAAGTGGCGGCCGCCTGATGGTGCGTGTGTGTCTGTAAAGAAGGGAGGGGAGCCGGTTCAATCTCCTCTTGTTTTTCAGAATTTCAAGGTCTAGGCAGCTCTGGTAGTGTGAGGCCAAGGCTCCCAGGGTTTGGAGGTGACCACCTGGAAAGGAGGCCTCCACTGTGGATAACCTTGCCAGGCAAAAACAGCTAGCAAGGAGATGTGATAAACAAAACAGACCAAGCCTTCTTGAGTTTTCTGATTTAGCCCTAAAGGGTGTGTGTGTGCGGCGGGGGGGGGGGGGGGGGGGGGGCTGTGGGAAGCATGTTCACAGTGTCTTCCATTTTTGTTCTCCTTGTGGCCAAATGCACACTGGCAGGAATGGTAATCTGTGCACCATGGCTTCACCCGCCTTCCCAGGTAGAATACAGAATAAAGCGTGTTCAGGTGCCTCTGCAGCATTCGCTTCTTTTTGCAGTTGGAGATGTGTGGGCAGCACGGGAGGGGGGCGGCGCCAGAGGACATTGTCCAGGGGGTTGAGTGGCCTTGGAAAGGTCATTGCACTGTAGGACAATGTAAGGCCTTATCACTAGAGCAAAGAGGGGGTCGGGCTGTGCCAAGGGTGCTTCTAATGCAGTCATTCAAAGGACTTGAGCGTCTAGGACCCTCACTGACTAGACAATTTAGCGCTGCTCTCTCACTCCAGAGGAGGATAGCTCTGGGGCAGAGGGCACTAGCCTGAATCCTGGCTTCCTGGCCCCAACTGTGCAGACTGCTGCGTTGTTCTCTGTGTTTGGGACTAGCTTGGGAGGTGGCAGCTGCTTGGAGTGTCCTTAAACTCTGGGACTGTGAAGTCCTCCCCCATACTTGCAGCCCTTTGAACAGTCAGCATGTGATCTGTATCATGAATGCCAAACCAAGCTGCTCCCACTCTCTTGTTCTTCCTGAAGTTGGTTGGTCCTGTCCTGGGGAGCTCCTGCTAGCCTGTCTTTAATCTTGACTCTTTGCAGCCAGTTGCAGCCAGCTTCTCCATCCCAAACTTTGTGCTGCCTCCTCTGATATCTCCATGAGGAAAAGCTGAGGAGTTCCTGGCTGGCATTTCCTACCCAGACACAGAGAAAGAGACCTACTAGGTTCCTAACTTCCCCTAATTTGGGCCTCTACCGGAGATCTGACCTGGATTGCTCACCTCCTTTTTGGAAGAACTTCATCCTAAGTCCCCATAGGGTTTTTTTTTCCCCTCTCTCCCTACCTCCCTCACCAACACTTCCTTCTTCTCTTCTGGGGACCCAGCTTCTACTTTTCTAGGCTGGGCAGTCTCCAGTGGTAGCTGCCTGGGACCTTTGGACCCACTCCACAGACCAAATCTGGCTCTCAGTTGTCTACAATTGTTTCTTGGTGGATTGCTTAGGGCACCATAAATATTTTGCCTCTTCTTGCTGGCACGGACCTTACTTTCCTCTGTCTCTAAATATTGTACTAGTTTTAGAAAGCTAGACAGAAAACTATTGCTACCCTGGTGGTCATATTGCACACAGGTGGGAGACTTGGCTAGAGTGGCAGTGTTGGGGGGGGGTGCTGGGAACAGCTACAGAGCCCTTCCCAGGGTTGGAGGTCATACTTCCATCTGGGAACTCTTCCCTTCCTAGTAGGAGGTGTCTTTGGGGTACATCTTTCCTTTATGCTGAGCTAGGGAGATAGATTTCTGGGATGGTCCAGAAGATCTCCCCATGTTTGTTTTCAGGGAATGGCGTATTGGCAGATGGTGGCCCATCCATCACAGTTTTGTTTCAACAAAATATCTGGTGATTAAATCGATCATTACTAAGTATAAGTAGGGGTCAATTTGTGCCTTTGTCAAATCACCCCTTCCCTAAAGCTTGCCTAGGTTTGCTAAAGTGAAGGGATAGGTAATCCCTTGAACTTGACCTCATGGTTGGTTCCTAGTCTACTAGCAGATCCAGTTAACCTCTAATACCCCTCAGCATCTGAAGACTCCATATCATTCTTCTGGCCACTGGAGGGTGGGGCACAAAACTCAGCTGAGGGTCCCCGGAGCAATCTGGTTACCATTTAGTTTAATGGGTCTCGAACTGATGGGAGAAGGGAGGGTTTCTTCCTTTGAGGAGAGCTATTTTTATTTTTACTGTTGCCAACTCATTAGAGTAGATTTTATTTATTTTTCCTACAGAGTGGGAACAAGTGGAGCGAGGAGAACTTTGAAGGGTGAAGCCCTGGTTCTCAAAGTCTGCCTTCTATTTTCCCTGAAGCTTCAGCTCAAACGGGTTTTCCCCCAACTGAGTGTATTTGCCATAAAGAGTGCAGCCCAACCAGAAAGTTGGCTCTGGTCATTGGTCTCAGTCCCTAGGCTGTGGCTCAGAGGACACCTCCATACCCCAAGCTACACAAGCCTCGGAAGAGAGCTCCATTTCTCCTCAGAGCTCAGGGCAGCTTACATTCCAGGCTTGAAAAGGGCCCTTGTCTCTATCCAGCCTCCACAACTCAATGCGCTGGTGCCAGGAAGTTCTGCCATGGTACCCATTCGTGAGCAATGCTTCCTGCTCTAACTCTTCCCCTATGGCAGCCCTAAGGGTAAAGCCTAGCTTTTCGGTCTTTTTTTTGAGGGGGGTAGGGCGAAATAATTTGCAGGTCTCTTTTGGTTCGCCTGGGGTAATAAGGTCAGCGGCAACCTAGTCCTACGCTTTCTGTTTATTGTTGGGTCTGGTGCTCTGACCTGCTGCGGGCTGCTTATGGACACAGGACAAGCGCGCGGGGGCGGGGGTGTCCTCCCCCTCGCAGAGCACAATGAAGGGTTCTTGGAATTTAGGGGTTTCTCCATTGGCACAGCGCACCTCATTCAGTGTAGACTTTAGGCAGGAGAATCTCACCAGAGGCCTGTAATGGATTTAGGTACTCCAACAGGGTCTTTACTTCCATATCCGATTGCCATCCACTGGCCCCACTGGACCACTTGTTCCTACCCGGACCAGAACTCCAATCCAGCGGGTCTCCACTTCCGAAGGTGTATGCGTTCCCTCTGGCCCGCGATAGGCCGCAGCCGGCTTCCGCGTCTCCTGCACTGGGGCAGGTCTCCTTCCCGAAGGAAGACATAGCTTGGGCTCCCCTCCCTCCCCGCCCCTGCTGCAGGGGATCCTTTCAAACAGGGTTGGGGTCAAGGGAATCTGGAAATCAGGAAAGACTCCCGCCTCCAGTGCTCCAGCTCCTGCTCTCAGGACTGCCTGCAGCAAGACGGACGCTGGGACAACTGTCGGTCCCGCGCTTTCAGCCACCTCGGCGGCGGCCGCTACCGCGCGGCCCTGACCGTGAATTCGGCGGTGGCGCCGAGGACTTGACCTTTAAGGGAGCAGCGCGTGAGGAGGGCCAGCGGCGAGCGCCCGCCCGGGACGGAGCCCCGGCGGTGTCCGGCCGCTTCCACCCAATGGCAGCCCAGCCCAGCCACTCGCGCGGCCCCGCTCGCCCTCACAGCCCCCCTCCATCTTGCGCAGGGGCTGCAGGCCCGCAGCCTGCAAACAAAGCCCCCAGCGCAGCGCAGGCCTCGCCACCTCCCCGGGCACCGCGGGTCCCTGACCCCTCCAGGCCGCAGGCTCGGAGCTAAAGCAGGCCGATCTCAGACGCTCTCCAGGGTCCTCGTCTCCTGCCTGCCCCCAGGCGCCCTGGGCCAGTGCCCCGGGTACCGCTGCGCTTGGTGCAAGGCTCCCGGGCGGGCGGGCGCGGGGTCCAGGCATCAGGCCTGGGGCTGCGGCCCGAGGCCCGGGGCGCAGATGCTCGGGGTGCAGCGGGGCCCAGGCGGTATCCTTGCAGGGCTGGTGGGGGCGGGGGGAGCACTGTGCGGCCTGCTGAGCCAAGTGCCGCTCCCTCGGCTCCATCCAGCCACCGCTCAGCTCCCAGGTCCCCCTACCTCCCCAAAAAACGGAAGTGTTGGGTAGAGGCAAACACGGTTTCTTTTCAGCCCGTCTCAAAACCCCTTTTAGAGAAAATGCTCCTGTCAAGTTTTATTTCCCGTTGCAAACCACCTTCCACGCTGCCAAGAATTAAGACCAGGAGAGATTAAATACCCGATTATTCTCTTGGGGAGCGAGGGGCGGGGCGCAGAAGGGGGCACCCTTACAAAACCTTCGTTTCAACCCACCCCTCCTCATCAAATAGCGCCTAGAGCCCCGCGAAGGCCTGCTCGGCCTGCGGTGACGTCAGCCTGCAGCTCGGGGCGACTCGCCGCCCGGGGTCCCGGGGTCCCATCCCTCCAGCATCCGCGGGGCGCGGACCGCGGGCTTCCAGGCAGCGCCTAGAGCTGGGCCACAATCCAGCCTCGGGCCGTCGGATCCCGGCGGGCTCGGCGCAGGTTTGCGCCTCCATTGTGAGCAGGGGGCTAGGGCAGGCCCTGAGAATTGGGGGCACGCGCCTCGGACCCCAAGGCGCCCGACATCGGGAGGCGGTCGGAGGGTGCTGTCATCCACCCTCGCACCTGGGGCAGGCTTGTCCCCCCCCTGCACAAGCCCTCACGAAGGTTTGAGCACCTCACACACCCGGAGTAATTGTTTCTGCCGGGTGAATGCAGCTCTCAGCCGCACAGCCGAGCAGGGCAGAGATGAAATCCACTGTGGCAAAGGCCTTGGCTGCTGAATTTTTTTGCGCATCCTTTTTCTCTTTCTTTTAAAATATTCAAAATAGCAGGCACCTCTCGGTCATTCCTTGGCGTTAGATAGACGTGTGAGGACCAAGTGGGTATTTTCATCAAGAATGAAGCCGGATTTTATTTACCCGGCGGCCTAGCAGATGAAAACTTAATTAGCGTGCCTGTCTTAAAACCTAGGCAGACATAAATCTTCCCAGGCCTCTTGGATAAGGCTGCATCTCTGCTTATGAAAAATGGGGCGTGAGCAACTCGCTGCACATTTCTCTGATTCTCCAGGTCTTGGGCTGCTGACACGCATTCGATCAAGTTTAAAGGAATGCGCATAAATCAGCAACCCCCTAGCGTCCCCTCAGTAGAGGTCCGCAAATCCAGAAGGGCGCCTCTGAATCCCCGGCTGGGGATTAGTAGTCCCGAGCAACCTTCCTTGGCGTTCTTGAACCGAGGAATTCACTGAGCGCAAAGACGCCGGCTTCTTCTTGTCCTCCAAACACCCAGCGGCCAGTACAACGGCACTTATCTACCTTTCAGGGGAATCTGGTCGTTAACCGCACACTAATGCATCACCCTCAGCTGAATTTCGCTGCCTCCTGGTGAATTTCTAAGAAAACATTTCAATTAGGTTGAATGTTTTAAAATGAACAATTTTCTTACTGGCGTTAAGATATTTTTCCCCTTTTATGTGAAAAAAAAAAGACGGATGAAAATGGATGCTCTGTATCAAACAGCATAAATAGTAGCATGGTAACATTTTATAATCATCCACATAAAATAACAAATTTGACAGTACTGAGTAGATGGAAAAGTCATTTTTAACCCAAAATTATTTTTAAAAAAATCAGGAAGTTTTCTTTTTAGGAAAAAAAAAGTATTTGAATTAGGTTTTAATGTCACTGTCCATGGACTGGTGTCTGGATAATTATTCCTATTTTCAAGAATTGGCTGGTGTCCTCCTGCCTGTCTTTGTTCTACAGGTTCTAGGCTGATTGGAATTTAGATATTTGGGAGTATTATAACCCATGCCCAGCTCAGCTTTTCTGGTAGATCCATGGACATTTTGAATAAGAGAGTTAGGTGACATTGACACTATCCAGCCATTTTAGAAGGAAAAAAGAAAATCTGACACATCTACATCCCCCCAACACGGGGGCGGGGGGAGACACTACTACTTTACCCATGGCTCCTGCGGGAATGGTGCTTTTGAAAGGGGCAGTATTCCATATGAAGAGCTGCTGTTGGTCTCTTCCCTAGGCCTGAGGCTCAAAATATTCCTTACATCTAAAGACAAATATCCCTTTGGAGAGAGTTCCCTTTGGAGCTATTCATAAACACACACTGTACGATCCAGCTTGGAGGGGAATTTCCACTACTTTAAACATTTTGAAGAAAGTCTGCTTGATAGTAGCATATTTAGAATAAGGCTTTGGAATAAGATGTGAGAAGCGGACCTGACGCCGTATTTTCATTTATTTCACAAGTCGAGTGAAAATCCTCAGCAGCAAAATATGATTGTCCTTCACATAGCCAACATGTGTGATCGAGGACCATCCTTCTGTAGAAACAGCTGTACACTCGGTCCACAATTCTTCATCTATAAAGATATAAAGGAGCTCTCAGTCTTCAGGCAAGGTTGGAGAGGTTTTCATCAGCCAGGTTTGTAACCCAGCCAACATTATTTTCCATCAAATGCTGAATATAAATCCGGTTCTCCATTCAGTATTACTTTCTTCTGACATAAAGACAAAATTAATCTGCATCTAAAAATTTCACATTCCAAAGCTACTGATTCCACCAACATTTTAATACATGTGTGCACAGTATGGAGTTGACAAAAAACACATTATCCTATGTGTATATTAAATACATAAACATACACATCTATTATTTACGACTCCGAACACAGCATCTGATGTGTTGTTAGGGGTCAATAAACAGTAGATATAATACTGATTATGATTATAGTTTTGATGGTGGTTGTTGTTATTAAACATTCATTTCTCCCACAAATCAAATGGCAGATTCGCAAGCATTGATATAAGATTGCACACCACTGTGGAGCAGCAGTCAGCTCTTAGCTCTCCAGGATAGTTCTCCTTCTGTATCCATAATATGGTTATTTTGTAGATATGAGGTATTTAAGTTCTTACTGACCTTTCAAGAGGTGAGTTTCTTTGAATTTCTGAAATGTAACTCTAGAACTCTAGAGTTAGGAAGCTATCTGAAACGTTTTATTTGCCATAAAGACTACTTGATAGCTCTAATTAGGGTGGTAGACCACCTTGGAGGGTGAAGGCCAACAAAGCATGGTTATTTAAGAACACCTCTATAACAAAAATGTACAGCTTTAAAGCATCTGCCGCAATCTGATGCACAACGAACCTCTATGAAGATAAATCAAACTTGGCTGTTAGAAAGAGGGAGCAAAACTTTATCACGTAAAGTACGTTTTGTACCTCAACTCTAGAAATCACCTTAAATTACAATGTCTTCAGTCATTAAGAATTAATGATATTGTATCTGTACAAATTCTACAATTATATACAAGCACACACAATGATTTATATGCAACTGTATAGGTGTATAAACATATATGATATATTCACATATATATACAGGCACATGTATAATTTACATATATTCAAATTTGCTCCATTTGGAGCCAAAGAAATGATTACTAAATCTCAAACAAGTCTGAGGAAGTAAGAGCTCCCCTTCCCTTGAAGCTAAAGAATTACAAGGAGGCTTGTCAACACGAGGTGGCGCCCTTGATCTACTAATCCAGCTGAGGCCAATTCATGAGCTGTCAAAAGTCAAGGTCACAAATTGTCTTTTTTCCTCAAGGTCAAGGTTTAAGGCCTTTCCTAGTCCTGTCATTTCAACAAATATCAAAACCTGCCCTTTCAGGTTTTCAGCCACATGCAGACTCAACAGCAGACTTTAAAATACGACAGCTTAAGCATTGCTGTTGTTAAACAACTGGTTTTCATTTTCTACTGGGAGCCTGGGAACTTAGGCTATCTTTTCCTCCTTTCTTTTCTTTTCCTCTCAGAATACCTGACATTTTAATCTCCTTGAAGCATTTATCATTTGTAAGATTTTAGCCACGAGGGATTTCTCCCTTTTCTTAAAAAAAATTGTAGAAAAAGGCTGAATAATAATAGAAAAGAATGGTCCTTAGTTTCTACAGGACAAACCTGCTCCTTGGCTTTCTGTGCAGCGCACGTTTAAAGGAAGTCATGAGTGTTTCCTTCATATTTCAATGGCAATGACTTTTATTAACATAATTAATACCACTATATCACTATCTACAGGTCTAACTTTCCAATTTTAGCAGAAATATTTAAAAAGCAGGTGCACAAATACATTTTCACAGTGTGCTGAATGTCTTTATTTACACGATAGCATTTTATAGTGAATATGACAAAACGAATGTGTGAATTGAAATAATTGCTTGATTAAAAATGTGCTGTGAAGATGAATTCCCTAAATTTTCTAATGCAGTTTCATAATACAATAAACAAAAAGAAATACTAATCCCTTAATAGGTCAAAATATAGAATGTAGGCGTCTAAGTATTTGGGGGGAATGGATTTTTATTTGAGTCTTCTGAAAAAATTAAAAACGAAAATGATTTCTTCAGTAAAATGTTTATCAAGCATTGGGATATGCCAATTAAAAACTTTTTTTTTTTTTTGAAAAAAGAAAAAAAGATTGTGTTTCATCCAAAGTCCATGGTGTTGGGTGGGACCTTCCGGAAGAGGTGACATAAAGTGAATCCTGAGGATTGCCTGTTAAGATTTAAACATTTTAAAAATAAAGATACCAAATCCTTTGGAAAGTCTATAGTACTGGGGGATAGTCCAAATACCATAAACATGGCTGTTGCAAGTAATTGAAAATTATTTTCAGAAGTTCATTACCAACCTGGGGTTCCCCTGGAACCTCAAGGTTTAGCTGGCCATATTTATTATCAAGACACATGATCCTGGGAAGAGCGTTCTCTCCTCTCTTCCTTCGCAGTGAATAGTTTTAGCTCAACATTCCAGTACCTTCTCTTTTCCCTTCTAAACCTATGCACCAACCATTTCTCAGAGCATACAAAGGTAGAAATTTCACGAGGTTTACCTGAGCAGGCACGTAACATGCAAAGGGTGGCGAGCTAAGAACAAAGCAGATGTTGAAAATGGCCTCTTGATTTCGTATCCAGCTTTCAGATTACCCTCTCACACAGTATTCTAAAGTATGCCGGTCACAGTAAATACTTACAGGATTTCAGTAAAAGCATAACTTATCTGAAATTGGGTATTTAGGGGTGGACGAGTTGACGCTACAGTTTGTCATTTAACGGTCTGGTGGGGTTGGCAGGAGAACTGGCAGCCTTTACCATTTCTTAAGTTTTTTTTTTTTTTTTAAGTTGTAGATTCCATTAAAGAGAAAGAGAGCAAAATGTCAGTGTCTCTCTTTCCAATTCTTCAATTATTATCAAACGTTATCATTATCTGGGCAAAGCAAGGAGTCCTGATGCACCTCTTCAAGTTGTCTTCTGCTCCACTTTTAAATCCATTAACTGGTGGTCTTCAGTTTATTGATGACTTTTTTCTCTTTGACCCTCCTGTTCTGGAACCAGATGGTGACCTGCCTCTCAGAGAGGTTTGTTGTGGCCGATATCCTCCGCCGCTTGTCCTTAGTAATGAATTTGTTCGTAGCGTATTCCCGTTCGAGTTCTTTTAATTGTACCTTAGTGTAAGGCACCCGTTTCTTCCTCCCCCTCCTATAGGAGCTGGCGTCCGAGGGATGGGAAACGACATCTGGAAAATAAGGGAGAAGGCAAGTTACTAAAGGAACAGATCCGGGCCAGAACATAGGCGACAGCTCGATCTGAGCCACTCGCCTTGCCCAGCCTGGCTGCTCTTTGCCATGCACGCTGTGCACCCCAGTCTTCTGCCAGAGCCTGGAGGCTTAGTGGGGAGGATGGTTAGTTTTGTACTGAAAAGAAATAGCCAGTGACCACCCCAGTGGAGTGATCCTGCTCCCCTAGACCGCCCCGTCCAGCGATTAACATCCTAGCGCCCTACAGGGCACAACACGGGTGTCTGACTCCTCTCAGCTTCTATGCTTCTCCAATGAAGCCATTTTTCCCCCCAGACAGCCAACAGGGCAATTTGATGAGCCAAATATTAGGTTAACTTATTCTTAAGCCTGTGTCAAGGGCTGAGAAGGGCGGGGCGCAGAGGGCGAAGGAGACTAGCCCGGCTCCCCACAAGTTCCCTCCAAGACACCCCTTATCCAAGGAAGGCTGGGGCCCAGCCTCAGCTAAGGGCAGTGCCAACAGAGCCAGCTGGGGTCAGCTCCCAGGGGTGCAGAGCTGCTAGGGCAGGCCAGGCCAGGGACTGAGCTGGGGAGACACCCGCGTGACCCCTGGCGTGAGCCGAGGAGAAGCTGGAGAGGAGCCGGAAGCGCGGGGCTGGAAAGGGGGCACCATTTACCGGGAAGAGTGGACTTCCAGAGGTGGGGAGGCTGCGTCTGCTCTTTGGGGCAGTACATTTGGCCGTTCCAGCCGTTGGGCAGCGCCCAGGGCTGATAGCTTTCCATGGGAAGCCCAAGGGGCTCATGGCGCGACTCGCCCGGGCCCCCGAGCCCGGGTACCACTGGCATATCCAGGTAGCCGGGCACCGGCTGGTGGTGGTGGTAAGGCCCGGCTGCGTAGCCCTGGTGGTAGAAGGCAAACTCCTTAGCGCGGGAGCTGAACTCCTCTGCCGCGGGGCCGGCGGTGTCCATGTACTTGTCCGCGAAGGCGGCGGCCGAGGCGGGCTGCGCGCACGACTTGATGGCGTTGGGGTGCGGGCCCATGCGGGCGCACGGGTAGTAGCCGCTGCCGAAATAACCGTAGGGCAGGGCCGCGGGGCCCGAGGACGTCTGCGCCGCCGCCGAGCAGGGGCTGCATTGCTTGGCGGCCTCGGAGCCCGCCGGGCCTGCGGGGCCGGGGCCTCCGGAGGACGACGCGGCGGCGGCGGCGGCGGCGGCGGCAGCAGCGGCGGCGGCGGCGGCGGCGGCGGACGGGGGCGCCTCCCCCGGAGCGCTGCTGTAAGCGGCCGCGGCGCCGGGCGCCAGGGGCGCGGGGTGCGCCATCAGGTTGCGGCATTGGTTGGCCGCGGCCGCCGCCGCCGCTGCCGCCGCCGCCGCCACCGAGAAATTGCCCCCCGCGGCCGCGGCCGCCGGATGGGGGAAGCCCCCGCCCCCGGCCCCGGCCGCCGCCGCCGCTGCCGCCGCCGCCGCCGCCGCCGCCGCCCCTTCCATGTTCTTGTTGAGCTCGTCGGCCACCAGGCCGCCGCCGTTGTCGTAGAGGAACATGACGGTGGGCTCGATCCAGCGGGGGTGGAGGAGCACGGAGGCTGTCATAGCCCGAGCCGCATGGAGAAGACCCCAGTGGCGCTGTTTTAAAAAGCCCCCAAGAAGTGAAGAGCGCGCGGCGCGGGGCCGGGGCCCGAGCGAGGGGGGCGGATCGCGCCCCGCGGGGTCGCGCCAGGCGGCCGCCCATTGGCCCGCCCCCCGGCTCCGCCCACGGCGTATGCAAAGCGGGCGGCTCCCACCCCGCTCCGCGCCGGCCGCGCACCCGCGCTCCCCGCCGCCCCGCCGCCGCCCGCGCCGTCCCCAGCGCCAGCGCCCGCGCCCGCCGCGCACCGTTCTCTCTCCCGTGGGAGAGGCGCACCGGATCCTGCGGGAGGGGCCGAGAGGGAAGGGCGCCTCCGGGCCGCCTCCATCCCCGGCCAGGATCTCACGGAGGGGTGGGGGGACCCGAGCTATACACACCGAGGCTGGGGAGGGGCCGGTGGGCGCGCGCAGTTGGGCTGTGGCCCGAGGTCGTGGGACCAGTCAGGTAAACCGAGCAGTGGCCAGGAATGAGGAACCTGTCTGGAGACTGGACCGACTTAGCTCAGGCTGTTTCTGGGCGTCGCGGGGACTGTTTTCTTTCCAGGTGTCCGCGTGCGTCTTCATGCAGCGAGACTCTGCGAGGGATGCCAGCGCTTACGGCTTTGACAACGTCGCGAATTTGCTCTCTTTTGAGGGGGACAAGGGCAGGGCGTCTGCTTCCTGTGGCTTCCCGTGGAGACGTCTGGCGTTTGGGTCCCAGGACATTCCACTGGGAAGCTTGGGCTGTATTTGGGAGCGCCCTTGCCTTCCCGGTACACAGCGTTAGCGGGCAATTTCATTTAGGCCCATAGACTCTGAACAACTATTTTATCTCATCACCTCCTCTCCTCTCCACTTTTCTCTTTTCCCTTCTCGCTTCTTCCCTCTCCTCTATTCTTCTCTTTTTCTTTCTGAGTCTCTCCAATACGTACAGCCACATTCATCCATTTATGTATACAGCTTGTCCGTGACTCTGACCCAGAAACAGTTCTTCCTGGATTTCCAGAGACTTTAGCTGGAGAAGCACCATTCACTCATACTCCATCCTCATCAGTCTGGCTCGTTTCTCCTGAACCGGCTTAAGTGACTTCTGGAGAGGACCCACACATGCTACTCCCATAGACCTCGGGTTGGACCTGGCTGGCCAGGCACCTGGGAGCCCCCTGTTGCATTCCATTTTGGGGAAAGAGAAAGGGGCTCTTTGGGGCCATTGCCTTCCTTGAAAATGGACGAACTCAGCCTGCAGAGGGTGCCTGGTGCCCAAGAACCAGTCCGAGAAGTCGGTCCTGGGTACCTGGGATTTGCGACCCTTTCCTGGGAGCAGGGTGGGGTGTGGGTACTGGAAAAGCTGAGCAGCAACCCTCTTGTAAGTCATAATGTTTTGGTGAGGGATTCTGGGGGTCCTGTCTCTTCGGGGTATGTACTTCCACTTCTGATTGTGAGACTGTGACCCGGTCAGATGCCCAGAGGGGAAACAAGCGGTCAAAGTGAAAGTGGGAGTCTGTGAGCTGAGGAGAGAGCGCTGCACTCCTGCCTGTTCCAGGCTTTCTGGTGTGCAGCCAGGCTGGAACTGGCTCTCTGATCCCAGCTTGCAGACTCAGCCCTAAGCTCTGGACATTACACATCCCACTGCTGGTTTGCTCTCTAAGCTCCTGGGGCTTCCCTGCAGGGTCCAAACCTATGAGGCTAAGCCCAGTCTTTTATCTGCATAGATTCTGGGTTTGCCCTGACCAATGTAAGTGTCGCCCAATAAACCTTCCCAGGCCCCCCTCCCCAGACGTAGTCCACCTCCACACCCAGTGTGCCCTTTCCCTCCGGACTTTTTAGCAGTTCTGGGTAAATATTGATTTGCCCCCGGTTTACCTTCTCCCTGACTGGCCATTTGCAGACTAAGGAATGAACCTCTGTGAAGACGTGATTTCTGTCTTTACTTTCCGGTCCTTTCGTCTGTCCCCCACCCCTTCTTCCCTCCAAATGGCATTGTAAAACTCACAGTGACAAAGAGACAAAGTAGGGTTTGAGGCTCCAGTTCCTTGGGACTTGAGGGCAGTTTTACATAAGGGTCAGACTTTGCAGCTGGAGGCCAAGGTCAAGTTGAAAGTTGCAGTCTAGTCAGAGTGAGAGAACTGCAAGGCAAGCCTGGAGACCAAGACAGCTGCAAAAGTCCCACCACCCACCTCCACTCACTCTCCATTCCCTTTTTCTTTGGAGTTTTAGATTCTGGCTTTGTTTGGCTACACATTTTTTTTTTCCTTCTGTCTTAGTAAAGTTTATGGGGTGGCGTTTACTCTTCTTCTCGGGCCCAGCCACAGCCTTTCCCTTAGCTGATTTTTTGATCCTCTACTGTTTTCCAGCCAGACTCGGAAAAAACGAAAACACAGCTTAGGAAGCCCCCACCAGCTACCGCCTGTGCCAGCCCACCTCTGGCTGTGGCGAGGCAGCTGAGGCACACCACGGTGGCCAAGGCCAGCTCCTTTTTCTTCCCTTCCTCCCCCATTTCACTGGAACCGGGAACCCTGTGAGCAGAGAAAGGGCCTGCAAGACTGCTAAATGCGACTGGGTCCTTCCACTCCAAAAATGGTGAGACAAGATTTCATCTTGTCCACAGAGGAGCAACCTACAGGTTTGTTGGGGAGCGCCACTGTGGAAGGGGGGCGGGAGGGGAAGGCTTTGGGTTGCATCTTGAATTCTTTGGGCTTTGCTCCCTACATATGGTGCCCCCACCAAGGAAGGGCTTGGGGCTGAATATCTCATTATCAGTCTTTAAAAACTCTCAGGACACAGTGACTTAGAGGGAGGCAGCCAGCTTGTTGCCTTGTTTTAGGTCTCTTGGATATCTGTATATTGATGTGATTTTTCTACCAGGCATATCAATGGTATTTTGGCATACCTCCTTCATTGTTTGTAAGTGTCTGCATGTTCGACTACACTGAGTTGTAGTCATCAGTGGGAATGGTTTTACGATTTAGAATAAGTTCTATGAATACTTTGGGGTCTGGGCTTCTCAATTTCTACTCGTTTTGAAGCAAAAGGAACCGATCTTTTCAGTCTTCCACTGAGGGAGATAAGTGACTCAACTAAATGACTGTCATTACACTTTCTTACCCCACCAGACAGCAACCAAACTGGCCTGCGGTGGAGAAAGAAAGGTTGGAAGGCAAGGAAGACTGGAGCGTGGTCTTGGAAGCAAGAACAGATTCTCTTAGCATTATTCCTCTTGCCCCAAAGCCAAGAGCAAAATTTGCACATTTGCCCATCTAGGAGGGCTTGACTTTCTATGCTGTCCCCCTCTACTTTTTTTTATTTTTATTTTATTTTATTTTATTTTGGTCTCTCAGACTTAGGGATTTTTATAAGATTTCTGAGAAGCACCGTCAACTGGACCATTTCATTCTCAGATTCTCCATGGGTTAGGAAGGGGAAGCCAGGGCACAGAGTGGAATCCTCAGGGAGCAGTGGCCACTTAAGCAAGAGCACCAAGGAGAGGGTTAGGGGTGGACATGGGAGAAGCTGCTATTCCTTTCCAGGCTTTGTCTGGTGCACCCAGATTTCTTTTAGAGAAACACTGATGGGGCTGTGCCTGCAGAAGCTCAGGATGGCAGCTGCAGCATGGCCTTTGTTCAAGGCATTTCCAGGGTCTTCCCCCTGCTCCAAAACACTTGGCCTCCCGCCCCCCCCCCCCCACCCAGGGCAGACAGGGTGCCTTGCAGCGCTTTGCTCATCCATCTGCATCCCACTGAAGACCTCAGTTGCATGTTTTTCCCTGTGGAAGACTCCATGCCAGCCTGGGTCATGGGGTATTCAACTCTCAGGCTTAGAGGAGAATTAGATAAAGGGGCACCATGTTTTAATTGAGTTTGATTTTCATAAGCAAATGAAATGTACCTGCTATCACTTTAACACTGCGCATGCTGTCAGCACTGTTCCCTGGAACTACTTCTTTGCATCTAGCATGAGGATAAACATTCCTTGGTTGGATTTAAAGACACTTTGTATTTCAGGATATTCATGTGTTTCTAATGGATCCAAGAAGCTTTATGAGCCACATTTGCAGGACGTCTTAACCCTCTCGCTTCCACTCCAGGCAGGCTAGGGGTATGGAGAAAATGGCAAGGGGAGACAGATCTAGAAAGGAAAAAAAAATTTAAAAGATGGCTGGGGGCTGAAGTTGGTGGGGTAGGAGGAAATTCTCAAAGAGAGTAGCGCCTCTGAACCTCGCTGGTACAGACAATTTAAGAATGGGGTCCGTGGGAACCACACAGCTCACTGGGGGCTTTGTGCGGATCCTCACTCCTTTCCACACCAGGATGAAAGCAGAGCTCTCTTTTCTTAAAGGGAAAGACTCAAGTCCTGAATCCTGGATTGGCCAGTGGACAGGGAAATGGCACACCCTGAGTCGCTCATTTCAAGCTTTTGTTCTAGAATTTTGTACAGTTGAAGCAATAACAAGGCGTCGGAAGGGGTAATTTTGGATCAAGAGAAGTCACTTTGTACTTCTTGAAAATGGAAGCTCAAGATCAAGTTGAGACAGACACACAGACCCCCAACTTGCCACCAAGAACCCCTGAGGATGGATTTTGAGGACAGCAAAATGGTGGAGGTTAGACCAGGTACCATAAAACCACTGGGGCAGAAGGACGGTGGAAGCCTGGAAAGAGCCCTCTTCCCTGTTTCCTACGAAGCCCTGAGAAGGGACAGGGCCACCCCTAGGTTTAAAACGAGCAGCCCTAGGTCCCATAACGAATCCCTCTCTGATCAGCGACAGCCAGACTCCTCAGTATTGGCACAGATTTGGAGTGAGGGTCCATCCTGGCCTGAGATGGCATCTGAGAGACCTGAGTGACTCGGAAGCCCGAGGTCTGGGTGGCGGTGGGAGCGCTCCCTGCCCTGGCAGCATCCCTGCTCAGCTCTGCCCTAAACTGGGAAACTCAGCTTTCACCCAAAGGACCTGGACATGCGTTCAAAGCAGAGGGAATAAATTTCTGGAAATAGAAACTCAGTAGAAGGAAGAAGCTGCTTCTTACAGCGGGTGGCAAGCAGCGGGCAAGGGTGTTAGCTTGGCACTGTGGGGACCCAAGCCGCCCAAGGGGTGGGTGGGTTTGCCTGTCACTTGGCCAGGGCCACTGATAGAACATGGGACAGCCAGGCGATCCCAGGCGGCGGCAAAGTGAAAAGGATGAGTCATTTCTGTACCCGAAGGTCCTTCCCTCTAGTGCCCCAAGGAATCCTACCACCGCCCCCAACCCACCCCCACCCTAGCCTGATGCTCAAGCCCGCAACAAAACAGGAAACCAGCGCCCAGCTCGGCTGTGGATTCTTTATGTCAACATATACAATGAAGACATTCTGGAGTTTGAAGGAAGCAGGGGGTTTGCACGTAAGCCTGGTCCCGGCTGGACTACACTTTGGCGTTCTCCACAAGAGAAATCACTGTTGGCTGCAGGGGAGGCCTGGGCCTGGGGAGTCCCTTTCCGGGAGGACTCGTCCCAAGCTCCCGATCGGGCTGCGAATTCTCCGTGCACCACGGCCACTTCGGAGGAGAGAGAGAGAGAGGGGGAGAAACTCACCAGCAAGCAACGTAGAAGAAGCAACTCCGGACCCCTTGGAGAATACACGGAGGTATAATCAGATTTCACAGGCACATTGTATATAGTAATCATCAAGATGTGTGCGTCTTCACGTGCACTAAGATTCACACATCAAAAGTATATAACACACACGCACACGTAGCGCATGTGCACATCTAATGTTTTTGTCGGTGAAAGACAGCCAGATAACCAAGCCCTCCCCCGCCCTAATTTTTTTTTTTCCACCTTGTCAAATCAGCCTGGTTAGCGGGTGCATCTCCACTGGGCCCACTTTCATTTTTGCAATTACTGGCCATTCCACTTCCCATGGTTTTGTCAATACACCTGTCCTTAGTGGAAGGTCAGCAAGGGATCTGCATTTACCTGGTTTGGGAGTCTTCTCTGGAACCTCTGCGTGGCTCTGGGGACACTCCCTGCGCCCGTCCAGAGCTCCGCGCGCTGCCCAGGAGCGGCCAGAGTCTCTTTGTCCCTAGGGCTGCAGCCCCGCTCGGTCCAGTGCTCGGGGAAACGAAGCAGTTCCATAAAAACTTTTGATATTCGTTTTTATGGGTATTTATATTCTGATGAGGGTAGCTGAGCACGGAAGTTCCATGCCCCCAATCTTGGGTTCGGGTACTGTTTATGGGCTGGGAAACGGAGCTTGCCGGAAAGAGGGCATTCAGATGATGGCGAGAAATCAAGAAGAGCAGGGTCGTTTTCTATTCCTGGAAACTGGAGATTAAATGAACAATTTCAGGTGCTACCCAACAGACCATTTTATTATTTTTCCCGCTCATTTGCATGGAAATATTTTCTACCTTTGCCTACAACAATTTTTAAAAATATTTTTATTACAGAAATTCCCAAACACATACAAAAGTGCAGAAAAACCCTTCTGTATCCAACGTCTTACCTTCAGTCTTTATTTTCATTTTATCTTGCATTTCACCATTCATTTTCATTCTTTTCTAATATTTAAAATTAATTCAGACATAAATCATTTCACTCCCAATATAAGATTTGGAGGATTTTCCAGATTAAGGAAAAGGACTTGAACTTGAGTTATTTTCATTACAATATGGAAAGAACTTGAGCTCCCCCTCAAGAGAAATCTGAACGAAAGGGATTTGTGATGTGACTGCATCTTGCTTTAAACTTTGTCTTCTTTATAAAAATTACACATGAATGAGGCAAATTCAAATTACCCTTTTCTATGAATAAGTCATCCTTTAATTGAAGATTTCTATTGTTCCATCAAAAAATCTATTTTTGGGGGGGAGGGAAGATGAAAGCCATAGACAAATCCTATCTGTATCTTAAATTAATGTATAGTCACTTAGTGGATAAATAATTTCCCATTTCAACACATCTTTTTTCCTGGTAGTAACCCCAAATACTTTTTAATAAATAAGCTAAGAGGAGGAAGTTTGTATTGCATTATCTCTGTAACTGTGATTTTTCTAGAAGAAATACAGTTTTGTGTGTTTTAAAATATTCCCCTTCTAACCATTTAAGAAGTGGTAGCAGAAAGAATTTAAGAGCCAAAGGAAGGGGAGGAGTACTTTGCAATATTGTCTTCCAGACACAAAATGACCTTGATATTCATGATCACACGGTGGCTGGTGCTGCCTACATGAGATCTGCATAATAGGAGGGAAAAATAATGACATCAGAATAGAAAAGAGTTGGTAAGAAGAAGGAATTCAGTGGAGGGGGATTCAAGAGGGGAAAAAAGGAAGAGTGGTGGGAAGGGATTGTGATAATGTGTCTGTATATACAAAAGTTGTCAATAAAAAAGTTAAAACAAAAATAAATAAATCTAGAAAGTAAAAAACAAGCAAAGAAACAGCAACAACAAAAAAGCTTTCTAGCCAGGTGTGGTAAATTATGCCTACGATCTTAGCACTCGGGGTTGAATTAGGATCAACAGGAGGAGTCCCAGGCCAGCCTCGGCTAGAATGAGACCCTGCTTCAAAAGAGAGAGATTAAAAATAGGAAATAGAAGGCATTACAGACTTTTTTGTTTTAATTCAGTATTTTTTGGTTTGTTTTGGTTTTTCAAGGTAGGGTCTTGCTGGAGCACAGGCTGACCTGAAGTAGTCTCAGGGTCAGGGTGGCCTCGAACTCACTGCGATCCTCCTACATCTGTGCTGAGATTAAAAGGCATGTACCACCTAGCCCGGCCAGTGCTCTTCTTGACCGTGAGCATGATCTTTCCCAGAAAACATCTAAAGTGATTATAGAAATAGTTGAATTTGACAAATTCTGTCCTGCCAGCTGCCAGGTATAATCCACAGTCCAACCCCTTTCCTTGACAGTGTTAGTTGTTCATGATTGCATAATTACCTTTTTTTTTTTTTTGGTGTTGTTAAATATCTCAGATGATTTTATAGTAAGCATATGTAATTGTTTATAGTATAAGAAAAGACCTATTTGGCCAGGGTCATAAAGTGTATAAATTAAACAAGAGGAAAGACTTACATGCATATATTTAATTTTTAATTTTTATTTATTTGTGTGTTTATGTGTGTGTGCACATGCCAGGGTCCCTTGCCACTGCAAGGGAATGCCAAACACTTGTGTGTGACTTTTGGGGTTCAACTTTATGTGGTTGCTAGGGAATTAAACCCATTCCAGCAGGCTTTGCAAGCAAGCACTTTTAACCACTGAGTCATTTCCCCAGTCCTGTAATACACTTTATGTCAGTCTCTAACAGTTCCAACTATAAGCAGCAGAAGTCTTTAGATATGCTGCCTAGGTATCCCCTGACTGGCACCCAGGGGCACTGTCAAATTGTACGCGACCTAGGGCACAATGGCTGAGGAGGAGTTGTGGGAGTGTGTGTCCTAGGACTCTGGATCCTGGGAGGGAGTGAGGGCTTGGGTTGAGGATAAGGTAGAGATTGCAGAATAGGGAATACACACTATTTCAAGGAAGAGGGAGAAGAGAAAAGATGTGCTACAGAGAAACTAAGAGGAAGGGAGAGATGGGAGGACAAATAATAAGAAACAACGAAACTATAATATTCAACAAACATTTTAAGCCATGGTAGCCCAAGAATGGTCAGTGTTTCTAAAGTTTTGTGGAAGCCCTGATCTCTTTTAGAAGAGTGGGTTTTGTTTGTTTGTTTGTTTGTTTTTGTTGTTTTTAAAGCCTAACTGGGTTGTGCCCTGACCTCCTCACTGGTGCTGTTGAGGCTCCACTTGCAGTCTAGGCTGCAAGCTTTGTGAGTTCTGTAATTACACAAAAATAATTTGAAGTCTGAGAACCTGATTAGGGTCCAGCATTGAATTGAAGCTTGAGCTTCTGTCCATGGAGTTGGAGCACGTGAATCCCAGCTGGCTTTGGAGGCATAGGTCGGTAGCTGAGTTGAAAACAATCCTTCAAGCCTGCTAGCAATTACTTGCTCTCAGCCACTTTTAAAAAGGCCATATTTCTTTACATTTTTAGGATCTAATGTGAGGTTATGTCAGGTCATGGGACCTTCGGCTGGTGCAAAGTAATTTGATGTCACTGAGAGCAAGCAGACTCGTTAGTCACCCCGAGGAATAGAAGTCCCTACAACCTGTGCTGAGAACAGAACAGAGGAGTGACAGGATCTTCGCAGGAGTCCAGGGGGGTCTGTCCAGGTGTGCAAGGAGAGTCCTTTCCAGGTCATGTGGAGGGTTGGGATGAGTGAGGGACCTGAAAGGATCCAAGCAGCACACCAGTCCATCTGAGTTCAGCATGGGACCTGGACCCAGTCAGGTCCTTAGATCCTGGGTTCCCTTGCAATCCAGGCCTCAGGATTTTATTCTCTGAAGTTGAATTTGGTTAACACAGCTGCATCCTCTACCTAGTGCTGCTTCAGGCCTCTGTAGCTGATTCAATAAAACCTAAGAGTTTACCTATATGAGGGGATGCGTTTTATACAGCCAACAGGTGATGGGGGCTGGGGGAGGGACCTTTTGGAAGATGCACTTCCAGTGTGAGGCGAGCGGACTAATGTCTGAAAAGCTTTCTTTTTTCTTTCCTAGAATGGAAGCATCCACTGTTTCCAATTATTATTGTGGGGGTGGAGGGTTGGGAGTAACACAAAACAAAGAACAATCAGGAGAGTTCCTTCCCTGGGCAAGCTGGTAGGTATGGAGAAGGCCTCATGATGGGCAATGTGAAGGAAAAAGAGACTACTTTCCAGAACTTTCCTCAACCCTAGTCCTGGAACTGAGCATGACAGGGCCCAAGGGGTCAGCCTCCAGTGATTCCCTGTAGCATCATGTCTTTTGCAGCTGCCACCCCAAAGGGCCTGAAAACTTTTATCAGTAGAGCTGCAGACCCCTATTCTAGAGTCCTTTATTTTTTTTTGTTCCACGATGTCCTGGGATTCATACTTTTAAAATATTTTATTTTTATTTATTTCTTCGACAGAGAGAAGGGGGGGGTGGCAAGAGAGAGAATGGGCACGCCAGGGCCTTCAGCCACTGCAAATGAACTCCAGACACATACGCCACCTTGTGCATCTGGCTTACATGGGTCCTGGGGAAATCAAACCTGGGTCCTTTGGCTTTGCAGGCAAATGCTGTAACCGCTAAGCCATCCCCTGGGATTCACACTTTGACAGGAAACATGGAGTGGTGTCTCTTGACTTATCACTCAGACAAGGCACATCCTGTGCTACCCTTTCCAGTGAGTCAGGCATGAAGTAGAATGACAACTAATGCATCAAGATGGGAGAACTTACATCCAGTCAAAGCGGTTAGCAAGTTAGCCAACAGAGAACTGAGGCCCAAGAGAAGGCCTGCAGTATTCTAATGTTTTAGCCTTAAGGTTCCAGCTCCTGGTGTTTTTGGGTTGGGTGAGGAAGATAAGAGAAAGCACTGCCCACACGGGGGCTTATCGTCATAGGATCACTGTGAGACGGTCCAGTCTTCTGCTTGATTAGCGTCTTGTAAAGGGCTACACTTTGGAGACAGGGTGAAAAATGCCTTCTGGGCACTCTGAGAACTTACTTTTCTGCCCTCTACCTGGTGGAGCTCTGTCCAAAGCTGGCAAGATGTGACTTGAGCCTAGGCCTCGCATGGCTTCTGAAGAAATCTATTGGCTCCCAGAGCCCTGTATGGGTGCCTTGGGGGAAGGACTGGACCCAAGTCCCAGAATCCCAAGGCCCTGGGATTTTTGACATTAGACGTAGCACTGGGACAACAGGGGGATGACGGGAAGAGACAGGCCTGTCTTCTCTTTGGGGCCTCCAGCCTCAGATAGTCCAGCCGCCAGGCTGTCGCCCCCGGCCAGAGGCCAAAGATGCTCGCAGGACGTTGCTGCAATTGCGAACTCTGCCCACTAGATGTCTTCCCAGTTAATCGGAATTACAGAGCGCTGTCTGTCCAGGTGTCTTGAGACTCGGTTTCCCCTGGCGCGTTTTGAAGTCTGGAATTTCCTTGAGAAAGCAACCCTTTTCCTTTGTTCCTATGACCCCCCTACTTGTCCTGAGCGCCACGTTCTGGCTGTGGAAACCAAACAGAATCAAACGCTGGCTCCCTGAGGGTCCGTGTCGGACCCGCTCACGCCATTGGAATCTTTTTTTATGACCTTTGATGTGTTTAAATAACATGGCAAGGCTGAGCACACACCTCGGATTAAACTTTAATCGGCTGCAGTCAAGGTCGCCCAGGTGGTAAATGCGTTTCCTGCTACTTCTTGTGGCGGATACTGCAGGGTCCAAGGTCTGGGGACACAGCCCTAGGCTCCGACCATGCCCTCCTGCCTCAGCCCTGGCCTGGGTGGGGGCTAAAACTGAGGCCACCCCACGGAGCTCCAAAGAGGACTGAGGAAGTGGGATCGGAGATGAACACCCAGGGCGGGCTAATGACCGGAGCAGTTTTTTTTTTTTTTTTTTTTTTTTTTTTTTATAGCTACTAAGACAGAATAGTTAAAAATTCCAAGAGGCGCTTGCAATTTCCCCTCACTCAGAGAATAGTTGAAGTCTCAAAGTCATACTCAATACCTTGATTATTTCCCCCAGCATGGCTCTGCATCCAGCCAGAGAGGAGAGTTCTGGTAACGATGGTTAATCCAATTTAGCTGATTGTTTTGAAGGTTGCCAAGCTCATTACCATTAGGTCAGCATCTAGAACTCAGGCTACAGTTGCTCTCTGTGTGCGGGGCCACACAAGGTTAGCTTTAGTTCTACCCAGCTGAGTCACTGGGTCTGAATATAACTTTCTGAGCCAATACACCTGTCAGTGGAGAATTATCTTAGGCCATACTTGGGAAAACAACCAAGACCAGGGCAGCATATACAGTGAAGTGTCTTGCTGTACTGTTAAAAAGGTCATCAGTAACAGTGGTGTCTGAGAAAAATTAAAGGCCAAAGGGTTGAAGTGAAAATTCCCATCCCCCCTCCCCCGTTAATTATCTTATATTACTTGTGAAGTGCAGTAGTTGCATTTTAGTGGCTGGGATTACAGTCTTTCCAAAACGGCTTTCCCAAATCTCATGCCCAAATATCACTTTGAAGGTTTCTCCATATATGGAACCAGGTGGGGATTCCCAGGAGAATTTGAAAAATATCTCAAGGTCTGGACCTCTCAGCCTTGCAGTCATGGGGGGGGGGGGTTTCCCATCTTATCTCTGGGCTCACCTCTACATCTGGAAATGAACACACTGGAAGCCTAACTCTATAGTCTCAAAATGAATTGAAATTTTATCTTCATTCCTTCCCAATCCCTGAGTGCTTTGAGTATTTGCAGGCACAATCCCTAGTGTTCCTCCAAATCAGAGGTTCCTATAGTTTTTGGCATGAGAAAAATAATAAGTGTCATTTTTATGTGCATTTGGTTTACAAATTACATATATATGGTAGTGCTGGGGGTCAAACCCAAGCCCTATGTGCATGCTAGGCAAGAGCTTCATTATTGAGGTACACCCCCAACTAGTGGCTGATTCTTGTCCCTAAGATGAGGAAGCTTTGTATTCTAGACTACCATGCTGTTCTCTTGAGTTGGAGGCAGCATGATCATGGGCTGAAGCAAGTTTTCGAAGTTCTTCTCAGAAACTTCTGAGAGCTCGTAATACTCTATATCTTGATCTTTGTAGCAGTTTCACAAGTGTATACATACATAAAAGTTCAGTGAGGTGGGTGCCTGAGATTTGTATACTTGGCTATATGTAAGTTATATACGGCAATAAAAAAAAATTTAAGTGCTTCCTCATAACGACCTGCGAAGTAGGTCCCGAGGTTATTATAATCATCTCCATTTTACAGACCAGGCAGCTACGACTCAGCGGAAGCTAGAGAGTTCAGGCCTGCGTGGATGAACATAACCGCCTGAGTTTCTTCTCAGTCTTGCTGTGCCAAGTCAGCTAAGGCTTTCTTCTCTAAAAGATAGCCCAGGTGGCAGGCGCCAGCTCAGTTTAGAGGCTCAGTGGTTGGGAGGCAGGAAGACCACAGTACGTCCCTTTTTCAACTCGTTGAGTTTTCCTGGTAGGGAAGGGATGCAGAGGGCTATGTGCCCAGAGTTTTGAGGCCTAGAGGGTCCCACTGAGGAGCCTCTAATAAGCAAGCTGGTCCCCGGGGCTGGGCTCGGCACATATTTTCTCTGCATCGTCGTCATCCCTGGCTACACGCGCTCCAGCGCAGAGCCGCAGGCCAGGGAGGCCTTCCCCGCCAGCTTCACCCCCTGGCTGCTTCCACCTTTACCCCCCTCCCCCCTTTTTTTTTCAAGAAGCGCTATGAGATGAGATGAGCTGAGTGTGGGGGTGTGTTCTACGATAACGATAACGGTGGCCCCAGTTAGATGGCCAAGGCCATAGAAAGCGGCTGTTACTATGCCAGGCACGGTCACAAAAGGCTTCCAAAAATATTGAGCCGAGATCTTTTATTGTCCAGTCTGTCTGCAGCCTGTAATTATGCGTTCAAGATGTTTAATGTGTGCAAATGCATTAGGACGCTTTCGCTGGTGCAAACTCTAGCTGGGGGCGCGGGAGAGGCATGTCTGGAGATAATTATGTCATACCATCGCAAACATCGCTCTGTCTTTACTGTACGCGGCCCCTTCCACCTTCAGGAGAAGTCTGGAAAGCTTTGAGAATAAGTCTCAGCGTTTAGACAGGCAAACAGTTTCTTTCCACCTCTTTTCCCGGATTGTTCGAAGTGTATCTGGCGGCTTGGAAGACAGGCTCCGGGGAGCTCGGGAGAGAGGGCGCGGGGCGGAAGAGGCCCGCGTGGCCTTGGGCACCCACTGTCCTCGGGCCGTGCGCCCCTGGGGACACTGGGGGGAGCCTGGAGCTGGTGGCGTTGGTGCACTCGAGGCCGCAGGCAGAGCCACCATGGGCAGGGTCAGACATATATGCCCTGTGTTTGGGGTAGCCTCCAGTCCTTTGACTCCGTGTCACCCTCTCAAGGACCCCCTCGCCCGTCTCGGTGGCTGCTCCAAGTTCAAATGCGACGGCTAGTCGGAGGGGCTCTGCGCCCGCCCGCCAGCAGCTCACCAAGGCTCAGAACCAAGTCTTGCTGGGGTGGGGAGCCAGGTCACCGCTCACAAGGATGTCCCGCGGTGAACTTGCTATTTTGGGGTGGGGTGCTGCGGGGCCAGAAGGACAGCTGGTATGGGGAACCCCCCGCCTCCATCCCCGGGCCAGCACGTCTTCATCCCGAGCAGGTCAACCTCCCACCCACCCAGTGGCTCAGGCATGCCAAGGCCACACGCGAACCTTGTAAGGTCCTGTCCTGGCACCTCCTGCCTGCCTTGCGAGCTTCATTTGGGGTCCTGTGCGCGGGCTGCGGCCCCGCCCGTAGTGAGTAAGCGCCCAGTGCTGGGACCGAGGGCCGGCGTGGCGGAGGGCTTCCAGCGACAAACGCGTGCGTTTGCAAGTCAATGGTACCTCTCCCCCATCACGCCCCGCCCCTAATTTTTATTTCAGTTTAGCTTTTTAGCACAAGAATGAGGCCGGCTTTGTCTTTCACGGGCAGAGTAATGTTAGGTGTCCCTCACCCCTCCACCTCCGGCCTTAACTGGAGCTTGATGCTCCGGAGGCGGGTTGCAGCCACTGGTGCCCGCCCGAGAGTTTCTCTACTGGAGGTCCAGGTTAGGCCTCCCAGCCGCAGGACTTGATCTCTCTTTAATGCACCCTTCTATCACGGACCTATGTCTTGTCCTTAGAAAAGCTCTGATTTTGAACTCGTTTTAGGCCGCTGGTTTAAAACAAGTCAAAGTAAAATAAAAACTGAAAACTGCACATTCCCTGTGAAAGTAAGAAAATCTGTGTGGGATCCAGGGAGCATTTTTCTGAGGCCTGGCAGGGCTTTTTTTTTTCAGCCTTAGGGTGTGTGAAAGGAACTAGGAGGAGGGTGGAATCCTAGGGAGGGAAATATACTCACACAAAGAAGAAAAACAAAACCTAGTAGAGCGGCTTGTTCCTGATCTGTATGTATCTTCCAGAGAATGCCTTCGGGCTACTGGAGGTTTTCGGCCAGGGCCCCAGATCCCCCCACGTTGGGATAATTTGAGGTGCGCACCTCCGATCTCCCTCTTGAGTGTGCAAGCTCTATAGTCACAGATGGGCAAAGGCCCTGGGAGGTCCTAGGTGGCAGCACCCCAAAGTAAACCCCAGGCTTTAAGTGACTCCTTAATTAGGTTTCCAGGGGCGCTCTGGGGGTGATGGGTGTTAGCTATGCAGTGTCTTCACAGTGTAGGAGAGCAAGACCTTGGGGAAAACAGCCTGTTGCCTCTTGCCTTTTCTTAACCCCAGTCTTTCTTCTCACCCAAGGAGCATTCAGGTTTTCTCTCAGAGCCTCCCTGGATAGGACAGAGAGTTTGGGAATGGGAATGAGAAGTGGAAGGAAAAGTCTCACTAGGGTTACAAAGATCAGAGGCCTGAGAGGCAGCTGTGTATTAAAGTCTGAGAGTTAAAAAGTCTGAAAAATTGAACTTGAGCCACCTTCAGTGTTCTGCTGCTTTGTGGACTGAAAGGTCCCCAATATGCCATATTCTTTCTAACCCAGAGGTTCCTAATTGCCTATGAGGCTAAGCAGAATTTTCCAAGCACATGGACACATTGGTGGTGGTGGTGGGGAGCCATTGACTGTTTTTGTAGACTTCCTGACTCAGTTGAAAATCAGTGCCCAGAGGAAGGAAAATAGGTTGTGTTGCTGTGTGCTTTGAATGTACTTTTTCCTGTCTTTACCCCCCCCCCCCCCCCGCCTTCTCTTATGCAGAATCAGAGAGCTCTAAAGGCCGTTAGAGCAATCCAATATCTGCTTCTCTCTGCGGGAAGTGCAGGTGATCAGGGCCTCTCCATGCTCTCCTCTGTCTGTGTTCTCCAGCCCCTCTCAAAGGGCCTGAAAAGACCCCAAAAGGCCCTAGGTCTCTTGCTGCTGGAAATGACTGTCTGGACCTGGACCCCAGAATCTCTCCAGAGGGTGTCTGGGCTCTGAAGCTGGGTTGGGCTGCCCAGGCAGTGAGGAACCTCCCCTTCAGCTACATCTAACCTGGGAAAGAATTTTGAAGGACTCTAGTCAATGGGTGACCCAAACACCTGGAAGACCATGCTTTCTCAGGTCCCCAGATCCCCCAGAGGAGGGACTCTCCAGCTGGAAGTGTGCTTTTGCCAATTTCAGTTTCCAAATTTGGTTTTCTTGCCCGGGAATATTGGAACCTTGTTTAAATCTTTTCCTAGAAGCCCCATGCTCATTCTTTGGCTTTCTGGTTTCTATTAGCCAAGTACTTCATGTAAGATAATCTGGGTTTCTCCCTCTGACCTCTGAAACATGTAATTTGGGGGAGATACTGTATTTAAAATGCCAGTCCCAGTAATGAGCCCAGCTTAGCAGTGTGAGCACCTACCCTCCCCTTAATGAACAGAGCTGTTGAGAAATAATTTCACTTTGATCTAGTTTGTGACCTGAGTTTTTGGCTTAAAGAAGACTGGGCAGCTAATTGGATTCTTCAGTTGCCTTTAATCTCTACCTCAATACTTGGAACCTGACCAAGCTGAATTAAAACAAGTCTGATAAACAAGATATAGCTGGCTCCCAGGTTAACAACAACAAGAAAGCCACTCCCCCTACCACCACTGTGGGGTTTAATGATCACAGCATGGCTGGCACCTCACAAAAACCATGAGGCTATAGGCCCCCAGAACCTGTAGCACGGAAGTATTCAGGATCCTTTCCTCTCCCTCCCAACACCCTGGATGTGGCTTAATTAGGAAGAGAAGGAGGGGTGGAGGGAAATGGAGGAGAAATACTTACAGTTGGTGTAGAGGCAGAGCTGGAAGTTTATTTCCCATCGAGGCAGGACGTCCAGAAGACTTTGTCCCCGGCAGAGGAAGCAACCCAGGCCAAGCTTCTGCGGGTTGGACAGTGAAGATTGTAATTTGAATTTCCAACTGCGCTCCAAGAGTGAGGGGGTGCAGGAGAGAAATAGGATATGAGGGGCAGGGTTATGCAGCCTGAAGGACTGGAATCATGGATTTTATTTAATCTCTTCAGATGCCAGGATTTTGTGTTTGTTCTGAAGGCAAAGCAGGAGGAGGAAGGGGTCTCCTGGCACCTCCCCATTCTTAGTTGGGGCCTGAAAAGGTTTCTCTTGAGCTCCATTCCTGAAGTTCCAGTCTGCTTTCTTCCTCAGTAGCTGGAGGATGCTTTCTCTGAAGTGATGGGGTTTGGCCTGAGCTATGGACAGCTTGGACCAGTGTTCTCTGCTGTGGAGGCTGTCCTGTGCTCAGCACCCCTCTGACTGCTGCTCACTACATCTCAGTAGCACTTGCTCTAGTGTGACAACAACAACAAAAATGTCTACAGATCTTGTCAAATGTCCCCTGGGGGACAATAACTGCCTCTAATTAAGAACCATCAACTCAATGGGGCTGGAGAGATGGCTTAGCGGTTAAGCGCTTGCCTGTGAAGCCTAAGGACCCCGGTTCGAGGCTCGGTTCCCCAGGTCCCACGTTAGCCAGATGCACAAGGGGGCGCACGCGTCTGGAGTTCGTTTGCAGAGGCTGGAAGCCCTGGAGCGCCCATTCTCTCTCTCTCCCTCAATCTGTCTTTCTCTCTGTGTCTGTCACTCTCAAATAAATAAAAATTAAAAGAAAAAAAAAGAACCATCAACTCAAGCCTCTCTGAGGTTGGCATTTCTGGAAGAAAACTGGAATATTTTGCCTGAGTTTATCTTTGTAGGGTCAGAGAGCTAGGGCAGCCAGGTGTAGAATACCTTCTCAGGCTGTCTTCAGCCTCTGCTGCAGCGCCTTTATCAAGGTTTTGAATACACATGGGGGTTTCTGAATGTATGATCTAAACCTTTGCTTGCACTGAATCTGGGATAAAAGCATCTCTGTGTGTGTAGGAGATAAACACTGGGAGAGGAGGCTTCAAATGGCTTTGAGTAAGAGAGAGTCACTTTCCTTGCCATGCTTGGTGATGAAATGGAAAATGGTCAGTCTGCTGTGCAACCTGGGCGAGTGAGTGACGTCAGTGAGTGGAGAACCTGTTGCACTTTCTGGGTGTGAACCAGTCCCTGTGATGCTGGTAGGTTCTCATTCGGCAAGTAGCTCCACACTTCTGCACACTCTCTTCCCTAGAGCTGCCAGAACCAGCCAGTCTGACTCTGAGCAGCCACTTTGTACCTAGGCTTTCTAGAATCTGCTTCAGACTAGGAAAGAGGGAGGGAGATCATCATAAATTATTGAACACTTGACCCAGTTATAATGCTGATAGCAAATGACTTTTTCTTTCTAATTTTTATTCCTTCCTTCCCCCCTTCCTTTCTTACTTACTTTATTCTTTGAGGCAGGCTCTCACTCTAGCCCAGGCTGACCTGGAACTCACTTTGTAGTCCAGGTTGGCCTCAAACTCACTGTGATCCTTCTACTTCAGTCTTCCAAATACTGAGATTGTAGGCGTGTGCCATCGTATCTAGCCTAAAAATACCTTTTGATGTTTGCTTGTTTTTTGTTTTTTCAAGGTAGGGTCTTGCTCTAGTCCAGGCTGACCTGGAATTCACTATGTAGTCTTAGGCTAGCCATGAACTCACAGTGATCCTCCTATCTCTGCCTCTCATGTGCTGGGATTAAAGGTGTGCACCACCATGCCTAGTTTAAAAATAACTTTAAAATATTTTATTTATTTATTCAGAAGAGACAGAGAGGCAGATAGACAGAATGGACATGCCAGGGTCTCTAACCACTGCAAAACAAACTCCTGATGCATGCACTACTTTGTGTACCTGGCTGTATGTGTGGACTGGCGAATCAAACCTCTGTCCCAAGGCTTTGCAGGCAGGTGCTTTAACCACTAAGCAATTTCTCCATTTTTTAAAAGAACAATTATTTATGAGAGAGAGAAAATAAGAGATCCAGGGCCTTTGGCCACTGCAAATGAACTCTAGATGTATGTGCCACCATGTGCATCTGGCTTATGTGGGCTCTGGGGAGTCAAACCTAGGTCCTTAGGCTTTGCAGGCAAGGCCCTTAACTGCTAAGCCATCTCTCCAGCCCAAAAATATCTTTAAAATAAGAATTTTACTACAATTATCTCAGCCAGATTCTATCATTCTTTGTCTTTCTCCTTTTTCTTTGTGAGTTATCCTTTCAGAACCTATCTTCCCACACCACAGATGAAGAACAGTAAATACTGAGAGTAATTGATTAATTCACAGTGACAGTTCTATTAGGCTTGAACATCCATAATAAGGTAAGAGTTAAGTTGTATGATATCTCTCTCTCTCTTTCTGTGTTTGTGTGTGTGTCTGTTTTCTAGAATCAGTTACAATCATTCAATCATTTAGAGTTAGCATATTTGGGAGCTGGTATTGTCAGATGTGATCTTTAGAAATTTGACTAAAATCACTGAGTGTTTACTAATATCTCACAAATATTAGCTCCCTTAATCCACTTAACAATTCTAGGAGCCATTATTATAATCATCTCCATGAATCATATGGGGAAACAAAGGTCTAGACAGGTGAAGTCCAAAAGTCACTTGGCAACTAAGGGGTGATACCAGAATTGTGCTCAGGTATTATATCCAAAGCTGGAATTTTCTTCCTTCCCTCCTACCCACTCCCCCTTTTTCTCTGTCTGTCTTTCTTCCTTTTTTGCTAAGGAATAAAGCAAGGTCCTTGTACATGCTAAGCTTGCATTCTACCATTGAACTACACCACCAGCCCAGGGTCCATGTCTTTGACCACTAATTTCTGCTGTGCTTGCCGGGTAGGGACAATGACCCAGAGGACTGTTGTTGAGTAGGTGGGCATCCCTGTACTAAGCATGGAGTCACTGCCCTAGGAGCTTCATTCTAGATTCCTTGTCAACAGTGGGCTTATAAACGGAAGGCTTTCTGATAATTGTAAGTAACTTATGGGAAATGTAATGCCTATGCCCAGCATTTACTACCCCAGAAACAGGAGACATAATGAAGGAGGGAAGTTTGTAATTGCAGAAAAACATCCATTCTAGTAACAGAAATCAGTGGCAGCCAGAGACATTCTCCCCAGGTTTCCGGCCCTGCTGGTGGCCCCTCCACCAGGCTCCATACAAGGCAGGAACCCCCAGAAGAGGAAAGGGGCCTGTTATAGGAGTCATCAACCTGTCACCACTGCTAGGGTGAATATGGCCTCTGCGTTGGGGAGGGGGTAGGCTTACTTTTAGCATCACCAGATGCAGGAATGGGGGAGGGGTGTCGGGTTGAAGCAGTGGCAGAAGAGGACGTTGGAGGTGGGGCTGCTTTCTCTGTCCACAAGCCCGTCTCTTTGAAACGGACGTCGCTGGAGCTGGCAAGTGAAGTGCTGCCGGTTCCACTTGACATTGAGCAGGGGCACAGCGCTCCTTACCCTCAGGCTGTCTTCACAGTCTGGGTGTGCTGTGCGGCCAGCTTTCTGTGTGAGGGGAAGGCGGGGTGACAGAACTGGATGAATAATCCCATGGATGTTGGGGTGAGAAGCCCTGGATGGAGCAGTGTGGTTAAGAGGTGTGGGGATGAAGGCGCAGTGAACATGGGTAGAGGCGGTGGGGCTGCTGCTGGTGTGTCCGGTGGGTGTCTCTGACCTGAGCAGGCTGAAGGAGATTGTTCTAGGTGGAGAGGCCAGGCCCAGGTGGGAGCCAGCACGATTCTCAAGTGGGATTTGGCTGTGAGCTAGTTACTGTGTTTTTCAAGAATTATCTCTCTGAGTTGCGTCATTCCCATTTCACAGGTAAGGAAACTGAGACAGAAGGTCAGTGACTGGTGTCGGGTCTCTTTGCTGGGTGGCAGAGGCCTCTCAGCTGCTGTGCACAGGGACTGTAGAGGGGAGGCAAAGAAGACCAGAGGTGCACAGTAGGCGGGGTCAAACGGAGACCCCCCCCAACCTCCAAGCTTCTGCCTATTTTCACATTCACACACACACACAAAAAACAGGGCTGCTCTTCATTTCCGCGTCTCTTCTCTGCTAACACCAGTCCTGTCATAGGAGGATATCCTATAGAGACAAAGAATTCACTGGGTCTTTGTGTTGCTTAAGTACAGGTCCTAGGACAAGGAAGGAGACCGGGAAGTTCCCAGAGGATGACAGGATCATGCAAACCATGAGGAGAAACTGGAGGCCCAGGAAGCCCCACCTTGAGCCTGAGCTTGGGGGCTCCTCCCTCTGTCCTTCCAGCTGCAGCGCCTGGACAACTGGGCAATGGAACTTTTTTTTTTCGAGATACGGTCTCACTCTAGCCCAGGCTGACCTGGAATTCACTATGTGGTCTCAGGATGGCCTTGAACTCATGGCGATCCTCCTACCTCTGTCTCCCCACACCCCCACCACAAGTGCAGGGATTAAAGGCGTGATCCACCATGCCCAGGCTTGCAATGGAACTTCTAACCCATAAGGAAAGATTGCTAATGCGACAAAGATTAATGCTGCAAGTACTGACTGAAGGACAGGCTCCAATGGGGCCCTGTCATCAATAAGCACATTTTTAATGTTCACCTTAGCTATGTCAGGCACTGTACAAAAGATGTATTTGTATTTATGCCTTCTTTGGATAAATTTTATTGAAACAGTGTATGCAAAAAAGGCATAAGATCAACCAAATATTACAAAGCGAACACACGTGTGTAAGCAGTAACACCTGGAGAAACATAACCAGCTCCCCAAAGAGAGCCCACTCCCTGTCACCTAATACTTTCATTCAGTAAATCAGTGATGCCAAGATGCTCATCTGTGAGGTGTGAGGGCTCTACAAGCTGTCAATCAAGTGCCGTCAGTCAGTAAGAGGCTCTGATAATTCCATCCCTTTGAGCTGAGACAGGTTGCATCAGAATACTTGTTTCTACTATGTCTTGTCCAAAGTCTTGAGCTCTGGCTTCTCACACCATCACGTTACAGACCTGAGGTCACCACATGCTATCCTGCTGGGCCTCCTCAGAGGAGCAAAGGGTGGCTTTCACTCACAGAACCTGTTCTTCTGCGACGTTCCCTGGACTCATCCCTGAGAAGTATGATGGAAGGTTTAGTGGCTGACTGCTGTGTTGGATTAACACATGTAACAATAACATGGTTGAAGGTGCCTTCAGCAAACTTGCTGGAACAAATGTGGAGCCTGAGGCTCGCCATGAAACCTCAGAGGGTTACTACTTTAAGTAACTGGAGCCCCGGCAGTGAAGCACAGAGGTAGAGTGTTTGCCTAGCACGCTCTGCGTACAGGCATGAGGTCTTGGGTCTGATCCCGAGCACAGCAAAACAAGAGGATAAACAAGGGCCCCAAGCCCACCAAAACAAATGCAGGGTCCTGGGAGTCTGGCTTTAGAGAACCTGCTGGTACCTGTGCAAGCAGAAGTCCTACCAACCAGAGTCCTGAAGTACCACAGAGGGTAGGGGTGGAGCCTTGTGCTGATGAGGTGTTGCTATACTCCAACCTAAAAGTTCACAGTGGGCTCAGGTAGGGGTAGTGGCTCACAGCTGCAATCCCAGCACTGGGGGGGGGGGGGGGCTGAGGCAGGAAGATCAACACAAGTCTGAGGCCAGCCTGGGCTACAGAGTGAACTCTGTCTCAAAACAAAAACATCAACAAACCCCAAACAAAAGCCGGTGGGGACATGTAGATCCTTTTCCCTACAGGCTCATCCCCTGTTAAAGTTCTAAGTAAAAGTCCACTCTTTTTCTTTTGAAAATATTCTATTTATTTATTTGAGAGAGACAGAGAAAATGTGCATACCAGGGACTCCAGTCACTGCAAACAAGTTCCAGATTCATGCGCCACCTTGTGCATCTGGGAACTGAACCTGGGTCCTTAGGTTTTGTAGGCCAGTGCCTTAACTGCTAAGCTATCTCTCCAGCCCCAAAGTCCACTGTTTTCTTTCCAGGTATCCCCGTCTGGAAGAACAGCAGAACAGTTCCAGGGTAAATTCCATCCCATGTGAGTCTTTCAGACTTTAGCTCTTTCAATTGGGAGTTAGATGTTCTCTGAACAGGGCAGGTTGCTTACCCTGTAGGGATAGGCTCAAATGAGACCTGTGTTTAATGCTCACCTGACATATGGCAGGTGCTAAGTTAGGTACTTTACATTCCTGTAACAACTCCACACATCTGAAGAAGGGCTAACCTTTTCTCTGTTTACTGGACTTAATATAAAGGCTTCCCTGGGTTTGGTTTGTGGTTGAGTTGATGGATATGACTACAAGGCCATTTTTTTCTACATTTAAAACTTATTTATTTATTTGCAGTTGGGGAGAGAGAGAATGGGCATGCCTCTAGCCACTGCAAATGAACTCCTGATGCATGCACTACTTCATGCAACTGGCTTTACATTGTTACTAAGGAATTGAACCCAGGTCTTTAGGTTTGCAGGCAAATGCCTTAACCATTAAGCATCTCTCCATCCTTTTTTTTTTTTTTTTTTTCCGAGGTAGGGTCTCACTGTAGCTCAGGCTGACCTGGAATTCACTCTGTGGTCTCAGGGTGGCCTCGAACTCACGGCGATCCTCCTATCTCTGCCTCCCAAGTGCTGGGATTAAAGGTGTGTGCCACGCCCGGCTCTTTTATTTTTATTTTTTTTTACATTTTTAATTGACAACTAGCTGAAGTAATGAAACACTGACATATACTGTATTGTGGATAACCCTGGAGAATATCATGCTCAGTCAAAGTCAGATGCAAGACAGCACCCATAGTGTATGATGCCATCTGCTTCACTAGTGGCTGCCTCAACCTGGAGCTGGAAAGGGAGATTAACTGTGGAAGATTATGAGGAATCTTACTGGGGGGACAAAAATATTCTAAAATAGATATATTTTGATGGCTGCATCATTGTGATAAAGGCATTAAACCTTCCAGAAAGTGCCAGAAGAAAGGAGAACAGAGTCCAGCTTTGCCTTTCATGTTCATTTAATTATAGCTTTTGCCTCCCGCTGGGTGGATGGAAAGGCAAACAGCAGGGGAAGAGCTGCTCTTGGAATCTGTCACTGAAAAGGAGTGGAGTGTGACTTGGAGGACATGGCAGTAACAGAAGAGGTGGGAGGTATGAGCTTTGGGGGGAGGGTAAAAGAGTAAGTGGTAATTGTGGCTAACTTGTATTACACTTAGTATGTGCCAAGCTCCGTCCTGCGCAGCTTCATTATTTATCCAATCTCACACTCCTGTGTGGTGGTGATGCCATCTCTGTGTTAGAGAGGGTGAAACTGAAGTGCAGGGAGGTCAAATGCTTTGGCCACAATCGTAAGCTAACACACAGCTGAGTCCAGATTGGAATCCAGAACAACCACGGACCAGCCGATGATGTTATTAATGGTGCAGGGGGAAGGGAGCAGTTTGGGTAAAAAATCTCGAGCTGTATTGTAGGCTTAAGCATATTTTGCTTAAGAAAATGCAATTTTTTTTCTGTGTAAGAATCATGAGACATATTGTGTGTCGGGAGGGTGGATTCTCCTTACTTATTGCTGCTGAGTGTCATTTTTCTCTATGAAAAAAAATCAAATGCCAGACAGACCCTTTCTGTATGTCTGAAACCTGTTTTCTTTTTTTAAAAATATATTTTATTTACTTATTTATTTGAGAGGGAGGGGGAGGGGGGGGGAATGGTGCACCACGGCCTCCAGCCACGGCAAACAAACTCTAGATGCATGCGCCACGTAGTTAACGTAGGCACTGGGAAATTGAACCTGGGTCCTTAGGCCTTGCAGGCAAGTGCCTTAACTGCTAAGCCATCTATCCAGCCCACTGATTTAATTAATTAATTAATTAATTTGAGGTAAGGTCTTGCTCTAGTCCAGGCTGACCAGGAGTTCACTATGTATTCTCAGGCTGGCCTGGAACTCACAGCGATCTTCCTACCTCTGCCTCCCTAGTGCTGGGATTAAAGGCATGCACCACCACACCTGGCAGTTTTTGAAACTATATTCCAACTGATTTAAACAATCCTAGAGTCACAACTTATGTTCCAAGTCCCATTTTCCCTCCCCTGGCCTAATCCTCAGTCCCTCTTTCCCACACCCATTACTGGTTCCTGTAAAGTTTTACTGTTCCGGTATAGCTTCTCACAAGGTATGAAGCCTTTCCAGATTTAAAAGGAGCAAGATTATGTTTTAAGGATCCATTCATTTGACTAGCTGCCCGGAGGAAGAAGACAGGCCAGGAGCAGATTAAATGCAGGGGCCCTGGTCTGGGTGTAGCTCAGTGGCAGAGTGCTTGCCCATATACGCAACGTCCTGGGTTTGATCTCAAGCACCACAAAACAAAGCAAAACAAAACAAAACAAGACAAAGCAAAACAAAAACAAAGCAGAAAAGAACAATAAGAACACTATTATGCTTCCAAGGGCCAAAAGAAATATAGTGTGCCAAGTCTTTTCATTTAAAATATATGAATAGGGCTGGAGAGATGGCTTAGCAGTTAAGTGCTTGCCTGTGAAGCCTAAGGACCCCAGTCCAAGGCTCCATTCCCCAGGACCCACATAAGCCAGATGCATAAGGTGGTGCACGCATCTGGAGTTCATTTGCAGTGGCTGGAGGCCCTGGCATGCCCATTCTTTCTTTCTCTCTCTCTATCTGCCTCTTTTTCTGTCTGTCGCTCTCATATAAATAGGATGGCTGAGTGGTCTAAGGCGCTGTGTTTAGGTCGCAGTCTTCCCCGGAAGCGTGGGTTCGAATCCTACTCCTGACAAGTGATTACTTGAGCCAGACATGGTGGTGCATGCCTTTAATCCCAGCACTTGGGAGGCAGAGGTAGGAGGATTATTGTAAATTCAAGGCCACCCTGAGACTCCATAGTGAATTCCAGGTCAGCCTGGGCTAGAGTGAGACCCTACCTCAAGAAACCAAAATAAATAAATAAATAAAAACAAAAACTAAAAAAAATATATATGTATATGAATAAAGCCGGGCATGGTGGTGCATGCCTTTAATCCCAGCACAAGGGAGGCAGAGGTAGGAGGATCATGAATAAAGCCGGGCATGGTGGTGCATGCCTTTAATCCCAGCACTCGGGAGGCAGAGGTAGGAGGATCACCATGAGTTCGAGGCCACTCTGAGACTACATAGTGAATTCCAGGTCAGCCTGGGCTAAAATGAGACCCTACCTCAAAAAACAAAACAAAACAAAAATAAATAAAATAAAATATATGAATAAAATCCCTAGCACTGGAGAGAGGAGAAAAAAGAAACTAAATTGTATGAATAGGTTAGGTGAAAGTAATATTCACCCTTTTTTCATTCATTCTTTTGTTAAAAAGATTTAAACCTATGTGCATATATAAATCAGGAACTCTAGAAGAAATTACAGGAAAGTTGATTTCTTGGGAGAAGAGTTCGAAGGGAAAATAAACATGGTAATGGAAAGATCAGAGCAGAGTGGGCAATTGGAAACAATCTGGTAGCCTTGGGGTAGGGAAGGAAGATGATTTTTAAAAATCTTTGTCTGGGAGGAAGTATTAAACTAATGGATGTGCACTTAGAAGACAACCAAATTTTGAATATATGTGTGTGTGTGTGTGCGTGTGTGTGTGTGTATGTATAGGCATACATACATATGCAAGCTAATGCTCTACATATCCTTCTATTGTTCCCAAGTAACAGTTGTGTATTTCCTCAGATATGTGTGCATATAAAAATGTACATTTTCTTATATAATCACTCACAAAGTCACTGATCATATCTGATTAGTTGCTTTTTTTTTTTTTTTTTTTTTTGAGTTTTTGAGGTAGGGTCTCACTCTAGCTCAGGCTGACCTGGAATTCACTATGTATTCTCAGGGTGGCCTCGAACTCACAGTGATCCTCCTACCTCTGCCTCCCAAGTGCTGGGATTAAAGGTGTGCGCCACCATGCCTGGCTTTAGTTGCATATTTTGCTTACAATTTGTTTCTCCCTTTTTTGGGGTTGTTGTTTTTTGTTTTTCGAGGTAGAGTCTCACTCCAATCCAGGCTGACCTGGAATTCACTATGTGGTCTCTGGGTGACCTTGAACTTGTGGTGCTCCTCCTAACTCTGCCTCCTGAGTGCTGGGATTAATGGCGTGTGCCACCATGCTAGGATTGTTTCTTCCATTTTAACAATGTTTAATAATGCTATGCAAACTCCTTTTTGCAATTTATCCTTTTCATTTTTAAAAAATTTATCTTATTTATTTGAAAGAAAGAGGGAGAGAGAGAAAGAAGGAACAAGGCAGATAGAGAGGGAGAATGGGTGTGCCAGGGCCTTCAGCCACTGCAAATGAACTCCAGGTGCATGTGCCACATTGTGCAACTGTGGGAATCAAATCCTTTGGCATTGCAACCAAACACTTTAATGGCTAAGCCATCCCTCCAGCCCTAGCCTTTTCATTTAATGTGAGCTTAGAGCTGTTTGCCTGTGAACACACCGATCTTCTCTAGAGAGGTTTCTTTTCTTTCCTTCTTCTTCTTCTTCTTTTTGTTTTTGTTTTTGTTTTTGAGGTAGGGTCTCACTCTAGCCCAGGCTGACCTGGAATTCACTATGGAGCTTCAGGGTGGCCTTGATCTCATGGGGATTCTCCTATTTCTGCCTCCCGAGTGCTGAGATTAAAGGTGTTCGCCACCATGCCCGGCTAAAGAGGATTCTTTAATGTGTGCTGTTTTATTTAACCACCGTTATTTATATGTTGATAAGACTGTTGGGTTCTTTGCACATTTTCACTATGACTAAAACATGGTAAGTATTCTTGAATATGTTTAAGTAGGAAAATTTTCCAGAAGTGATTTTCAAAAACAAACTGAAGAACTAAATTCATAAATGTTAAAGCTGTCTCCAAAAAACAGGTTTTACCAAGGTGGGGATGTGGCACACACCTTCAATCTCAGCACTTGGGAGGCGGAGATAGGAGGATCGCAGTGAGTTCAAGACCAGCCAGTACTAAAAGAGCGAGTTTTAGGTCAGCCTGAGCTACAGAGAGACCCTGCTTCAAAAGACTATAAATAAATAAAGTTATGAAGAGAGAGAGAGAGAGAGAGAAAGAGAAAGAGAAAGAGAAAGAGAGAGAGAGGGAAATAAACTTAGTTATATGCCTGAGAAATGGGAGTACTGAGTGTCTTTGTCATTAAGACAGTGTCACCGACAGATGGAGACCGCCGGCTTTGCAGGCAGAGCTGTCCTGAAGCTCTCCCAACACCAAGTGCACGGCACTGAAAATAGGCTTCTGTGGTGGCAGAGCATCGCCTTGGTGGATCGCGGACTGAAATAAGTGGGGAGCACCAATGTGTGTGGAACAAAAGGGCAGGTAGGAGTGGGCACCCTTGAGGTTCTATAGCCCCCCTCCCCGCAATTCAGAGGGGCTGGACACCGCCGGAATCTGGAACCCTTCTCAGCCGACGAGAATCCCTTTTTAAGCCCAAACAGGAAAGGGCGCAGACACCAGCCCACCGCTCCTGGAGGGTCGAATTTCCTCCGAGTAAATACCAGCCTTGGGGATGAAATTCTCTCGCTGAGCTCAGAGCCCGCCTCCGCCTGCCTGCTCCCTGGGCCAGTGCGTGCGACCGAGTGTGCAGCCAGAGCCTCGGGTCCTGTGTCATCCGTATGGCTCTCGGCAAGGATCTGACAACCAGCAGAGTTCCCAGGCAGTCACCGTGGAAAATGCGAACTCTAATGTCCTGCCAGAAAGAGAAGGCCACAGCAGAACCCAGAACCACCGCCCGCGTGGAGTGCTCTGCAAGCTGCCACAGGCCAGAGGCGACTCCTGCTGCCCAGCGCATATCCGATTTGGCAGCTCCACCTGGACGCCCTGACAGTTCAGTTCTTGTCGTCCCTAACCTGTGGGTAGAAGAGAAAGACCTGGGCGAACGTAGACCTGCTCTGAAACTCAGAGAAGACCGGGGATACTGAGGTTGGGGTGAGGGTAGGTAGGGGCCCCCAGACCCAGCCCTAGACTGGATGCAGTGCATAGACGTGTGCTTCCAACCCCCTTTCCAACCTGGGCTCGTCTGCGTTGACTTAGTGGACAGTGCAAGGCTCCATTTGCCCTGGTGGGGCATTTTGGGGGCTATAGCCATTATTTGCTCAACATAGAATTCTATAATTCAATTAAGTTGCCAATATTTGAAAACCAAGTATCTGCCAACACTATGAAATAGAGCTGAGAAACAGCTGCTGGCTCAGGCTTCCCAGCCCCTCCTGCCCCCATTCCTCCATTCCCACTGCCAGCCTGCTCTGTAGACACTGGGGTATGTTCCCTGGCATTTCTACCCCCTGTGCTTTGTGATGGGTGATCCCTACCACTGTGGCTTTCTGCTTGTCTAGCTAATTCTTTCTGGCTCCCCAGTGGAAGATGGGGGTAGAACTCAGGATTAGGACAGGCCTGAAGTCACAGAATGCCCGGGCTGGGATTCAGGACCACAGCTTCAAGGTTGCACAGGCAGTGACAGGGGCAGGTGCAGAACTTCCCTTACTCTTGGCTCATTCTCCTGGCTACATAGTGGCCTTACTAAAATCCATCCCATTGGTCATTACCAAATTTCTTGCATGGATGTCATAAAGGAGTCCATGAGGACGGGCATGTGTCTTGCTTTCACCTTCCAGAGCTGGGTTCTTGTCCAAGAAATGACTGCACAGAGCTGTGGGCAGTTATACCCCACTCACAGCACTGGCCAGTACCACAGCAATTATGTTTGAAAGTGCTAATTTGATCTCACTGGAAGTCAGTACATATAGTCATCAGGGAATTTCCAATAAACTTCCAAACTTGCCGCTTATGAGCATAAGGAGATTAGAAAACTAACAGCCAAGACTTTTGGCCGGCCCTGTCACAACTCTGAATTCTGTCCCCTGTCTTTCATTGGGGAACAAGAAAGAATTGGCTAGAAGAGCAGAGAGCCACAGTGGTGGAGACCCCCTATCATAAAACACAGTAGATGGAAAATGAGTTGTGGGTGGTAATAAGCTGGGGTGGAAAAGGAGAAGTGTTTCTAAAGAGCTTCATGGGCTGGGGAGATGGCTCAGCAGTTATAGGCACTTGCTTGTAAAGCATTTTGTGTTTCAGTTAGGGGCATTGCCCACCCAAGACTGAGCATGTAAAGGAGGCCAGAGCCCTTAATGTTTCTCCATCAAGGAAAGAAAAGGGTGAGGCACTGATGTTGAGTTAGCATATGGAATATCTATCTGCAACTGTGTCACCTAGTCAGACATATCTTCTTACTTCCCCGAGAGTAACTGAAGAGCTTATAAAAGCTACAGTTTCTGTGGGAGAGGCTCAATTTGGATTTGAAATCAAGAAAGCTGAACAATACTGACTTTACATGAAATTACCACCCGATTTTAATAAGGTCCCAGGTGTTTAATAGCTCACTTAGGTCTTACAGCAAATTGGGAGCAGAAATTGGGAGTTGTCTGTTTTTCTCAACCAGTCTTCTGAGAAAGGCATATTCATTTTTCCATTCTATTTCCTGAAAAACTCCTCTGTTCTCTTCCCAACCCCTCCTCAATGTCTATCTCATTTAGGAGCTTCCCCTGTGCAGATAACATGATTTTTAAAGTCTCATATTATATATGTAAAAATAATTAGGTCATGAGTTATGTTGTAGCAACATTTTCTCTGGTTTGGCTACCAGCCTGGAACAGGGCTTAGTGTGGTATGAAGTTCTATGAAGATGCAAACTTGTCAGTGGAAAACACACACACACTTATCAAGTGTGATAGTTGATTTCCACTGTCCGCTGCACTGGATTAAGAAACACCCAGGGCACAGGCACACTGGGTGTGTCTATGAGGGTGTTTCCAGAGAGGTTTAACTAAGGTGGAAGGACCCACCCTGAATGTGAGTCCCACCGCCCCCATGGGCTGGGGTCTGAATAAAAAGGGAAAAAGGAAGGTTAGGGAGATGGCTTAGCCAGTAAAGGTGCTTGTTTGCAAAGCCTGATGACCCTAGGTTCAATTATCTGGTAACCACATAAAGCCACATACACAGTGGCACAAGTGTCTGAAGTGTCTGGAGTTTGTTTATAGTGGCAGAAGGCCCTGATATACCCATACTTTCCCTCTCTCTCTCTCTTTGCTTGCAAATATATAAATAAAAATATTTTTAAAAGAAGGAAAAAAGAAAGACCTGGTGATACGTGAATATAATCCTAGCACCTGGTAGGCAGAGACAGATGTATTGCTGCAAGTTCAAGGCCGATATGGCCTACACTCAGAGTTCAAGGGAACCAGGACTATGTAGCAAGACCTTGTTGGGGGCAGAGGGAGAAAGCTAGCTGAGCATAGCATCTCATTCTGTCTTTCCTGATTGGTACTGTGCCACTATACCCTCCCTTCCATGATGGGCTGTCTTCCTAGGAATTTTAAGCCCATATAAGCTCTTCCTCCCTCAGGTTGCTTTTGACCACAGCAATGAGCACTCAGAAAGCATAAACATTTTCTTCTCTCTCACTCATTTTTTTTTTCGAGGTAGGGTTTCACTGTAGTTCAGGCTGACTTGGAATTCAGCATGTAGTCTCAGGGTGGCCTTGATCCTCCTACCTTTGCTTCCTGAGTGCTGGGATTAAAGGCATGAGTCACCACGCCCAGCTCTCTCACTCATTTGGGACAGGACTCCTTCATTTCCTGTGCTTTTATAGGTCTTTGGTCCTTCTAGCTCTTCTCCTCCCCTACCACCGTAGTACCAGAGATTAGAGCTAGGGTCTCACAAATGCTAGACAAGCACTCTACCATTGAGCTATATCCTCAACCCTCTTTAAAAAAAAATGAGAAGGGCTGGAGAGATGGCTTAGCGGTTAAGCGCTTGCCTGTGATGCCTAAGGACCCCGGTTCGAGGCTCAGTTCCCCAGGTCCCACATTAGCCAGATGCACAAGGGGGCGCACGCGTCTGGACTTCATTTGCAGAGGCTGGAAGCCCTGGCGCACCCATTCTCTCTCTCTCCCTCTATCTGTCTTTCTCTCTGTGTCTGTTGCTCTCAAATAAATAAATAAATAATTTAAAAAAATGAGAAGAATAAAAGAACTTTTTTTTTTTTTTTTTTGGTTTTTCAAGATAAGATCTCTTTAGCCCAGGTGGACCTGGAATTCACTCTGTATTCTCAGGGTGGCCTTAAACTCCTGGTGATCCTCCTACTTCTGCCTCCCAAGTGCTGGGATTAAAGGCGTGTGCCACCATGCCTGGCTCTTAAAAAACATTTTTTTTAAAAAATTTTTATTTATTTATTTGAGAGCGACAGACACAGAGAGAAAGACAGATAGAGGGAGAGAGAGAGAATGGGCGCGCCAGGGCTTCCAGCCTCTGCAAACGAACTCCAGACGCTTGCGCCCCCTTGTGCATCTGGCTAACGTGGGACCTGGGGAACCGAGCCTCGAACCGGGGTTCTTAGGCTTCACAGGCAAGCGCTTAACCGCTAAGCCATCTCTCCAGCCCTTAAAAAACATTTTATTTTCAGATACTGTCTTACTAAACTAAGTTCCCTATGCCAGTCTTGAACTCACTGTGTACCCTAGTCAAGCTTTGAATTTGAGATCTTACTGCTATACCCTCTGAGTAGCTGGTGTTATACGTCTGTGCCAATAGATAAAGTAGCTCTGTTCTTACTTTTTTTATGGAGCTGAGAATCAAACCCAGGCCTTAGCTCATCCTAGATACATGCTTTACCATGGAGCTATACCCCCAAACCCCTGCTTTTTGTTCACGAGGCAAGTGCAGCACACCTGGACTGTCTCCTCATCACGGTTGGAGGTCAGCTCTCACAGGCCATGAACTTTTACTCACACATTGTGCTAGTGAGAAGTTGCTCCCAGTCCAGCCTCCAAAAAACTAAAATAGGGGTTGGTGGGGTAGCCAAGTGGTTCAGGGAACACAGGGCACATTTAGTATCTTCAAGGCTCTGGTTTGATCCACAGTGTCAAAAATCAACCATCCAAGCTGACACAACAAAGCTGAAATAATAATGGTTTAAACAAGATAAAGGTTGAAGGTTTTCACCTCTAAGTCTGCATGGGTCCAGGGTTGGTATACTGCTGCATGATGCCAAACACCCAGGCTGTTCCCCTCTTACTGCTATGCCTACGTAGGCTCAGGATGTCAGCAGACAAGATCCCGGCAGCAGGATAGAGGAATGATAAGGACCACTCAAAGGAGTTGGGGTGGTGGCTCTGTGGATAAAGCACTTGCCACTCAAGCTATAGTATCTGAATTCCTTCCATCCACAGACCCTATTTAACAATTCGTGGTGGGCTTCCGTAATCCCAGCACAATGACTACAAGATGGGATTCAGGAACAGAATTTCCCAGAAACTCTTGGTGAGTACACCAAAGGTCAACAAAGTGAGCGTCCACAGCAAGAAACCCAGCCTCGTGGCTGGGCGTGGTGGCGCACACCTTTAATCCCAACACTCTGGAGGCAGAGGTAGGAGGATCGCCATGAGTTCGAGGCCACCCTGAGACTCCCTAGTGAATTCTAGGTCACCTTGGGCTAGAGTGAGACCTATCTTGAAACACCAAAAAGAAGAAACCCAGCCTCAAATGAGATGGACAGGTGAGAGCCAGCACTAAAGTAGTTCTCTGACCTCCACATGTGCACCATGACCTATGTGCATGGTAGCATGTGTACACCTGTACACACACACACACACACACACACACACACACACACACACTGATTTCTTTAGAGAAAAGATCACACAAAGAGCTTCTACCTCTCTGCATGTGTGTTTTAATATTATTTATTTATTTGCAAGCAGAGGGAGAGAGAATGGGTGTACCAGGGCCTCTTGCCACTGCTAACAAACTCCAGATGCATGCACCACTTTGTGTATCTGACTTCATGTGGGTCCTGGGGAATCAAACTCAGGTCATCAGGCTTTGCATCTTTAACCATTGAGCAACCTCTGAAGCCCCCACACATGTGTGTTTTGAGGTAGGGTCTCACACTTACCCAGAATGACCTGAAACTCACTCTGTAGCTCAAGCTGGTCTCAAATTTATGTCAATTCACCTACCTAAGCCTTCCAAGTGCTGGGATCAAAAGCATGAGTCAACTTGACCACATTTTCTGGTTAAAAACAAAACAAAACACATTTATTTATTTGCAAGCAGACAGCGAGATAGCGAGCGAGAGAGAGAATGGACATACCAGGGCCTCCAACCACTGCACATGAACTCCCAATGCATGCACTGCTTTGTGCATATGGCTTTACATGGGTACTGAGGAATCGAACGTGGTTCCTTTGGCTTTGCCAGCAAGCATCTTAACCCCTAAGCCATTTCGCCAGCCCACCTTTCTGCTTTGTAAGACATGCTCCTGGAAGCTGCCACATATTATTTCTGCTTACATTCCTTTAGGTCAGATTTCAGTCTCAAGGCTACTTCCATTTGCAATTGAGGCAGGGGGATGTGGTCTTTACACTTGAAAGACATGGACACAGATGAATCTAGAAACTAATACTGACCTGTGGAGACAAGTGTCTGCCATCATTAGTTATAACCAGCTGACTAGCTCACAGTAGTGCTTCAGCAAATGTCACATAGATTGAGTTCACCTTAAATATCTCTGGAGAACTTCTGAGACCTTCACCATTGAGATTAGCAATACCTGAACCAGCTGGATGTGCTGGTACAGGCCTATAATTCCAGCGCCTGGGAGGTAGAAATAAGAGGATCAGGAACTCAAGGCAATCCTCCACTACATAGCAAGTTCAAAGATAGCCTGAGGGCTGGAGAGATGGCTTAGCGGTTAAGCGCTTGCCTATGAAGCCTAAGGACCCCGGTTCGAGGCTCGGTTCCCCAGGCCCCACGTTAGCCAGATGCACAAGGGGGCGCACGCGTCTGGAGTTCATTTGCAGAGGCTGGAAGCCCTGGCGCGCCCATTCTCTCTCTCTCCCTCTATCTGTCTGTCGCTCTCAAATAAATAAATTTAAAAAAAATGAACAAAGATAGCCTGAGCTAAATGAGACTCTGTAAAAAGAAACAAACAAACAAACAAACAACAACAACAACAAAAACCCTCTAGGGCTGGAGAGATGGCTTAGCAGTTAAGGCACCTGCCTGCAAAGCCAAAGGACCTAGGTTCAATTCCCCAGGACCCATGTAAGCCAGATGCACAAGGTGGCACATGTGTCTGGAGTTCATTTGCAGTGGCTGAAGGCCCTGGAGTGCCCATTCTCTCTCTCTCTCTCTCTCTCTCAAATGAAATAACAAAAAACTCCAAAGGCAAAACAAACAACCACAACCCCAAACCACCTGATTCTTCTGCTGGAATTCAGGCCAACAAGGAGGAAGAAGATGGAGAAAGATAATCCGGGACTTTTGCTTTCCAAATTGGCTGGGCCTTTAGGTGTGCTTTCCCCATTTCCAGCATTGTACTGAAATCAGTGCCCGTGGGGCTCCTCTTCTTGTCCTTTCTCCTTCCCTTCCTTTTCTCCCCCACCCCCGCTAGAGGAGGTCTCTCTGTGTTTGCCCAGGCTGGCCTCAAATTACTGAACTTATGTGATCCACCTTCCTCAGTTTCCCAAATAGCTGAGATTACAGACATGTCACATACCTGCCTTCCTTCTTTATTTTTTAATTTAACTTTTTGTTTTTACAGTGGCTGGAGGCCCTGTCATGCCCATTCTCTCTCTCTGTCTCAAATAAATAAATAAATGCTAAAAAATAGCAGAGACTTTGTGGCAAAAGAACCTACTTGGCAATTTATGATATCACACCAGTGAGAATGGTGTAAAGGACCTGGCACCATGTTCCTCAGATAGCATGAAGAAAGCGAGTTGACTTGGAAGTCCACTCACAACTTGCTTCCTCTCATTTTCCTGCATGTCCCTATACCTGTACTCCAGCCCTTCTCCCACCTATTCCTAGAACACTAGTGAAGTGCTAATGTCTCACTCAAGGCCAGGCAAGTAATGTCTTAAGACATGGCTCCTCCCAGGAGGCCATATTCTATAGTAAGCAGAAGCAAACTATCACCAGTCAAAGAGGAAAAGCTAAAAGGACAGGTGATAGGCCTCGATGTGGACCATCAAGTACATGCAGCCGGCAGAATAGGTTTCATCCACCCCATTGTATAGGAAAGGAAATTGAGGCTCTTCAGGTTATGTGACTTGTCCAAGCTGCACTTGAAGCCCAGGTCTATCTGGCTTTGTATTTCCCCCATGCACAGGGTTTTTGTTTTATTTATCTTCGTTTCATCCCATGAACTCACAGAACTCCTTCATGTCCACCTCCCCATAATTGATATGCCACAACAGTGACAGCTAACATTACTGAGTTACTATGTGTTAGACAGCCTTTATTTTAATTGTTTTTTTTAAATTTATTTGAGAGAGAGAGGGAAGGAGGGAGGAAGAGAGAGAATGTGGATGCCATGGCCTTCAGCTGCTGTAAGCGAATTCCAGATACAGGTGCCACCTTGTGCATCTGGCTTATGTGGGTCCTGAGGAATCAAACCTGAGTCCTTTGGCTTTGCAGGCGAATGCCTTAACCACTAAGCCATCTCTCCAGCCTATAAATGTCCTTTTAAGTGTTTTACATGTACCAACTCATTTAACCCTTGCTGACACCATGTCACAGATGAGGAAACTGAGACTCGAGCAACCAAAGTAACTTTTTCAACATCACACAGATGGTATAGAAAATGGCAGAGCTGAGATAAAAACCTGCACAGTGTAATTTTGTTCTGTGCTCTTACCCATTATTCTAAATTGCCACTGTCATTAAAAGAGCAGCAGTGGTCTTGTATTATTTATGGATCTACTGCCTATGCCTCTGGTCTGTTATCTCACTAGGCAAATCTTGATTTTTCTTCACACCACTCGAAATATCAGTGACTGTCCTTTACACAAAGGTCACAGGAATCAGGATGCCATTTATGACAGTGCTGCAAAGAGGATAGTCACATAATTTATTACTTCAATGTGCACTTAACCAATTCCACACTTGCAGACATCTAGTGAAAATGTGAATGCACCATAATTCTGCTCTGAAGCCATTCATTTCTAGGCACATAGTAGCCATCATATCAGAAGAGGGACTCAAACCTGTGATGTCATCACCCTCTCTGTGCATTCACTGCTGTTCACTCACCTGTAGGATGATGTTGAGAAGGGGGAGTCACAGGCACTACAGTGAAGTTGGGGAGACAGCAAGATGGAAGTGGGGAGCAAGCAGGAACTTGTACTTTATGTAGCACCCATCATAGGCTAGGGCCTTTTCATTCAACCTCTCATTGGATCTTCAGAGCAGTTCTGAGAGGTAGGCCTTCTATTTTCTCTCAGACAGCTACATCTTAGATCTGACATCCTGCAGCTTTCTTTTTCTTAAAAAAAATTTATTTATTAGAGAGAGGGAGAATGAGTGTACCTCCAGTCACTGTAAACACACTCCAGATGCATGTGCCACCTTGTGCATCTGGCTTACATGGGTCCTGGGGAATCAAACTTGGGTCCTTTGGCTTTGCAGGCAAATGCCTTAATGGCTCAGCCATCCCTCCAGCCCAATCCTGCAGCTTTGTATGGCTCAAGGTTATTGCTTGCCAAGTGCTAGACTGGGTTCAACCTCAGGTCTGCCTGGCTTGCGAGTCAGTATTCTCATCACATCACAGACTCTTTGAAGGTCAGAAATCTTGACTGGGTTAGTTCAAGAGCACTGCTTCACGATCAGTCTGTGTTCAACTTACAGTCTTGCTTCAAGTTTCTTAGACAGCCCGGAAGTCTGAACTCTCAGTCCAGGCCTCACTCTACTTCAGACCAGCTTCTTGCTGCTCCTTTCCTGTTGGATCAAAAGATCTTACAATCTGGGACTGGAGGGAGGGATGGCTTAGTGGTTAAGGCATTTACCTGCAAAGCCAAAGAAAGGACCCATGTCCGATTCACCAGGGCCCATGTTAGCCAGATTCACAAGGGGGCGCAAGCATCTGAAGTTCATTTGCAGTGTTTGGAAACCCTGGTGTGCCCATTATCTCTCTCTTTGTCTCTCTCTCCCTCTTTCTCTGTCAAATAAATAAATAAAAATAAAGTTTTTAAAAAGAGATCTTACAATCTGTACCCATCCAATTTAAATTTATAAGCAAAAGTTTTTCCAGGATCTCCTGTTTACCGTCTTAGGACCTCAGGCAAGTCACTGTGCCTCATTTCTCTCATTTGCTATGTGGGGAGACTCTTCCCTTCCTCTGGAAGGCTTGGGTTTCCCTGTAGTAAGTCTTGACTGAGAATGTGTAAATTAGGCTCCCAGCTAAGAGCCAAGGCATTTGCCTTTATCTATTTGCTATATAGTGGCACAGATGAGGATAAGACAGAAAAACAGTTCTAATAAAAAGAAAATATAGTTGGTCCATTCTGGAGTTAATCTGGCTCCTCGGTACTAAAACTATGACTGAAGGCCAGATACAGTGATGCATGCCTTCAATCGCAGTACTGGGGAGGCAGCAGTAAGAGAATGGCTGTGAGTTCAAGGCCACCCTGAGACTATATAGTAAATGCCAGATCAGCTTGGGCTAGAGCAAGACCTTGCCTTGAAAACAAAAAACAAAACAAAATAACAACAACAACAAAAAGACTGAACTATTGCCACTTATAAATGTGCTCCAACCCTTCAGAGTCAAACACCAGGGCAGAGCTAAGTCCGAGATGGCGATCCAGGTTCCTTTTGGCCCTTTCCACGGCTATTTTTGTAACAGTTACCTTTTATTCCTCTTGTAATCCTTTCCAAGAACAGTAAGGCTGACTCCAGAATAATTAGAAAAACATTCCACAGTTGACATGTTGCCAACAATGGATGTCATGAAACAACTTTGTGCATTATAATCAAAGGCTACATCAACAGTATGTTATGTGTGCATGCTTGTCATCAATGACAGCGTCTTGTAATTGCCTGCCTTTCCTTGTTCATCCATCGGCATTGCCAGGCTTTAAAGATGGGACACGGACCAAGAATAATTCATTCATTCTGTAGAGTTCTCTACAAAATTCTTATTTTTGCTCCATAAAGTCTGAGACTTTATTCCTTGTCATGGCTGTGTGATGATGTTGGCTAAGCCCTCCGACCTCTACAAATCTTGGCTTCCTAAAGTGGTCAGTGAAAAGAACAACTCTATCCTGTATCACCCCACTAGGGACCGGGGAGGAGGAAAATAAGATGCTGGCAGGGAAGTTGGGCTGCACAACCTAAATGGATAAGTCAGTGTGGTGACACACAGGTTCAACCCCAGTACTCAGAAAGCTGAGGTTCAAGGGTCACAGTGAGTTATAGCGCTGGATACAGTGAGCCCCATGTGTGCCCGGACTAGAGTAAGAGCCTGTCTGAAAAGACATCAAAATAAACAAATAATAATAATGGATGAGCAGAACATGGTGGCATACACCTGCAATTCCTACACTAAGGAATAGGAAGCAGGAGAATCAGGAGTTAAAGGCTACATAGTGACTTCACCTTAAGCTACATGAGATCTTGTCTCAAAAATAAAACAAGAGTCAGGCGTGGTGGTGCATGCTTTTAATCCCAGCACTCTGGAGGCAGAGGTGGGAGGAACGCCGAGAGTTCGAGGCCACCCTGAGACTACATAGTGAATTCCAGGTCAGCCTGGGCGAGAGTGAGACACTACCTCAAAAAACAAAATAAATAAATAAATAAACAAAATAAAAGGATAGATGGATGTTCAGTATTGATACCATGATGTATGCCTGTAACCCCATCATTGATGAGGCTGAGGCAGGAGGATAGTAAATTTGAAATGACAACCTGGATTACATAGAAAAACCTTGTCTCAAAACAGCTGTGCATGGTGGCACATACCTTAAATCCCAGCAATCAGGACGCAGAGGTAGGAGGATCAGTGAGCTTGAGGCCAGCCTGAGGCTACACAGCCATTCTGGTCTAGAACAAGACCCTAACTCAAAGAGAGAGAGAGAAGGAGGAAGGGAGGAAGGAAGAGAATACAGGAATAGTAGCTGAAGTGAAAAAGTAAATGGCAAAGAAATCAAAAGGAATAACAATATTTCTCAATTTGCCACTCACTAATAGAATCATCCAGGAGCAGGCATTTAATCTCTGTGGAATTTTCTTTACTTGCAAAAGGGGAATTATAAAATAGCTGTTCTTTCTGTTTCAGAAGCTTCTTATAACAAATGGGACTATGAGTATGAAAATGTGTCCTGAATAAGAAAGATTATCCAATTGTTAGCTTTATTATTACTATGCTATTGGTTTTTGGGCAGTGGAGAATGAACTCAGAGGCTTGCACACACCAAGCATGCACTCAGCCACTAAACTACACTTCCAGTCTCTGCTAGTTACTATGCATAGCGCTGGTTGTAATCTCTTGTAAAACTCTAGTGTTTCTTTAGGGCTTCAAATAGTCTAGTTACTCATCTTTGAGATCACTGAACTTCAGAGGCTGGGATTGAACCCAGGAAGTAGGAGGAACCTGTGCTGGGATTTAGCACTCATATCTGCCTCTGGTAGGCTGTGTGACCTTGAGCAAGTAATTAACCCCTTTTTAACTTAGTTTTTCCACTTATAGGTGGGCATGATGATAATTGCAGTAACTTGCAGTTGTGGGGATTAAGAGATACACATGCACAGCTTTGAGAACAGTTCCAGGACTCAGAAAGTGGAGCTGTCTTTATTGGTGGGTGATAGATGATTCTTGGTGGCCTGCTGGTGCCAGCCCATCTTATTTACAACACTTGTAGAACCTTTAACTTATTAAATAGCAAAATGTGTCAATAATACAAAAAGTACTTATATCTATAGCAACATGCCTAAGCCCTTTTGGGTTCCTCCAAAAATGTTTGCTTTGAACCAGTCAGAGCAAGATACTTGCCATTCTGAGAGAGACATCCAGTGCTTTTACAGGGTGGCAGCAAGTCCATGGATTCATCACCAGTGGAGGGGAGGGATCTTTGTGTAATTTAAGCCCAAAAGCTGTATGCAGGAGGTGCTTACACAGCCATGGCACCCCTTTACGGATTAACATGTCCATAATTCCTAGGGCACCCACAAAAACACCATTCCTCTACCTCACTATTTCTTGTCTCCAGTTACTCCTAAGGTCTTTTTTCCTTTTCCTGTTCCACCTGTTCTCCAGCAGGAGGGTTGCCCAAACACAAAGCCCAGATATGCAAGATCTACTCTTCTCCGTGTGGGGCCAACAAGCACTCAGCCACATTCTCAGGGCTTTTTGCAAGAGAACCCTCCGGGTGAGACAAATCTGCCCTGCAGCGAGTTAACAGGCATGCGCGCGTGCTCAGGCAGTGGAAGAGAGGGTGAGTGAGGAGGGAAATTAGACACTGATATCACTGGGTGATAAGTGTACCCAGAGATGCATAGAGTGGTAACAGGAAAGAACGGGGGTGGGAGAGTGAGCAAATATGGTAACCGGCCCAGAAAAAGCTCCATTCGAGAAAGCCATTCCAGGCATGAGCTCCCTAGGAAGCTGTCCTTATTCTTGAAGGGGCATCTTGTTCACTTGAGAAGCCACTTGAAACACATTACAGGTCCCACTTTGGAGTTTCTGATTCAATCCATCCCAGAGGGGGGACCAAAATCTGTACTTCTTCGGAGCACTGTCTGTGGGGCAACCTGAGAAGACAACCTGCCTGTTTATCAATGACGCCAGTGAGGAAAGAGCTGCTGGGACACCAGTGTCCGCGGCCTCCGCTGCCGGAACTGAGTGAGCCACATCACATGGGGTCCTGCGGGTGTTGGGGACATGACTGGACTGAAGATACTGGCTGATCAGGGGACTCTAGGCGGCACTTCCACACATCGTGCCCTCTTACCCAGGCACACAGACAGGTGGAAGAGTGTCCTTGCAGGAGAGCCAATTCCACCTCTCACCTGTGTTTAGCAGAGACCCGGTGGCACTCCTCTCCTGGGGGTTCCAGCCCCGAGGGCGGGCGCATCCATCGGTGTTGGGAACTGACAATTACCTAACCCTAGCCAGTCGAGATCGACCGCTTTTGAGGGTCAGAGAACTTGGGCTGCAGTCGGGGTAGAGCCCTGGGATCCCAGCCAGGGGGGATGCTGGGACGCACCGCGACTTCCGCCTCTGGCGCTCGGCAGTGGGGGGCGCACCGAGACAGCAGTTCGAGCGCCGAGCTTTGTCACCGCGGCGGCGGGAGGCCGAGGGCTCGGAGAGCAGCGGCGGGGACCGGCTGGCTCCCAGGCTGGGGAGGAAGGACGCTCCGGGGCTGGGCCACACCCGGTGCGCTGGGCAGGGAGCACCTGGGCGGGAGACTGCGCCGCGCGGCCGGTGATGCCATAGCCCGCAGCTCCGGGCCTTCCCGGCACACTTTCTTCCCGCGTCCGGCTCACTGCCATCAGCCCCCAATAGTGGGTGCCTCCCTCCACACCCCGGAAGCCATCTCTCATACTCACAGTCTTTCCACATCGCGGCGCCCTGGGGCCCAGTCTTGGTGATAGTGCCCGCTCCTCCCAGGTTAATCAAAGGGCAGCAGCCAGTGTGGGCAAGGGTGGCTGGCCCCTGTCCAGGGGTTTCGATCATGTCAAGGCATCACAGTGGTCAGTCTGGATATCAGGGGATGCGGTTATTTATTGCAGCGAGAAATCTGTCCCTTGGAAGCTTGACGACGACTTGAATCAAAATTCCTGTTCTGCCACTCCTCGGCTGTGTGCCCTTGGGCAAGGTCCCCAACCCCTCTGGTTGCCCGTCGGGCGCTCTGAAGTTCCATAGGAAGGGGAAAGGGTTAGCTTGGGCTCCCGGGGGACTCTAAAAGTCAAGTCTCCAGAAATTTCACCGTTTCACGACTGGCCCTGGAGGGGCTGAGCCAGTGGGATCAGTCGGAGTTGCTGGTTGGAGTGGAGGACGAGATTCTCCCACCCTGCACCTGGGAGGTCCTCTGGCTGCTGGGAGACACTGTTTCCTGCTGGGCGACAAAGGGCGGGGAAAATACAAGAGGCGGCGGAGAGACGTCAAAGATCACGCAGAAGCCCGGCGTGGTGGCTCACGCCTTTAAACTCAGCACTGCGGAGGCAGGGGAAGGAGGATCGCCCTGAGTTCGAGGTCACCCTGAGACTACACAGTGAATCCCAGGTCAGTCTGGGCTTCAGGGAGACCCTACCCTGAAAAACCAAAAGAAACAAAACAAAACCACACCGCCAGACTGGCTGACGGAGGAGGAGCCAGTAACCCCTAGAACATGTCGGCCCACGTGAGGCCACTAAGTTGTCAAGAAGAGGCCCCGCTATGTAGGGATTCCGCCCTGACCGGGGTCCGGGTCCCTTGGCTGGGCCACAGCGGTGCGCGATTGTGTCTCATTACTACAGTGTGTGTGCGCGCGCGCGGGGAGGGGGCGTGAGCGCGGGTAGGACGCTCCAGGGAGAGAACAAGTCACCTGTTCCTGCAGTCTTCAGGGATTTGGGAAAGATCTCTCTCTGGACAAAATTCGGTTAAGGGCTGGACCCAGCGGTCAAGACACTTCCAATATCTAACAGGCTTAGTGTGATTCCCCAGTACCCAGGTAAAGCCAAATGCATAAAGTGATGCATGCAGTGGGAAGAGGCCCTAGCATACCCATTCTCTATCTCTGTTTGTGAGCAAATAAAGACCTTAAAAACAAAACAAAAATTGTGCATGGTGGTGCTTGCCTGTAACTCCAGCCTCCCAGCGGCAGAGGCTGGAGGATCATTCCGATCTGAGGCCAGCAGGATCGCTTCACACTGCCTGTACCTTGGAGGTTTCAGGGTAGCTAGCCTGGGCTACACTGCTGGACCCTGTTTCTACCTCCATCCCCAAGAAAGTTCAAGATGACAAGGCGGGGGGTGGGGCTTAGTGGCAAACTTGTCAGATGATTATGTACAAGGACCATGGTTCTAGCCCAAGCACAAACACATAACCACACCAACAAAAACAGAAAACCAAATCTGGGAAAGGAACTCGCAATCTAATGGAGTAACATGATAATTGACCAGCAGTGCCCAGAAACACTGGTCTTTATCTCAGGGGAAGGTCAGTCCAAGGCACAGTCCTGCCTCTCCATCCAATGCAGGGCCAAGGCCTGAAAGTGTTGTGCAGAACTGCTGCCCGGCCCAGGTCACAGGTGTGCAAAGCCTGGCCAGCCCTCAGCTCTTGTACCTTAGGCCAAGCAAACTTCGAAGACAGTTTGGGGGGAGAGACTGGCAAATAATCCCTTAGGATGGATCAGGCTGATGTGTCTGGTGACTTTAGAGGGGCTGAGCAGTGGGGAGGAATCTCAAGAACGAAAGAGCAACTCCAGTACCTCTGTGCATATTTTGTTCTTTAGGGAAAGGGCTGCCAGATACAAGAAGCCCTCACCCCTAAGAGGTTAAAATCAGGTGGCACTCAGGGTCTCTGTGGACCGCAATGACCAGATGAACTGAGTACTGTCTGTGTGACTGCAGTGACATTTGGATATTTCTGACCTTAAACTCTAAATATACTGTTTTCCCACCTCAGATTCCCAGAGACCCCCCCCCCCCCCCGCTTGGGAACAGTAGTTTCTCATATCCGGATCCATGAGAGTGGTTTTGTAGCCCTCCTCCCTGTCCCCCCCACCCCCCAGTCCCCACCAGCAGCTGGTGGATATCAGAGTGTAAGGTTCCAAACGGTTTGTAGCTAATTTTTAAAATTTGCTCTCTTTCAGGCCCAGTGGGTATGGCCAGAGCTTCACTGCCCCTCCTCCTCTGGGAGTGAAATAGAAGTGAGAAGGCTTTGGCAAAAGCCTCAGAACCCAATGTCTGGCACCTTATAAAACCTTGGGTCTCATGCATGCTAGGCAAGTGTTTTACCATTGAGCTTTCCACCCCCCCCCACCTCTAGTTGTTTTTGAAGCTGGACTTCCAGCCAGAGGATGAGGGGTTGAACCCTCTCACTTATATATGTACTTCTCTCTGGTAAAGTTTCCTGGTTGTAAAGTAGGGAGGATTCATAACATCCTCCTCTGAGACCACTGTTAGAATGGAAAGAGCTAAGCAACGTGAAATGCTTCCAGTAGCTGCTGCTCTTGGCAGGTGGATTCCATTTGGCCCTCCGGGGAGAAGTATGTGTTTTGGGAGAGATGGTAGCAGCATGGTGAGGACTAATCCTCGGGGAACCCTGGGCTTTCTTTCCATACAAGTGCTCTTGAGGGCAGGTCAGCTCTGGACCAAGCGGGATACCAGCAAGAGCTGAGGCTTTGTGGAGTGCTGCCTCTGGGGGACTGAAGGTAGTGTTTGGGCTTGAGGGATATTTCAAAGAAAGGCAGAAACAGGACCTTGCAGGGAGGAATGAGCCTGGACCTGACACTCATTCCCTAACCACTTTTTAGAACCACTGGCTACCCCACATGTGTAGGAGAAAAGGCACTGCAGAAGCCCGCTAAAGGATTCTGATGTAGGTCCACTGAGAAATGGCTGCCAATGTGTGATGAAAGCACGTTTGGGGACAGTAACAAGGAAAGAATCACCTGTATCACTTCCGCTAGGGTGACCCAAGGAGTTGCCCAGGCCTTTTTATGCTTGGATGTTGGAAAATTCCTCTTGGATGGGAACAAACTTGGGCCCATCCAGTGGTTAACTTGAGGGAGGGGCAAGCATCATCTTGGGGATGGCCTCGAGTGTCAGTCTTGCTTTGGGTCCCCTGATTCCAGATTGCAGCAGTCTCCCTGAGTGGGTGGGCCACTGGGTAGGTAGATTAGGGTTGGGAAACCTGAGTTTAGGCTTTCACTAGCCCAGGCAGACCACCTCTGGGGACCTGAGGAGCAGCAGGTGTTGGGGAAGCATCCCGCTTCTGTCCTAGGTAGGGCACTTCATTTGATAAGGCATAGAGGGGAGAGGGTGGCACTTTTCCAAACCAGATGTCCAGGAGTCACGTGTTCCTCCTGTCTAAAGGAGAAATGGTTCTTTGTTGCAGGTCACAGATGCCCTGTTCACCGCATCATGGAGGAGTGGGGCCTTGAGCGCCCTACTTATCTAATGACAGTGGGCTCCCAGAGAGGTGGCTGGGAGAAGTGCAATGAAAGAAGGGGGAACTGACTTCCAGACCCATCCTCCTTGGCTATTCCCCACTCTGGGGACCCCACCTGTCTTCGAAGGCAATGCCCAAGCTGAAAGAGGGCCTGAGCACAATATCCACAGCGGCTGGGTGGCTCTTATTGTTTAAAAGTATGTTCCCTTTGTTCCTACATTTTACCAAAGAGACAAGCAAAAAAAAATATTTAGCTTTTTCCTGACTTTTCGACTTGAAGCAGCCCAAACCAGCTCCTGGCTCCAGTCTCAGGACTTCCATCCCTCTCCTTTCTCCCAGGTACGAGCTTGCAGCCAGGAGGCCCCGCCGAAGTGGGAAGCCGCTCAGGGGCCGGTGGCTCCCAGCTGGCCGCAGATCTCCAAGCTCCGCTGTCGCCGCTCTCTGCAACCTGGTTTTCTTGCGAGGCAAAGCCGGTTCAGCAGATCCGCACGTCTGGTGACCCAAGCTGAGCTTCCGATTTCATTTAAAACGACCCGCACATCTTATCTCCAGTCACCTCCCCAGGAGTCCCACCCACGCCCTGCCTGGGCCTAGCCCGGCGGAAGCGGGAGCCCAGAGCTTTTGATGTCCAAAGAATTTCAATCTCAGTGGAGCCGGCTGGACCTAAGCCTGTCGCCCCAGCGGGGGAAGGGACTGCAGGCCCATAGAAGAGGGGAGGAGGGAAATGAGATGCGCCGTGGCTGGCCAGACCAGAACCCACTTAGACTGCTGTCGCTCATTCTGTGTTTTGAAGGGTTACCCTGACTTCATGCGCTATAGGAATTTTCCTTCCTTCTTGTGCTGTGTGAATAACCTTAATGAAAACAACGATAATGACTATTAAAGTTCACACCCCCAAACCAAAGCGTGTTTTTAGCTAGCACCCTCCTTTTATCTTCCCATTAAAAATCCGACCTCTCTTCATCTGAATTTAGAAGTGCCATTTAGGTGGATTTTTAAAAATTTTAAGCAGCTTGTGGGTTTGAGGCCCCAATGACTAAAGAAACCGGTAGGCTTTCAGGGCAGAAGCCTGGGGACGGGGTGGGGGCTGAGAAGGAATATCCCAGAAGCTAAAATTCCTAGGCTTAGAGGAGGCAGCCTCCCTCTGAGAGGCTGAGACGTCCTTTACCCCCCTCCAGCTCCATCAGGCTGACCCAGGAAGGAGACTAAGTCGCACCCCTTGATCTCACAATCCTGGCTCTGCTTTCATCTCCAGGGAAAACCCCGAGGAAAAGAGGATCAAACACAAAACATTCCTATTGAATGCAAAACTGGGGGCGGGCATGGGAGCTGAGTGTCATTCTAAGGACCAGCCCCCAAAGAGTGGCTGTGAGAAGGTGGTAAACTCATGGGGGCAGGGGGAGAGTGGGTGCCTCCTAGGCCCAGTTCTAGAAGCTTCTAACTAAGAGGGAAGCAGGGGTGGCACTGAGACAGACATTTCCATAGAAGAGAACACAAGTCAGGTGCTCCCAAGGCATACTAGAATCCATAGATAACTCCTCCAGTGGCCACTGGAGGTCCTGGGAATGGGCCTCCCCTGCCAGTTGCTCCTCTTTGACCTCTGAAATATTTTCTTAGAATTCTGGGCTAGCTATGCTTAGCAAAGCAGATGGTGGCTTTGGGAATCCCAGGGAGTGGCGATATCTATGTGGTCACTACCCTCCACATCCATCTGCCCCTGTGCCCCAGGCAAGGTTAATGGATATATTGCTCCTTTGGGAGAGAAGTGTAAGGCAGAAGTAGGCAGAGAATTTTTGTCTTTTCTTGCATTCTCCTCCTCACTTCCTCCATTACATCCGTAACTCCAACGTTAGAAAGATGGGGAAAGGGTAGGAAGAAAAGGGAAAAGGAGGAGGTAGAAGGCAAAAAGGTAGAGGGGCTTTTCTTTACAAGCTGGGGCTTGCTTTGCCTAGGGACCTAAAGGAGGGAGGTACAAGGGCCATCCTTGCCAGCTAAGGTGGGCTGACCATTTAGGTCTAGCAGCTCTTAAGGAAGGGGTGGGGAAAGAGGAGCTGAGCCCAGAAGGTGCCCACCGACTGCCCTCGGGCAAGGGGAAAGAGAACCAGCCCACCTGCTAGGCCGCAACAAGGATTCTACACTACCCCAACACCCGCGCGCCTATAAATAGGCAGCCTCTCCAAAACATCACCCCCCACCTCCTTCAGCCCAGTGCTGGGAGTTCACCTAGCCACGGACTCTTTCATTTTCAGTGACCTGGTCTTCTAACCCCAGCTTTTGAAGCCACAGCAAACTAAGTGTCTCTGAACAGGGCTTGGGGGAGGGCTCTGCAAGTCCAGCCTCTGCTGTCCGCAATGCCATAAAATGTATTCTGTTCACTTCTGCCCTGAAGCTCCGATCCCCTCCTACCCCACCTTCTGCCAGCTGGGACCCTCCAGCACAGCGACAATAGGAGCCCTATTTCCCAGCACCTCTTCACTGGAAAAAAAAAACCCGTTTCAGGGAGAATTCGTTGACTCTGAACGAAAACTTTGAAATAGAGGCAAGAAAGAAAACAGGACTACGCTTAGACCCTCTCCCCACCTGACATACCTGAAGCACTCCGAGGCCAGAGCGGAAGCAAGACGATTTCTCCCAAGAATGGCCACCCAAAGTCAAGCCATCTAGACAGGAAGGGGAAATTAACAACAACAACAAAAATCACCAACTTCTCAAAATCAAACCAGGCCATCTACATGGAAAGAGAGTTTTAAAAAATCATGAGCCATTGTGGGTCTTTAAAGGAAAAAAAAAAAAAAAGGTTTCTTTTGCTCCCTAGGAAAGGAAAAAAAAAAATAAAAGTTTGGTTCCTAGAAGGACGGAGACAGATGGGAATGGGAGAGAAGAGAATGGAAAGGATACCGCAGGCTCAAGCTCTCCAAGCAATTTGGGGCGGCATAACGTTTTCGGTAGCTTGTAAAAAAAAACAAAAAAAAAAAAAAAAAAAGACTTTGGGCCAGCTTGAATAAACTGCCAGGGCCCTGAGAACCCGGGCTTGTAAGCCGGCCCACACTTCCAAACCCTCAGTTAGGCAGTGTTAGATCAAGACACTGAGTTAGGATGACAAAAGTCAAAACAACAATAAAAGGGGTGGGGGGGGAATCAAAAGCGTATTCAATGACGGAGTCCCACTGTCCCTGCGGAACTCGCTGCGCGCCTAAAGCGCTCTCTTGTCTTTCTGCGGAATCCCATTTGCATCCCCTCTGCCTGGGTGTCTCCCTCCCAGTGTGCGTGTCTCTCTCTTTTCACACCCTCCTCCCCATTCGAGCGAGGCCCACACCTGGCGCATCACTGCCGAGCCATTAGCTGCGGGTCTCCTTTCATCTTCGCTGTGGCAGACGTTTCTATTTTATCCCCTTGCGCTGGCCGAGTGGCGTCACCAGCGCTACTGTAATGACGATTGCAGCAGGAGGATGACAGCTTAGAAAGAAGAGGGCAATGGGGCTTCCTCCCAGAGGCGGTGCGGCACAGAGGAGCCCTCGCATCACAAGGTGACCCTATCTCCCCACCGCCACCTCCGCGGTCGCCGTCGACACTGCGCTCTGGTTGCTCCGAGTCCACCCAGTCGCCGGGCCTCTCTTGGTCCCTTTCGCAGCCAAAAAAAAAAAAAAAAATCTATCCGGCCGCTTGGGTCCCCAGGCTCATTTGGGGCCTCCCCCTCCCCCACCGGAGAGCCCTGGGATGGAGAGCCGAAAAGACATGGTTATGTTTCTGGATGGGGGTCAGCTTGGCACTCTGGTTGGCAAGAGGGTCTCCAATTTGTCCGAAGCCATGGGCAGTCCGCTGTCCGAGCCGCCAGAGAAGATGGTGCCCCACGCTTGCCTGAGCCCGCGAGCTGGCCCTCTGGTCTCCCGGGAGCGCGGCGGGGGAGGCCCGGAGGAGGAGCCGGTCGATGGACTAGCAGGCAGTGCTGCGGGGCTGGGCGCCGAGCCACGGGCTGCCGGAGCGGCCATGCTGGGCCCGGGACCCCCAGTCTCCTCCGCGGACAGCCTCTCTGGCCAGGGGCAACCCAGCAGCTCAGACACCGAGTCGGATTTCTATGAAGAAATCGAGGTGAGCTGCACCCCGGACTGCACCACCGGGAACGCCGAGTACCAGCACAGCAAAGGTAGCCACCGTACCCTTCCACTCCCCGGGCCGCCCACCGTGCCCACCCTTCACTTCAGCTCAGGAAGACTTTCCTTTCCCCCTGGGCAGAATGGCTGGGAGGGGGATCCACTTGAGCTACTCTTTTTCTTTTTTATTTTTTGCTATCTGCACCCTGGAGGAGGTCTCCTGTGTTCTAGCATTGGTGGGATTGAGGGTGACAAGTTTGTCTTGGGGGTTGCCTAAGGCCTGGGCTCCAGGGATTCAAAGCACACCCTAGCTCCCCCCCCCCCCACAACAGAGGTGGGAATGATTGAACTGAGCGGAGAAGACACCTTCTCCAGGGCTGAGCAAGATCAAACGCGAGTCAAGGCAGTTTGTGGCTGGTGGGATGCGAGGCACAGGGAGGCACGGAAGCCAGGAGTCTATAAAGGACCGTAAAATAGTGGCGGACTCTGGCGGCCGGAGTGCTGCAGCCATCCGACTAGTTTGCACGTCGGTCAGAGGTCCAAATTACCTTGTCACTTCCCGGGCTTGGTGGCGCCAGGTCGGAAATGGTCCCAATGGTCTAATTGCCTTTGGTCTCCGGTTGCATTTGAAAAGGTCGGGATTGGGTCCTCCCCCTCCTCTTTCCCTTCCCAGTCCCACTTCTCCACCCAAAGGAAAGGGAGCTGCAGGGGGCTGGAGCCCCACCCTTCTCTGGGGTAGGTCTAAGGGGAGGGTACTGTTATTAACCGCAGAACTTCCCACTAAAGTCTAGTGGGAGTGGGGGGTGGGTGGCCCAGAAAGGGGTCTCCTCTACCTATCGAATCTGTTCTCAGGGATGAAAAACAGGGAGTGTGAACCCATCAACAGACATTCCTTCACAACCCTGTGGGAATGGGTAGGAAGAGCCTGGGACCACCTCTTGGCCTTGACAGCTAGCACTACCTCATTGAGTACCTACCCCTACCCGGTACCAGCATATCTGTTCAACTCAGATTCCCTACCATAACGTGTTATCACAGCACCCTATGCCCCACACAAACATGCCATCCCTGCAAGACATGCAATCTGATATACACGTCTACACCTGTGTTGACATCCTGGCACACAAGAAAGTAAGGAAACTCCCTGCATGCTTAACATCCCACAATGCGCTAAGTCCCAAAGTTCAGAGTGCTCCAGCACAAAGCTGCATCTCTACTCACCTGCCCCTCAGACCTGCTCACCCTTGCCCACACCTGCCAAACACGAGCAGAAAGCTCGGGGCGTTTGTACTTTGCCTGTGGCCCAGAGCAGGTGTCTGAACCCAGCATACCCTATACTCAGGTTTTCCGAACCGCCAGACCAAGACTGTCCCCAAACCCTCTTATGTTCTCATCCCAGTGTCAACCCCCTTCAATGTCTCCTGGAGTCCCCGGAGCCCTGGTAGAGATAGTGACTGAGGGGTTGTTCCTAGTAAACTGGCTGGCACCCTTGGGCCTATAGACTCACATCAGCAGCGTGTGTGTTTTTGTGCGTGCACGTGTGTACTCTGGATTCCTGTGCAGGGCCCGGATCCGAAGCACTGAGCGACAGTCCGAACAGCAGCAGTGACGTCCCCAAGAGCCACGGTGGGGGCGGCGGCGGGGCTAGCGGCTCGCAAGGTACTTTGGCCTGCAGCGCCAGTGACCAGATGCGCCGCTACCGCACCGCTTTCACCCGCGAGCAGATTGCGCGGCTGGAGAAGGAATTCTACAGGGAGAACTACGTATCCAGGCCGCGGAGATGCGAACTGGCGGCAGCCCTAAACCTTCCAGAAACCACCATCAAGGTATGCGCGGTCAGGACGCGCGAGGCGGGTATGCACCCACGCAGCAGGAAGGAAAAAAACCAAGTGCTCACTGCCTCAATTGTGTGCAGGGAGTGTGGGCCTGGGCTCTCTGTCCCGGCCCAGTGTGTGCACTTTTGCCCTCTGGCGGTACCTAGGCTGCCACGAGATTATTTTCTAGGCAAATATCCTACAGGAATAAGTGCCTCTAGGATTGACTGGAAAGTGTCCCAAAGGAGGGATGGGAGGGGATGCGATTGTGGGGAGATAGATGCCGGCTGCCTGTTCAGATCAAGGGGAAAAGGTCCCCTCACTACCTTCACGCACTCTGGCCTGTGGTGTGGCCCGCCGTGTGGGCCAAGGGAAGAGAGCCTGCCTGCGTCTCCTTCGGAGGGATGCCAGCTCGAGGTGGGCTGCCTTGGCCCGGTTGGTATTTGTTTTGGATCTTCCCCACGCGGTGGGCATTGGCCACCTTTCCGTCTCCCATCCCCACCCCTAGAGTGTGGCAAAAGTTTCTGGGTTCGGGACCTGGGCCTAGCCTAAGTCGCCCACCTCTCTGTGCTGCTCTGGTCCCCAGGTGTGGTTTCAGAACCGGCGCATGAAGGACAAGCGGCAGCGCCTGGCCATGACGTGGCCGCACCCGGCCGACCCCGCCTTCTACACGTACATGATGAGCCACGCGGCGGCCGCGGGCGGCCTGCCCTACCCGTTCCCGTCGCACCTGCCCTTGCCGTACTACTCGCCCGTGGGCCTGGGCACCGCCTCGGCCGCCTCGTCGCCCTTCAGTGGCCCGCTGCGCCCGCTCGACACGTTCCGCGTGCTCTCGCAGCCCTACCCGCGGCCCGAACTGCTGTGCGCCTTCCGACACCCGCCCCTGTACCCCGGCCCCGCGCACGGACTGGGCGCCTCGGCCGGCGGCCCCTGCTCCTGCCTCGCCTGCCACGGCGGCTCTGCCAACGGCCTGGCGCCCCGGGCCGCCGCCGCAGCCGCCGCTGCCTCGGACTTCACTTGTGCCTCCACCTCCCGCTCGGACTCCTTCCTCACCTTTGCGCCCTCTGTGCTCAGCAAGGCCTCCTCGGTCGCCTTGGACCAGAGGGAGGAGGTGCCCCTCACCAGATAAGGGGTCGCCCTGCAGGCTGCCGGCTCCGGGACGCATGTCGCGGGTGGAGGGGGGGGCTCCTTGGGACTCAGCCTGTCCCTCGCCTGTCCCCAAGACACAGAAGGGGAAAGGAGGGGTTCAGCCTAAAGGATTGGGAAGCTCCCCCAACCCCCCCACCCCAGTGGCAGTGGATGTCACGTTTCGGGAGGAAGAGAGGGATGGGGAAATAGCTTCCTGTGGGGAGTGGGATGGCCAGTCTTCCACACTCTTCACCACACTCACTCACCACCATGACCAGATTGAGATGTGGCTCCACAGCTGAACAAAACTCAGCAGCAACCCCCCCCCCCCATCTACACACACCCCTCACCTGGGAGCCTCCGCCCACCCTGTCAAGGCCCGGTCTAGGAAAGGGAAATTGCTGCCTCTCCAAACAAAATGCTGTGTATGCAGAGCAGGTAGAGATTAATCTTCACCAAGGCATGGCAGGGGGAGGCTGGTTGATGGCAACACACCAGGCATTTAGGGGAGATAGTGAGAGGTAATTTACTGCCAGGAAGTTTTGCCTCTTGGCAAGGAAGCTGGGGGCTCTTTCGCCTTTCTCGATCTTCAGTTCTGGTTCTGGCTTCTAAGGCACCTGATCTCTTGCCACATTCCTGGCTTTGTAACCTCTCAACTTGCAGCTCCAGTCCTTCCCCCTTTCTGTTGGACGTTGGCAAGAAAGCTGCAGAGGCTCCAGACTCGTTGGCAGCTTTCTATGAGGATAAACCTCCTCTCCCTGGGACCCCACCCCACCCGCACAGCCCTGATTAGCAAGTGATGTGTGCGAGGAGGATTTTTGAATGTTGAATGTATGTATAATAAGGACCACCAAGTGGCTGGCCACCAAGCCTGGAGCCGAGCTGCTAACAAGGCGCTCTGGGAAGAGCTTAGGGAGTGGGACTTCTTAAGTCCTTCTCATTTTCTTTCCAAATTGCCACAGGGGTTTGACATTCAGATGCCAGTGAAACCTTTTGCCCTTTGGGGGAGACTCTGTCGCTACCCCTTAGTAGGGTCTTAAATGGAAGCCACTTTTGAATCCTTACTCCTATACTCATCTTTGCAGCCAAATTTTGGGGAAAGGGGGGAACTTATGCCCTCGGTGCAAGATTCGCCCAAACCAGGAGGGAGTGGTTCTTCCTGTGGGGAATCAATCTGGCTTGGTTTGGGGTTTTCCTTTGAAGCCCAAAGAATTTGCTGTTATGATTTGTTAACCATGTTGCAATAAAAATGGAACACGATTCTCACTTTAGCCTTTAAATATACATTTTTTATTTTTGGTAGCAGGTAGAGTCTTTTTTGAATTTCTAGTTTAGCCACCTTAGGCATGGGTGAGGAAAGAATAAGGAAGATGAGCTCAAAAACCGGTCTCTGAAGCCCCTGTGGGACACTGGCAGGTTAGGAAAGGACATCGCAGGGAGCTGTCTTGGGGTGCACCACCTGAGCATACAGGGGTTTCCAAAGTGTGGACCCTACCTAGAATTCTAGAGTTCACCCCTCAGATGGATGCATCGGTCCTGTGAGAAAAGGGACCACCCCCCTCCCCCATCCCAGATTGCCATTCCCTGAGATCTGCCTCCCGAACTGCCCAGGTGAGGTAAGTGGCAGTAACAGCGGGACTGTCGCACTGAAAAGAGCCGGGATAAGCTGGTGCCGCTGTGCCTGGGGGAGAGGCTGGAAGCCGGTGGTAGATGGGTGTGATTCATCCTCAGACTAGAAGTCACCTGCAGCATGGAATTCTGGGATGTTAGGGCAAGAGCACCCGCAGTTCTCAGCAGTTCCCCCTCCCACACCGAGAGGAGAGCCTAGGTGGCAGCTGCTGGCGTCCCTGCCCCGGCGGCGGGCGGGAAAAATGGGCCCTTCAGGGAGGCCAACCAGGCTGTACGTGCGGGTTCTGAGCGGGATCTTCGCTGGCAGGTGGGGACGCCTTAACTGTCTTCCTCCTGGGCTCTAGAGCCGGAGTGGCATGCGGTGCCTCCTTCCAGGAGCCTAGGGCTGAGGTTTCCAGCAACCGCGCTGCCATCCCGCCCCAGCCCCCAGACCGTCCCAGCTCCCTCCGCTGCCTAGAGCTCCCAAGTGCCAAATCCAGGCAAATTTCGCGGTTGTTCCGCATCGGGCAGAGATTGCTTGCGACAGGTAAATGGGCTGCGGGTTGCCTTAATGCCAGGCGTATTTTCAGTTAATAGGGAGGGAAAATGAGGTGTCTGCAGCGATATTGGAAAGTACAAGATCGATGATCCGGCCTCGTGTCCAATCAGCAGCCTTTAATTGACTGTATTTTCTGGGTAATTGAGCCTCTCTCCCTCCAAATTGAAGTGGAAGATATAACAATACATCTTGCCAGGAGGAATTACTCATTACTTCATAATGAAATTTCCCTTTTGCCAAGGTTTGCGGTTTGGCGCGAGGCATCACTTCTCACACGACGCCCGCTCTCCCTCCATACCCGCATCCAGACACCCCATCTGGCCTGACACGCCCCACTTAGGTTTGAAGAAGACACTGTCCATCCCCAACAACAACTTCTGTCTGTAGAACCAGGAGGCCAGACCAGGCAAAGAGCCTGGCATATTTTTGGTTTCCCACTTCTGAGTGTCTCCATTGAGCAGGACTCTGCCTTAGTTCCATTTTGAAGGTGGGAAAAACAGAGGCTCCAGGTCGCACACAGCCAAGATTGGCTGGATGCAGCTATGGGCTTCGCGGTTTCTTCTTTACCCCCTTTTAGGTCTCTGACTCCAAGGCCATCCTCCAAGTCTAACATCTCACTCCCTGACTCACATTTTCCTACAGCTCTTGAATCCTGGCGGGCTGGAGGGGCTGGGAACGAGATTCAGTACCAGCCCTGGTTTGCCAAGCCCTGAAAAACTAGTCACGCTGCAGCCGGAGTGTGCGAGCAGGACCAGGCCGTCGCTGGCTTGTTAGTGTGTGATTGATTGCCTTATTAAAGCGTGTTCTTGTAAGTGTGACCAAACTGATTGCATTGCATATGTTTGGGATAATGCTCATTTTAAACAACAGGATAAAGTGGATGAGCTCGGCAGAGCCTCGAAGACGAAAGGATTCTGGCCAGCAGCTCTCTAACTCTGGCATTAAATTGCCCAGCTACATAGCAAATCACTCGGTTCTTCCATCCTTATCCCTATCTTTGTTTTGTTTTGTTTTCCCTTTCCGGCTTATGGTTTGATTGCATGCTATGTCCTACACACCTCTATCATAGTCCCTATATCAGGCCCACTTACCTAGGTTCTAAACCTGCAAGGACCCATCCATGCATGGTGTCCTCTACATGCCAGGTAGAGGGGGAAAAGATTCAGCATTCGCTTTCTCACCTAAGCCCTTAGGAGGAACAAGGCCCAAGAGAGTCACCCCAAATGAAAGCTCGGGTCCTCACCGCAAGTCTAGTCTACCCCCACCCCTTTCATGAAAGTTTGAAAGGTTCCTTTGTTCCCCAGGCTTCTCTTGCTCGGTTGCTTCCATTATTCTGCAAAGGAGGAAACACCCGCCACCATATGTCCTCTGGAGAGCATGGGTGTCACGGTGGACAATTGCAGAAGATGTCTAGATGGATGGCACACTTCAAGTGGGAAGAGCTTTGCCCACTAAGTATCACTCCCTGCACCATGGTAGAAAGAGGAGTGAGAGACTGGGTAGGAATATCCTGAAGCATGTCCCCTGCCACCCTGCAGGGACTGCCTGTGGCCTTCATGACCCCACAGTGAATACCATAACCCCACTGAGGAGGGCCCCCAGGGTAATGGGAGCTGGGGTGAGAGGATACAAGAGTATAACCTGTTATAATTTATATAAAATAAAATTAAAATTAAAACCACATCTTTAATCCCAGCACTTGGGAGGCTGAGTTAGGAGGATCACAGTGAGCTCCAGACCAGCCTGAGACTACATAGTGAATTCTAGGTCAGCCTGGGCTAGAGTGAGACCCTACCACAAAAACAAAACAAACAAACAAAAAAAAAAAACAAAAAAACAAACAAACAAACCAAAAAACCACACACAAAAACTGTAAAAGAAAGTAGTGCAGGGAAGAGGAGGTTAGATTTTCTTCTAATTATTTCCACCCCCAACTATTAGCTACAACAATGCTGTCTACTTAGGCCAGTTAATTCGCATGAGAGCCGAACCACTGAAAACCTGAACTTCTCAAGGAACACCTTTGGGATATACTGGAGTTCTGACTTGCTCAAGATGATGATTGTCATCAGGACAAATCAGAAACGATGCCATGCTTCAGGTGTCATTTGTAAGTGCAGTCGCACAGATTTGTTTATAGTCCTCAGCTCTAACAGGGCTGGATGAGAGACCTGGCTCCTCCCACGTTCTGTGGGTTCAGTGGAGAATCAGAGAGTGCAATAGGGTAAAACACTAAGGTTAAGCTAACTCTAACCGTGGAAATGTTAACCTTAGGAAAACAAAACAAAGCACAACAAAGCAGAGCCCAACTACAAAACCCATCTTACCAGCTAAAAAGCAAACAGAGACATAAAGTCGTTTTCTAAATCGCCTTCTCAGCATGTAAGTATGTGTGATATTCTGAGCAGGAGCAGGAGAGAAAGATTGCCACTTAAAAATAACACGAAGGCATTAAGTAATTATTTAAAACAAGGCTGTTTAGAAAAATATTTGTATTTATTGCAGCTGCTCAATTGGCCTCGTTAAAGTAGGCAAGCATTTAAATTGTGTTACAATCTCATTTAAATCCTGCTCCGTTCCAGCAGGCTGAAGAGCTTGAATAGACCAATCACTTCATAATGATGATGAATGAGAAATTAATTCAGATACAAGCAAGACAATTTAGGCCTTCATCTGTTTAAATAGCCTTCCAATATTATTCGCGATCGCGGGTCACAGATTGAATCAATTGTCCAATCTTGTGAAAGTCATATCCTTGCGTCTTCATCGAGATTATTTATAGCGCGGCGAGGGCTGCTGAAAGGTATACGCTGTTAACAGGAACAATTACTTAAAGGGAAGCGGTTATAAAATGGAAAACAAATGCCAGGTTTGGCAACAAACAGGATCAAAAGCAGCCGTTCCAATCTGGGCAGCTTGAGGCCAGGGAGCCAGCATGGCCGGGCTTCCAGCACGGCCCTGCCCGGTGAGAGGCAGAGGGTGGCATCTGACCTCCCCAGGGCCCAGCTGATGCTGAGTCTCGCTTTTGGCTCTTGTTTCCCTAGGGCGGGCGAGCGCGGGACTGGACCAGCATCCCACCAAGCATCCCAGTTTGTCTGGATCTGATCTTAGGAGCCCTTGCACTTACTTGTTCAGGACTCTAGCCTGCAGCTGACCACTGGCAGGTGCAGGCTAGGCCCTCGGGCCTTCTTAGTGGAGGTGCCAGAGCCTCCTGGTGGGAGGGGTTACTAGTGCCTTTTGGACTCTGTAGGCCCCTCTTCCTCTTTAATTTGGCCTTCTAAAGTGAGGCCGGGGAAGGGCTCAATTTCCCTAAGCCCCTTGCCTCTGGGAAACCAAAGTGAGCCTAGATTTGCTACTCGATCTTTTGGGTTTGTCACCGGCTTCTCTGGCACCTTGGCCACAGAGCAGTGCTGTATCCTCCCACAGAAAAGCCACTCCCTCCCCCCCCCTGAAATCCCACACCCTCCTGAAAGGTTCTGAATCTTTGAATAATCCTCCTGGTGAGGCCAGAGGCCAGCCCCCCCACCCCCACCTTCGTTACCTTTCCTTTGTCAGGAGCCTGGACTTTGTCAGGGGTTTGAGGAGACAGGTGCCTGGGGGGGGGGGTCTGTGTCCCCTCCACATTTTTAAAGGAAAGAGATCAGAGGTGTGCGCAGGCAGATATATTTGTTTCTAACTGTTAGGGAACCTGGTGAGAGTAGATGTACCTCATCTTAGATGTGCCTTGTATGCGCGTGTCCCTGGGAGAAAGAGCCTTCTAGGCGGCGCTTTGTAGGAGAGGTAAGGGATGTGGCCTCAGAACAGAGACGCGGGGAAGATCTTTTGATGCTCAAAGTCGGGAGGAAGAAAGTACAGGAGTCTGCAAGGTGCCGTCCCCGCGCCACTTCTGTCCTGTCTTCGTTGAGACAGTTTATTTGATTATTTTTCCTTCTCACACCCCCACTCTCCCTCTATGCTTCTCTATTTGAAACAAAAGCCCAACTAACACTTTCCTTGCGCTCTGAGGACCCACTCCCGGGAGGGAGCGACTTTGACGTATTGCTGTCCAATTAGTGCCTTTAATTGGTGTCCTCTGGGACCGGCTGGCCTGGAGCGGGGACGCAGCCTCCTCTCGCCTCTCTTGCACACTGGAAAGGTAAAATTTATAACGCTCTAGCAACCCCTTGGGAGAGCGCGCGAGGGAGGCAGAGAAGAAAGAGAGAGAGAGAGTATTCTATTCCCCTCTTGCTGAGGACACATCCTCTAACTCCCGGTGATCCCGAGGACGGGTCCAGAGACTCTGCTGGTTCTGTTCTGTCTTGTGTGCGGGAAGGATAGAGTGGCTGGCTCGCTGAGGACTATGAATTTTCCTGCCGAAGAGCCAAGGGAGCTTGCACTGTCTATAGAAGCCCCAACCCCGTGTGGTCTCCCATCCTGTTAATAATGGCTGTTTGTTAACAAGGATGCCGAGGTTAAATAATTCGGGTGGAAGATTAAACACGCCTCATCTAGGAGCTGGAAGCCAAGCTGCAAAGCAGAGACCTGTAGTTAAGAGTCCACTGGCTGGCTGGGGCCTGGAGGAAGTTGAGAATGAAGAACTTGCCAGGAACTCTGAGGTGGAGGAGGGCATGTCCAGGGACCCTCTTCTAGGTGTTCTATCATGAAATCAGCAGAGATCCAAGTCCTAAGGCCTGATAAATAGTCCTTGTTGGACGTAGCTGTAGTGAGATGTAGAGATACCTGCTTCAATTGAAAGCAGCTCCTTGTCCTCAATCCATAGATCCCATCTGCTGCCTCCCAGATCTTACAGCCACACCTCTAGGGATAAAAGACATTTGTAGCCCCAAGGGGCCAGCACTCAATTGGAAGACAGAGAATATGGCATCTAGCTGGGTGTTGCCTCTAAAGCTATGCCATCTGCATTCCATTATTTTCTCCACTCCATTTTTTCCTCCTGCATAAAGTAAGTAGGAAATGGGACTTCAGGCAGATGACGTATATGTAATTTTCTTTCCTCCATCTGAGTTAGGAAATGTCATACCTCTTTCCATGCTCTGTCTCTGCCGAACTATTTCCTCACCATTCACAAGCAAGTTATGTCATAAAGAAAGACACAGAAGAGAAAACTCAGGGGGGAGAGTAAAGAAACTGTAGAGTGAGGTGTAACTAAAGTGATAAAAGAAACAAAGAACTCAGAGAGACAGCAAGGATAGAAAGTAGTTCCTTGAAGTAGAGTTGTGCAAGAGAGCAGACAACACCGCCCCCCCTCATCCTGTTGATGAGACAGTGAGCAACCAGGCAGGATCCCAGTCCTGGATGTGAAGGCCAGGATGCAGGCGTCTAATCCTGCCAATTATCTACACACATGTCATGTCAGCAGTTGGAATTTCACTGATGTTCTAATTTTGAAAGGCATCACATTCAGTTTTCTACCGAACATGGAACTCAGGTACTAGACTGGGACTCCTAGCTCTGGCTAGTGGGTATCTGCCACAGGAAGATGGTAGGTGAGCGTATATACCACTGGGCTTTCCTCCAGGCAGCAATAACTGTGGCTCTTGCACTTATCTGCCTTAACTTGCAAAGTCCACAGGGCAGAGAGGTGATGCTAGGCAGGTCAACTAACTACCATTTACTGAACTCTTGTCATTCACCCTTCATTATTCTATATTTTTCCCCAAGTTATTGCCTTTCATTCTCACAAAAGCTTCTTGTGGTGAGCACTATTTCATTCATTTTCATTTTACAGTTGAGGAAACTGAGTCACAGCCAAGAGATCAGTCCAACTCCAGAACCCACACTTACAGTCACTTCACTGGATACTGACTTGATGATATACATGGTGGCTGAGGGCAGATGGGAGTCTTTGAGTTGCTAACATCAAATATGGGTTCTCGAGGCAGCTACTATAGGAGGCATTGTGGGCTTGTGTGTTTGATTTTAAAAATTTCAATTACTATTATGATTGTTTGTGAGACTGAGGATCCATAGCAGGGCCTCGTGCATGCTTGGTGGGCAGTCTACTAGGGAGGGAGCTGCACTCCAGCCCTGTATTTCCTTTCCTTTCCTTTCCTTTCCTTTCCTTTCCTTTCCTTTCCTTTCCTTTCCTTTCCTTTCCTTTCCTTTCCTTTCCTTTCCTTTCCTTTCCTTTCCTTTCCTTTCCTTTCCTTCCTTCCTTCCCATCTTTTTCTTTCTTTCTTTCTTTCTTTCTTTCTTTCTTTCTTTCTTTCTTTCTTTCCTTCCTTCCTTCCTTCCTTCCTTCCTTCCTTCCTTCCTTCCTTCTTTCTTTCTTTCTTTCTTTCTTTCTATATATCTACTTCTTCCTCTCTCTCTCTCTCTCTCTCTCTCTCTCTGTCTCTCTCTCTTTCTTTCTTTCTTTCTTTCTTTCTTTCTTTCTATGTAGTGTCTCACTATAGCCCAAACTGACCTGGAATTCACTATGTACTCTCAGGCTGGCCTCAAACTCATGGAAATCCTCCTACCTCAGCCTTCCAAGTGCTGGGATTAAAGGCATGCACCACCACACCTGGCTCCTGAATTTCTAAGACAGATACAGAGAGAGAGAAGCCAGGGCTTCCAGCCTCTGCAAACGAACTCCAGATGCGTGCGCCCCCTTATGCATCTGGCTAACGTGGGACCTGGGGAACTGAGCCTCAAACCGGGGTCCTTAGGCTTCACAGGCAAGCGCTTAACCGCTAAGCCATCTCTCCAGCCCTGAATTTCTATTTTGTGTGTGTGTGTGGGGGGGGGTTGGTTGTTCAAGGTAGGGTCTCACTCTTGCCCAGGCTGACCTGGAATTCACTATGTAGTCCCAGGTTGACCTTGAACTCACAGCAATCCTCCTACTTCTGCCTCTCAAGTGCTGGGAGTAAAGGTCCGCACCACCATACCCAGCTCCTGTATTTCTATTTTTAAAGAGCATAACTCCACTCTACCTTCCAAAGATACAGTCTGCATTTCTTTAGTGGATGTTTAATGAGCAATTTAGCCCAATGAATGTATCAATTAACATTTCTTGAGCACCTCTTAAATGACCAGTGCCTACTAGAGTTTACACACTGTCTTCTTTCTGCTCACATTTAGTGTTGATGTGGCTTTGGTTGTTTGGATCTTCTCACTACAAACTTGTGCTTTGGCTCAAAAAGAGCTCACTGGTGGTGACAGCTGTGGTCAGGGTGATCCTATGATGGGAAGTAAGCTTACATTGGCAGGAAGCCTGGTAATAGAGAGCTTGAAATACAACTCGACTAATTCATCTATGATCTGAGGTAAAATCTTGAGATGTCTAGCATCAGAAGAGTTATAATCTAAATATATATGGTGATACCTATTTATCATAAAATCATTTGAGCAACACAAAAGTATGGATTCTGAAACCAGGGTTCCCGAGCTTAAATCCTCACTTTGACCTTTAGAAGTTGTGCAAACTTGAAAGTTTCCAAAGCTCTCTGAGTCTTAGTTTCTTCGTCTGCTCAATGGAGATGTCAGTAGTAGATCTGTAGTTGTTGTCTGCAGCTGCGAACTCAAAATGCAGCCATTTCTATCTATAAGCATAATCTCAGTTTCAGCGAGCCAAGAGTCTTTTGATGGGTATCTCTGGCCAAGTCTCCTGGGACTGTAGCCTACCTAAAGAGTCAAGGTGGGACTATCTGGCTCCCAGCTCATTTATGTGATTGTTAGCATAAGTCAGGCCTCGCTGATGTATGTTTGAGGGAAGGTCTCAGTTTCTTGCTGGTTGTTGGTTAGAGGTCTCTCTCAGTTCTTTGCCATGTGAGCCTCCCCATAGGGTAACTCACAACAGGACAGCTGTCTTCCCTCAGAGTGATTATAGAAGTGGAAGCCTGTGACAGAAGCTTGTTGTTGTCACTTAACCTTGGAAGTGGCATGCCATCACTTCTACAATATACTCATCAGAAGTGAGCTCTAGATCCAGCCAGACCCAAAAGGCATAAAATTCCAGGAGGTGGGATCTATCGGACTATCTATCATCTACCTATCTATGTAGATACATATGATAGTACATGTGGAATGGGAGTCATTTGTTTAACAATTTCATAAATGTATATATTTATATATATATATATTTTTTTGTTGTTCATTTTTTATTTATTTATTTGAGAGCGACAGACACAGGGAGAAAGACAGATATATAGAGAGAGAGAGAATGGGCGCGCCAGGGCTTCCAGCCTCTGCAAACAAACTCCAGACGCGTGCGCCCCCTTGTGCATCTGGCTAACGTGGGACCTGGGGAACCGAGCCTCGAACCGGGGTCCTTAGGCTTCACAGGCAAGCGCTTAACCGCTAAGCCATCTCTCCAGCCCAAATGTATATATTTTGAACACATGCATCCCTCACTACCTTCACTTGTTTCTCTCCCCTTCTGCTGAACCCCTTTCTTTTTTAGAAATAATTTTTTAGGTCAGGCATGGTGGCACACACCTTTAATCCCAGCACTTGGGAGGCAGAGGTAGGAGAATCACCGTGAGTTCAAGGCCACCCTGAGATGAGCTAGAGTGAAACCCTACCTTGAAAAACCAAAATAATAATAATAATAATAATAATAATAATAATAATAACAATAATATATTTTATTTATTTGAGAAAGAGAGAGAGAGAGAGAGAGAGAGAGAGAGAGAGAGAGAGAGAGAATGAATGACTATGGGTATGATAGGGCCTCCTATGGCTGCAAATAAATGCCAGACACATGTGTCATTTTGTGCATCTGACTTTCCATGAGTGCTGGGTAATTAACCCTAGCTGTTAAGTGCCTTTAACTGCTGAGTCATCTCTCCAGTACCCAAAGTGCATCTTCTTCCCACTAGTCCCACTTCCACTTTCATGTCTCCTCCCCCCCCCCCTCGTGACCCAGCCAAAAAGAGTCTTACTCTAGCCCAGGTTGATCTAGAATTCATTATGTAGTCTCAGGGTAGCCTTGAACTCGTTGAGATCCTCCTACCTCTGCCTACCCAGTGCTGGCATTAAAGAAAGGCATGAGTCACTACTCCCAGCTGCCTTTTGTTCTCTCCCCCTGCCCTCAGGTAGTGTCTCACTCTAGCCCAGGCTGACCTGGAACTCACTTTGTCATTCCAGGCTGGCTTCAAACTCACAGTAATCCTCCTACCTCTGCCTCCCCAGTGCTGGGATTAAAGATATGCACCACCACTTTGTCTTTCCTCCCTCCACCCCTCTTTTCCTTTTTGGTCTTGTTATGCACCCCATACAAGCCTTGAACGCATAAATATGCCCTCCTTAGCCTCTGAGTGCTGGGATTGAAGGTATGAACCACTATACTTTTGTAGATGAGATGTCTTTTGAAGTGATTATTGTAAATTTACCTGCATACTACTTTAGCATAATGTGTACATTCCTACATGTAAACACTCTCCCCCCCACCATTTTTCGGTGCCAGGACCTCATGCCTACACATGTTCTATTGCCAAGCTACACTCCTCAGCCCCATACTATACTTTTGCATGTGTGTTACAGGCTTGCCTAGTGCTTGAATGGTTCATTGCATCCATGATAGTTCCTTAGATGCATTTCTATCTTCAGTGATGAACTGCAGGCTTCTTAATTTTTCTCCTTACCTGTGGTGTTAAGTCCAGTGACATAAAGAACTAGTTTGACCCTTTTTCCACAATGTAATTTTAGGACAAATTGTCCTAAAAAAAAAAAAAAAAACAGCAAACAAACCCCAAAGGCCTAGGAGATTGCCTTGGCACAGATAGTGCTTACAAGCTTTGTGCATCATTCCTCATTGATAGGCAATCGAGTTGCTTACAGGAAGTGGCCTTGGTTATTGGCTTAATGCACATGGCTTAGAAGTTCTAGACCTTATTTCTTCCATCATTCAAAGTCAGTTATTCCAATTTCAGCACAAAGCAATACATTCAAAGCAGAAGGAGTATCTGACATAGGCTCAGTTGCATTTGCTGTGGGCCCTCTGCCTTTAATCCTATTCTTCAGGCTGCATCAAACTTCTCATATCATTGAGTCTTGAAATACATAGTGAGTGGCTTAGAGACCTGGCCTAGCTGTGTGGACTGAGAAAGGAGAACTGAATTCTGAACTTTTATTTACTAAGCACTACATGTAGATTTTTGTGAAAGGTGACAACTCAAATGTCTTCAGTCTTCTTTATCTCTGAGGAAAATAATCTCAGAAGTTAGAAATGACAATGACTGTAAATTTAGTAAGAGGGCTGGAGAGATGTAAAATACTGCAGCCGTCTCATGAATGCGCTGCCATCCTACATAGTATCTATTACAAAGTACCTTTCTTGTATCCCTACATTGCAGGTGTTGCTGTTAACATTTACTATATTTATTATAACCAAAATGATGTTATCCACATTAAATGTTTATTCTTTAAAATGAATGTATTATTTATAACCCACAAATGCATACTGTATGCCTTATATCTCAATAGTACTGTAATATGAACTTCTTTTGTGAAATACTTTTATTTTGTTATGCTTTCAATACACATACAGAAAGATCCAATTGTTAGCTTTGAGAGCTGTACAATATCATAATATAAATATATAAGAATAAAAATTGAATATTGTAAAAAAAAAAGAAGTTAGAAAGAGTCAAAATAAAATTTCCTGTGGGCATGTAAGCAGCTGTTACAGACTTTCATCTAAATCAGAGCCTTTTCATATCCAGCATTTGATATAATAGGAAGGCTAATAGTTGATTTAATTTCTGTGTGTGGCAGGGACTTTACTGAAGGGAGTTATATATCTTAAAAACCACACTCTGCTAATTTCTGTTATAACTTGAATTATTTAAAAAATATTTTATTTTTATTTATTTGAACAAGAAAGAGAGGCAGATATATATGTGTCTATCTATCTGTCTATCTATGTATCTATGTATCTATGTATCTATGTATCTATGTATCTATGTATCTATCTATCTATCTATCTATCTATCTATCTATCTATCTATCTATCTATCTATATGGGGAGAGAGAGAGAGAACAGGCATGACAGAGCCTCTATCCACTGCAAACGAACTTCAGATGCATGTACCACCTTGTGCATCTACATTTACATTGGTACTGGAGAATTGAACCAGGGTCCTTAGCTTTGCAGGCCGGTGACTTAACTGCTAAGCCATCTCTCCAGCCCTAATTTGTATTCTTTTGGATCTAAAAAAATGTAATTGCAACAATCTATCAGATAATATCCTCTATGATTGGTCTGTGTATATTTGAATTTTTCCCACTATCTCTTCAAAGAACCTAGCCAGATGGAAAAAAAAAAAAAAGGTCATCTGGTGTATTTTTCAGTCCCGTTTTGAAGTAGTACTCACTAAGGATTCCAGTTCAGTGTAAATTCTATGGAACTGGAACTAACTGTTTTTGCTGCAGAAGGTGCTTTGAAATCTGCTGAGAGAGCATTTTGGGTGCTTTAAAACAGCTCAAAATGAAGAAGACGTGCCTTCATAAGAAGCAGGACTGCTTTCTCAGTGATGAAAAGGCACCCAGGTAGTAGAAAAGGTTTAGACTTTGAAACCAAGCAAGCCTGAGTTCAAATCCCCTCTTATCACTTATTAGCTGTGTGTGAAAATTAACCTCCCAAGCCCCAGGGCCTGTCTCTAAGGAAGTATACCTACCCAGCTCCTGAGTATTAATGAATGTTACAACTGATAGGACTCCAGACTTCCTGCCTTCCTCCAAACACAGAGTGATTAGTGACCCACATCTTCCTCACAGCTCCTACCTGAAGATAAGGCAGGGGCTTTGAAGTGCAGTGTCTGCCAGCAAGGAACCCCTTCCCCTGTGGAGATGTAGCCTGAATACCTGCCTGCAATGAGAATTGCAAATGATGTTGTTAGCCTGCTTGGGATATTTTGAATCTTGGGAAATGCTAAGGCTGTGTAAGGCGAAGTGGCTGGCTCCTAGACTTTAGAATCCCTGGATGATGGTTTGCTTGGTCAGTTGTTTGATGAACAATAGAAAAAAAAAAAGCCATGGGCAGAGACCAGGGCCCAGGGGCTCAGAGAAAGGTCAGGGCCATTTCCTGGGTGCGAACAGTCTTCATTTTCTTTCCCTTTCTCAAGGATTCATAGATAATTTTCAGAGGGTCAGGTTGGGGATTTAAGCCATGGGGACAGCCCCATCCCAACTTTGTCCTTAGCTCTCTTAGGGCTATTTCTAGTCTAAAAAGACATCTCTCTACCCTATTCCTCCATATACTCCTAATAGTATTTTTCAAATTCTTAAATATTTCTTACACTAATATAACTTCTCACAATGGACATATTTTACATGACCCAGCACACACATGCATGCATACATATATCCCCCCATCTCCCACCCCCAAAACAAATGTTTGCTGAAACAGTCTTCACATTTACTCATGCACTCTGCTGGGCTCTTTTCTACTCTATTTCATGTTAATTATAACCCACTAAATTTCTTGATGTACCATGTGAAAAGCACCAGCTTTGAATGAGTTGTTCTCAGGAACAATATGAATTTAGAACATCTTTGAACTTGCAGCGTAGATGCCCAGGCTGTGCCTTGCACTCTAAGACTGGTCTGAACTTCATCAGGCATAGGAGGATCATTTATATACTGCCTATAGCTTTGAAGGCCCCAGAAGATTCCAGGCTTGACTTCCTAAGTCTCTTCCCAGGGCACAGATGGTTTTGAGCATAACTCTGTGGACACGGTGAATAGAAGAGACTGAGGCTTGCATCATTATAGAGAAGAAAACTTGAGTCCAGGAGGGTAATTTGTTAGTAAGCAAAGAACATATTCATATTAAAGTTAAGTGCTGGTTCTCTCCTCTCTGTCCTAATCCTTTATAGAAAATCTTTTTTCTTTTCTTTTATTTATTTATTTATTAACAACTTCCATGATTATAAAAAATACACCATGGTGATACCCTCCCTCCCCCCACTTACCCCTTTGAAACTCCACTCTCCATCATACCCCTCTCCATCTCAATCAGTTTCTCTTTTACTTTTGATGTCTTGATCTTTTCCTCCTCTTATGATGGTCTTATGCAGGTAGTATCAGGCACTGTGAGGCCATGGATATCCAGGCCATTTTGTGTCTGTAGGGAGCATGTTGTATGGAGTCCTGCCCTTCCTTTGGCTCTTACATTCTTTCTACCACCTCTTCCACATTAGACCCTGAGCCTTGGAAGGTGTGATACAGATATTGCAGTACTGAGCACTGTGGTCATTTCTTTCCATCACCATGATAACTTCTGAGTCATCCCAAGGTCACTGCCATCTGAAAAGAGAAGATTCTCAACCAAAGTGAGAATACCATTAATATAAGGGTATGAACATTAACAGAGTGCTTACTGGGCAGTTTGATAAGCATAGTATATACATTTGGCCAGACAACAGCAGGCGTTACACCCCTAGGGCTTATGACTACCCCTGTTTTAAGTTTTCAGTTATCAGGGATGTATTTGCTTCCCATGGAGCAGGCCTCCAGTCCAATTAGAGGGCATTTGGTTTCCACCATGACAGATGTGCCACTATTGCACCTGTTGACTCATTTGGCCTGGCTGACCAATTATAAGGCTTGCAGTGTCCGCTGATGAGTATCTTCACTGGTGATTTCTCTTTCTCCATCGAGCTGCATGCAGAATGCTTCTTCTAGCTTTCTGTCAGCTGGTCTGCATGGAGGAGGTTATTAGCTCAGTTCCAGCAAGATTTCTCAGTGGCCTTGCAGCCCATGTATATGGAGTCTTCAGCAGTAGGGTCTTACCATCTATTCCTGGTGGGAAACCAAGGGCCTTGGCAGTGGCCTATAATGTTTTGGGGGCATCAGGGATCTCCCTGGCCACCAGCTTACTGGAAGATATCCCATCCCTGGCACTGAAAATTTTCTAGCAACAATCTACAGCTCTTGAGTGTTCCACTGTCCAAAAAAGTAGGATTACATGTTTTATTTATATCCTCTTACATTTTGATTAGCTGTCCCTCCACCTTTCCTTTACTCAATCTCTTCCCCAGACCTCATTTTGGGCCTTTTCACCCCCATTAATCTATTCTTCTACTTACATATATACAATACCATCCTATTAAGTAACCCCTCCCTTCCTTTATCTTTATAGAAAATCTTGAACTTTCTCTCAGGTGAGCTCTCTCAGCTCTTATAAAACATTGAATAATTGATCTGGCTAGGCTAAGGATAAAGGGGACATAGTTTCCATTTGAAAGTCAAGGCTAGTGTTCTCCATAAGCATCATCTAGAGGCTTGGGTGTGGAGTGTCCCATTGTTAAAGGTTTTAGTTATGGGGCTGCAGAAGAAGAACCCATCATAGATGAGTTGGTACAGAGAATCTGAAAGTCGTGAACAGTCAGATGTTCTTGACGCCCCAGAATTTGTCTTTATTCACGTCATAGGATCGTGTCAGAACAATAATAGTGTGTCACAAGTACAATTGTAAAATAATATACTTTTGATTAGTTGGCATATTTAGGCAGAAACACAAGCTACACTAATACTAACAGAATGAATATACTTAGAGTGACCTCCGCTCCAGCAAGACATTCTCAAGAATGAAAACGAACATGTTTCCCAGAAGGTTTGCCTTCCAGTTGTACTGTGTGCAATGCTTCTTCTGTGCCTTGTTCTTTGGTTGAACTCAAGCTTGATGGCTGAGAGCCACACATTATTTATTGGCTGACTACATTTCCCCCTTTTTGTTTATTCAGCATGTGATGATATAACACAGTAAATGTTGTAGCTTTATTTCTAATTATTTGTTGTTAGGAGTTTCATCTCCACACTATACAAAAAGGTAAGAGATACAATTATTAATAGCAACCCCAGAAAGATATCCCAGACCATCTGAAATTGTTACATGGATTTAGTGCATTCAGCCCTTCAGAAATTCCTTGAATAATATTCTTGCCACCTATTGCAGCTAATTGTCTGTTAAAAGTAGAAGATATTTCTTGTTGTCATTTAAGGATGTCTTCAGTTACATTGCCATGATTCAATAAATGTTTCCTGACATTTCCCCATGGAAACCAAGCTTCATTATAAGGAGTAGGAGTTAGACAATAGCTTATAGTGCTTTTATTCCAATCACATTTCAAGTTGATTTGCTATTGTAGGCTAACAATTTGATCTCCTAGAATTACGACTGATTGTTGTAAATCAGCTGATTTAGCATCGATTTCACAATCAATCAGCTTTTGGGCTGTCTGAAGATCAACAGGGTCCTTGTGCCATTCACTCACAAACTCAGCAGTCTGTATGGTAGAATGGAGAGCAGGCCCTGCCACAGCAGCAGTGCCCATAGCAGGTACAAGCCCCATGGTTATGGCAACAATTAGTCCTATTATATATTTGGTAAATTTCAAAAGTTGATTCATCAAGAGATGAATAATCATCATTGCAGGTGAATTCTGCCACTCACAATGCATTTGCACAAGCAGCCATAATCCTGTTCGTGTTTTTAAAGTGTAAACACTTTCTGAAGAGAAATTCACAGAAATACTTCTATTCAAACAGGTATACAAAGTGCAATTCGGGCAAAAGACAGAATAAGTAGTTGCATTCCAAACTGTCGGCCCTGTCATAAACATAAAAGGTAATCAAACACATACTGAAACATAATGAGATTCATTCTGAGTAAATGACAAATTTCTATCATTAGTAGTGACAGTTTTGCTTATTTTTCTTACCCATCTGCACATTGCATTCAAAGCTGTGGGAATTTTCCATAAATGTAATTGTAGGGTTCCAGAGGGTCCTTGTGGGTGTGGAAGATATACTGCCTCCGTGCCATACAATGTCATCATGACTAGACGTGTGGTAGTAATAAGACTCCCATTACCATATATTCTGTGCCATCTTAATTCCTTCCCCTGAAGCTTGGTATGAGCAGAGCTTTCAGCACTCTGATCTATGACTCTTCCACAGGGAGTATTAACCTGAACTGACCACTTAGCCCTTTACATTTAGCCCATTGTACCTGTTCACTAATCTCAGTGATCACTGGCCAGGTACACAAAAGGTAAATCAGAAGATTTCTTGTCTCACTACTGTAAACAAATCCAGAAGACTGTAATAAAAATAATCTTTGTAGTGCATTAGCAGAGCTATTTCTTACTGTTGATAACATGCTTGGCTTTTTAGCTTCAAGCAATGCTTTTCATGACCTATACAGATTGGGTCTTCCTCTACTCCCACTGTATAATTGCTTATAGTATTTCCTTCCTCTCCAGGGACCAAAGGTTCTCTATCATCATATGGTCCAGGCATCCATTGGGAATCATTAACATACATTAGGATGTGATCAGGAAGCCAATGTAACCCTTTATTAATGGGTGGATTAGGTATGTAAACCCAATAATTATAACTTAGTATTAGCAGAGGCATGTCCTACCATGACAAGAGCAAGCATAACAAGAAGATCAGAAGAATTGTTTGGTTGATTTGTTTGAGTTAACATTACTTCAGCAACTCCTGTTAGTTTTTTGATTTGTCCCCATGTTATGGGTGGTGCCGGGTGAGTTTGTGGCAGCAGAACCTGTACGTGAAGTCTTCCAATGGTTATAGCTTGAAATTCTTCAGTTAGAAGGTCAAAGTCAAACCTTGCCCTTTTTTTTCCCCCTAAGGTAGGGTCTCACTCTAGCCCTGGCTGACCTCAAATTCACTATGTAGTCTCAGGGTAGCCCTGAACTCACAGCAATCCTCCTACCTCTGCTTCTCAAGTGCTGGGATGAAAGGTATGTGCCACTGTGCCCAGCCAAACCTTGCTCTTTTGTTCATGACAGGATTTAATAAATTGAACTGGAATCCAAATTATGTCTCCAATATCTGTAATGACACAAGCAAATCCCCTTCCCCATATTTTTATTAATCCTGGTTTCCATTCATTTTTCGTATCTTTATAAAATATTGGTTGTAAAATATCAAAGGAGTTTTCAATTATCCAATATGTTTCTGTAGCTGTCAAATCACCATTGCTAATGTTCAAAAATTTAAAGTAAATAGTGCTTTCTGTAGCATAAGTCTAGGCATCATCTCATATATTCCTCCTTTCCCCCTTTTTATTTAAAAAGCATTTCCTTTATTGGTCAATGAGCCCCTTCAACTATAGTTTGCCCTTGTGGGTTATATGTAGTCCCTCTTACATGTTTAATATGCCATTAATTGAAAATTTTTTATAATTTTAAAGATTTATAAGTAAGGCCATCATCAGTTTTGATCATTTTTAGTATACTCATAATATTTAAATCCTTATATAAGTGTTGAATAATATAACCAACTTTTTTACCATCCAAAGGTATAACCCATTTGAATCTTGAATAAGTATTTACAGAAATATGTATATAATTTTGTTTTCCAAATTGAGGATTATATGTTATGTACATTTGCCATAAATCAACTTTTATCATTTCATGGATTCACACCTATAGGATAAGGAATATTATGCCCAGTAGAACATTGTGGACATTGATGAATAATTTCTTTTGATTGATACCTATTTAATCAAAATTTGTGTTACAATCCCTTCACATTAATGTGTATTTGTTTATGAAACTTTTGTGCCTCGCTTGCCAAACCAGTAAGCATTTGATCAATTAAATGATTATGATGAGCCACAGGTCCTGATCATTTCCTATGTGCTTTAATATGAGTAATATAAAGAGGGTGATTCCTAGTTCTAATTAAATATTGCAATTGTATAAATAATTATGATAATTCAGTTCCATCATCAGGACTATGAACTGTTTCTATCTGTTTTACATTAAATTCATCATATTGAGAGTCAGTTACAATGTTTAGAGGCTGGTATATCATGGAGTAGCAGAATTGTATACAATTCTGCTTTTTGAACAGTGTGGTATTGTGTTTTTTCAATTTTCATAGATTCTCCTGAATATTCTGCCTTCTCTTCCTTATTAGCATAAATATAATATGTATTAGCTTGAGATAAAAGGGTATTTCTAACAATGGTAGGCAATATCCATTGAGTTGTCTTTAGAAACTGTATTCTATTATGTTTAGGATATTGATTCTGTATTTTGCCTATAAGTTGAGAGAAGCTTATTTGCCAATCCTCATTCAATTGCCAATTGTCATAAATTTGTTTGTTAATAGTACTCTTATTTCAAAAAGATAATTTCCAGTTAGTGCTCGAATTCATAATTTTCCTTTATTTACTATATAGCTTATTCCTTCCAAATATATTGTCATTCTCTTTGTCATTTTATGTGGTAAAAAGATCCATTCTAATATCTTCTGAGATTGATATATAATGCTAGTTGGAGAATGTTGAGAAGGGAATACTATAAAAGTTATAGGTAAATTAAGATCTGGTCTAAATATACTGAACTTATATGGGATTCTATTCATTTAAGTTTCTTCTTCTGTATATTATTTGCCACATTTCTTCTGGCTGTTTGATCTGTTTCATCTCTCTGTCAAGTCTTAAAATGCATAAAAGCTCCTTGATCTAAAGTAGTTTGAGTAGTCCCAGTTATAAGGAATTATGCTGAATTCGTTGCCAATCCCTTGAAAAATCCCTTTCACATAAGAAGACTGCATTCCATACATCATTATAGAGTTTTAAAAATTTCTTTATAATTTTAAAAGACAGAGGATTATGTATATATTCTAAGTAACCTTGAGGATATTGTGCATTCAGAAGATGTTGTTCAATCATTAATGGATATGCTAAAGACACTTGTAATGCATAAATATCTCTCTGCTTCAGAGCTTCTAAAACAGATTGTTTAAGGGTTGACATTGACATCAGAGTAGGAATTGACATTCAAACCATAGGTGAAAAAGCAGCATATTGAGGGGAAATTGAAGAACTCGGATGAGGAGGCAACAATGGGGTAGTGGAGGCTGAAGGTCCCACAGAAGCTGGGCAAATTAATTCTTCCAAGGGATATTTAATTTTTAAATTCCCCCATTTTTTCAGTTAAACCTTCTAGTTTTTCTAATAATTACATTTCTTCTCTGGACTATGAAAACCCATGTTTACTTTCATTTCTAGAGCTTGACCTGGAATCAGAGGAACTGTGAATATCCTGCTTAGAATCTTTAAAGGCTCCAAACCCGTTTTCAGTGGATAATATTTTCTCTGCCTCTGATTCATTTTCATATTCATCTAGGGATTTTTCATCTCCTGAATTAGCTTTATAGGTCTTTTGAGAACTTTCAGATTTAGACTGTAGAGGTTCTAATGCTATGGTAATAAAATTACATAAAGACCAAACCTGTAAGGGAATTGCATTTCTGATGAGCACGCCAGAGAGCAAGCTCATAGGCAAGCCCTTCCTGATGTATGCAACCAACAACAATGTTTATGGATTTAAGCAAAAAGTTCATTAAGGGTGGGTTGTTTCACTTTCACATCTGAACTGCATAAGAGCACCAGCAGTATTTCTGTACATTCTCGCTGGAGTGAGTAGGAACTCTCCATGACTCTGAACTTAATGCCGAAAGTTTCACTTACCACAGAGCATACTTGCCCCTTTCGGTCTGCCTCTGCTGAAAAGAAGCTTATTTCTTCTCACCTCATATTTGGACACTAAGATGAAGGTGTTTAGGAACAGGGCAGCAGCAGCAGCAGTAGAAATAGACACAGATGAATTGGTGCAGAGAACCTGAAAGTCATACAGTCAAGTGCTCTGGACTTCCCAGAGTTTGTTTTTATTCACTTCATAAGGTCATGTCAGAACAATAATAGTGTGTCATAAATACAATTATAAAACAATATGCTTTTTAAACAGAAAAACACCCTACACTAATACTAACAGAATGAATATACTCAAGTGACCTCAGTTCCAGCAAGATGGTCTCAAGAATGAAAAAGAATACTTGGTAGCAGTAAGCCTGGTCATAGACTTAGAGAGAGGTTGGTTTCCCCTATAATAGACATGCCACTATTGTACCCGTTTAGTCTTTTGGCCTGGCTGGCCAAACTTAAGGCTTGCAGTGTCCACTATTGTCACCAATGATAACTTCTCTCTCCCATAGGGCTACATGCACTGTAGCTTTTTCCAGCTGTCAGCTGGTCTGTAGGGAGGAGGTGTTCAGCTCAGCTGCAGCAAGATTTCTCAGTGACCTTTGCAGCTCAAGCATGTGGAATCTTCAGCAATAGGGACTTACCATCTATTTCAGGTGGGAAACCAAGAGCTTTGGCAATGGATGGTAATGTTTTGGGAGCAACAGTGACCTCCCTGGCTAACAACTCACTGGAAGGAATCCCATCCCTGGCACTGAATTTTTTCTAGTAACAGTCTATGACTTCTGGGTGTGCCATTATCCGAAAAAGTATGTTTCTATTCTTATTCATAACATCTTGAATTTTGATTAACCATCCCCAACTGTTCTTTTACTTAGTTTCTTCCTGTGACCTCACTTAGTCCATTGCACCCCCAATAATCTTTTCACCTACTTAAATATATGGAATACAATCTCCATAAGTCCCCCCTCCCTTATAGACCCTTTCTAGTTTGCTGGCCTCTGCTACCAATTTTTATTTCAATTCATGTATAAGTCTAAACATTTGTAGCTGGGATCCACATATAAGAGAGAGCATGTGATGTTTGGTTTTCTGGGCCTGGATTACCTCACTTAGTATAATCCTTTCCAGATCCACCCATTTCCCTGAAAATTTCATAATTTTGTTTTTCTTTACTATTAAATAGAACTCCATTGTAAAAATGTGCCAGATCTTAATTACCCACTCATCAGTTGAGGGACATCCAGGCTGCTTTCATTTCCCAGCTACTCTACTATGAATAGAACAGCAATAAACATGGTTGATTAGTGGTTTTATTTCCTGAAAAACTGGGGTTATATTTAGAAAGTCCTTGCCTATGCCAACATGTTGAAGTGTTTCCCCTACTTTTTCCTCTAGCAGTTTCAGACTTTCAGGTCTGATATTAAGGCATTTGATCCATTTGGACTTAATTTTTGTGCATGGAGATTGATAAGGATCTATTTTCATTCTTCTTCTACACATATAGTTGTCCAGTTTTCCCACCATTATTTGTTAAAGAGCTTTGCTTCAATGAATATTTTGGCATTTTTGTCAAAAATCAGACAGCTTTAGTTGCCTAGATTTACATCTGGGTCCTCTATTCTGTTCCATTGATCTGCATGTGTCTTTGTGCCAGTACCATGCTGTTTTTGTTACTATGGCTCTATAGTATAGCTTAAAATCAGGTAAGGTGATACTGCCAGCTTATTTTTGTTGCTCAAAATTGTTTTGGTTATCAGAGGTTTGTGTGTGTGTGTGTGTGTGTGCTTCCGAATGAATTTTAGGACTATTTTTTCATTTCCATGAAGAATGCCATTGGAATTTTGATGGGGATTGCATGAAGTTTATAGATTACTCTTGATAAGATTGACATTTTCACAGTATCAGTTGTTACAATCCAAGAACATGGGATGTCTTTCCATTTCCTAGAATCTTCTGCAGTTTCTCGCCTGAGTGTTTTATAGTTTTCATTGTAGAGATCCTTCACATTCTTGGTTAGGTTTATTCCAAGGTTCTTTAATTTTTTTTTTTTTTTTTTTGAGGCAATTGTGAATGGGAGTGATTCCCTGACTTCATCCTCCACATGTTTTTATTAGTATACTGGAAGGCTACTGATTTCCATGTGTTAATTTTAGATTTTGCTACATTGCTAAAAGTGTTTATCAATCTAACAGTAGAGTGTAGAACAATCTCTGCATCTCTGGGATAAATCCTACTTGGTCAGGTTTTTCCAAGGTAGGGTCTCACTCTAGCTCAGGCTGACCCAGAATTCACTGTGTGTTCTCAAGGTGACCTCCAACTCATGGCAATCTTCCTACCTTTGCTTCCCGAGTTCTGGGATTAAAGGTGTGGTATGCCAGCACTTATGGCTGAATGATTTTTTTTTAAAATATATTCTTGTATTCTGTTTGCCAGTATTTTGAGAATTTTTGCATCTGTGTTCATGAAGGAGATTAGTCTGTAATTTTCTTTTTTGTTCTGTCTTTGTCTGGTTTTGGTATAAGGGTGATTCTGGCTATGTAGAAGGAGTTTGTTAGTACTCCTTCCCTTTCTATTTTATGGAAAGTTTGAGAAGTACTGGTGTTCATTCTTTTGTGAAAGTCTGATAGAATTTACCAGTGACTCCATCTGGACCTGGACTTTTTTTAGTTGGAAGATTTGTTTAAATAATTGCTTGGATCTCCATACTCATTATAGGTCTACTTAAATGGTTTTTTATTTCATCTTGATTTAATTTTGGTAGGTCCTATAAATCTAGGAAATCATACATTTCTTTCAGATTTTTCAAACTTAGTGGAGAATATATCCTTAAAGTATGGCCTTATGATTTTCTGAATTTCTTTGCTATCTGTTGTAATGGTGTGGTGTCTTTTTCATCTCTAATTTTATTAATTTGTGTTTATTCTCTCCTTTCTTTTGGTCAGATTTGTTCAGAGTGTATCAATCTTGTTTATACTTTCAAAGAACCAACTCTTTGTTTTATTGATTCTTTGTTTTTCTTTTATGTTGTTGTTGTTTGTTTCTATTTCATTATTTCTTCCCATCCACTGTATTTTGGTTTGCCTTTTTCTTCTTTTTCCAAGGTTTTAAGCTGAAGCATTAAGTTGTTTACTTGTGACCTTTCTAATTTTCTTCTTCCTTTATTTTTAGTTTGGTTTTTCAAGGTAGGGTCTCACTGTATCTCAGGCTGGTTTGGAATTTACTCTGTAGTCTCAGGGTGTCCTCGAACTCATGGCAATCCTCCTACCTCTGCCTCCCAAGTGCTGGAATTAAAGGTGTGCACCACCATGCCCAGCTAATTTCTTAATATACACACTTAAAGCTATAAATTTTCCTCTTCATTGTGTCCCAAAGGTATGTTGTGTTCTCATCATTTGATTCTATGACTTTTTGATTTCCTTTTTGGTTGCTTCAATGACTTATTCATCATTCAGCAATGTACTGTTTAATTTCTCTGATTTTCTGTATGCTCTACAGGTTTTCTTTCATTTTTCAATGTAGAGTCTCACTCTCTAGTCCAGGCTGACCTGGAATTCACTATGTAGTCTCAGGATGGCCTTGAACTCACAGCGATTTTCCAAGTGCTGGGATTAGAGGTGTGTGCCACCATATCCAGAGCTCTATAATTTTTCTTATTGTTGATTTGTAGTTTAATCTCATTGTGATCAGATAGAGTACAAGGAATTATTTCAATTTTCCTATATTTGTTAAGATTTGCTTTATATCCTAATGCATGGACTATTTTAGAAAATGTTCCATGTGCTGCTGAAAAGAATGAGTATTCTGTGGTATTTGGATGGAATGTTATGTAGATATCTGTTAGATCCATTTGTTCTATGACATCATTTAATCAAGATGGCTCTCTGTTTATTTTTTGGTGGGATGACCCGTCAGTTGATAAGAGTGGGGTATTGAAGTCACCAACTATAATTGTGTTTGGTGTTCTCTGTGACCTTAAGTCTAATAGTGTTTGTTTGATGAAATTGGGACCACCTATATTAGTAATGTCTGCCTGTTGGATTGTTCCTTTAATCAATATTAAGTGACCTTCTTTATCTTTTCTGAGTAATGTTGAAGTCTATCCTGTCAGATATTAGGATAGCAACACCTGCTTGTTTTCTAGGCCCATTTGCTTGTAATGCCATTTTCCATCCTTTCACCCTAAGATAGTATCTCTCTTTGATGGACAGGTGAGTTTCTTAGAGGCAATAAACAGAAGGATCCTACCTCTTAATCCAGTATGCAAGCCTGTGGTTTTTGGTTTTGGCTTTGAGGCCATTGATACTGAGTTATCTTTGAAAGGTATGTATTTATTCTTGCTATTCTTGTTTTGTAGTACATCCTGTTTTCCTTTAGTCTCTTGTTTCAACTGTTATTTGAGTATGGATTATTTTTTCCTGTTTCCTCATGTGTGTGCTTTGCTTTCTCTTCAGCGTGAAGGATTCCTTCAAGTATTTTCTGTAAAGCTGGCTTAGTTGTCATAAATTCCTTTTGTTGTTGGTGTTGTTGCTGTGGAATGTCCTTATTTCTCCATCAATTGGGATAGATAGTTTTGCTGGATGAAGTAATCTTGGTTGACAATTGTTATCTTTTAGGACTTGGAATACATCATGCCAAGCCCTTCTGGCTTTTAATGTTTGTATTGAGTAATCTGCTGTTATCCTGATGGGCTTGACTTTATAAGTGAGTTAATGTTTCTGTCTAATTGCTTTCACCATATTTTCTTTGGTTTGTGTGATTAGTAGTTTAAGTTTAATATGCTGAGGAGAGGTTATTTCCTGGTTTTGTCTGTTTGGTGTTCTAAAGGCTTCTTATATCTGTATTGGCATCACTTTCCCTATTTGGGGGAAATTTTCATCTATGTTTTTGTTGAAAACACCTACTATGCCTTTGGAGAAAAATTCTTCTCCTTCTACTGTACCCTGAATCCTTTTCTTCTACTTATTCTCCTCCTCCTCTTTCTTCTTCCTTTGTTTTTGAGGTAGGTCTCACAGTAGTCCAGCTGACCTGGAATTCACTATGTCATCTCAGGGTGGCCTTGAGCTCTCAGCGATTCTCCTACCTCTGCCTCCCAAGTGCTGGGATTAAAGGTGTGCAACACCACACCTGGCTATTTTCATATGTGTGTGTGTGTATGTATATATATAAAATTTATTTGCAAGCACAAAGAAGAGAGACAGGGCATCTAGCCAATGCAAACAAACTCCAGCTGCATGTGCCACCTTGTACATCTGGCTTTATATGGGTGCTGGGGAATTGAACCTAGGTCCTTAGGTCTTACAGGCAAGAGCCTTAACTGCTTAGCCATCTTTTCAACCCCCTCACCCTGAATTCTTATATTTGATCTCTTTATAGTATCCTGAGTGGCTTGAAATTCCCATTCATACCTTCCTATTCATTTGTCGTTCTCTTTGTTGGACTGTATTAGATCTATTACCTGGTCTTCTAGTTTAGACATTCTGTTCTCTCCTTCATCCATTCTATTAGTAAGACTTTCTATAGAGTTTTTTTTTTTAAATATTTTTTTAATTGACAACTTCCGTAATTACAGGCAACAAACCATGGCAATTTCCCCCTCCCACTTTCCCCTTTGTAACTCCACTCTCTATCATAGTTCTTTCCCCTCTCAATCAGTCTTTCTTTTATTTTGATGTCATCATCTTTTCCCTCCTATTATGATGGTCTTGTGTAGGTAGTGTCAGGCATTGTGAGGTCATGGATATCCAGGCCATTTTGTGTGTGGAGGAGTGTATGGTAAGGAATCATAACCTTCCTTTGGCTCTTACCTTATTTCCACCACTTCTTCCACAAGGGACCCTGAGCCTTGGAAGGTGTGATAGAGGTGTTTCAGTGCTGCATACTCCTCTGTCACTTCTCAGCTCTATGATGTCTTCTAAGTCATCCCAAGGTCACTGCCATCTGAAAAGAGAAGCTTCTCTAACCAAAAGTGAGAGTAGCATTAACATGTGGTTATGAACATTAAAAGAAGTACTTACTGGGAAGTTTGGTGAGCACAGTATATACATTTAGTCAGACACCAGCAGATGTTACACCCCTAGGGCTCATGAATTCCCCATCATAGGTTTTCAGTATCAGGCATGTATTCCCTCCCATGGAGCAGGCATCCAGTCCAATTAGAGAGCAGTTGGTTTCCCTCATAACAGACATGCCACTATTGCACCTGTTGGCTCATTTGACCTGGCTGGCAAAATTTAAGATTTGCAGTGTCCACTGCTGTTTATCTACACTGGTGATTTCTCTCTACAGCTAACATGTTACTAAATGGAGAAACACTTGAAGCTTTCCCACTAAGACAAGTGTGTCCACTGTCCCCACTTTTATTTAATATAGTACTTGAAGTCTTAGTCACAGCAATAAGGCAATAGACACACATAAAAGGCATACAAATTGGAAAGGAAGAGATCAAGTTATCATTATTTGCCAAGGGCCTTGATTTCCCACCAGGATTAGATGATAATACTCTATTACTAAAGACTTCACATACTTGGGCTATAAGGTCACTGAGAAATCCTGCTGTAATTGAGCTGAAAACTTCTTCCATGTAGACCAGCTAAAAGAAAGCTGGAAAAAGCCATGCTGCATGCAGTTCAATGGGAGAGAGAGAAATCACAAGTGAAGATACTTAACAGTGGATACTACAAGACTTATATTTGTCCAGCCAGGCCAAATGAGCCAATGTGTGCAATAGTGGCATGTGTGTTATGGGGGAAACCAACTGTCCTCTAATTTGACTGGAGGCCTCCTCCATGAGAGGGAATACATCCCTGATACTGAAAACCTACAACAGGGATAGTCATGAGCCCTAGGGCAGTAATGTCTGCTGCTGTCTGGCTAAAAGTATATACTATGTTCATCAAACTGCCCAGTAATCACTTACCTTAATGTTCATACCCATATGTTAATGCTACTCTTACTTTGGCTAGAGAACTTTCTCTTTTCAGATGGCAGTGACCTTGAGATAACTCATAGCCATTTTTTTAGTTGGGTTGTTTGATTTATTATTATTTAGTGTTGTAAGTTGTTTGTATATCTTGGATATTAGTACTTTGTCAGATATATAGGTGACAAAGGTTTTCTCCCATTCTGTAGGTTGCCTCTTTGCTGTATTCACAGTTTCCTTTGCTGTACAAAAGCTTTTTGATTTCATGAGGTCTCAGTGGTTCATTAATGATTTTGTTTCCTGAGCAACTGCCTATGCCAATATGTTGAAGGATTTCCCCTACTTTTCCCTCTAGCAGTTTCAGAGTATCAGGTCTGATATTAAGGTCTTTGATTCATTTGGACTTAATTCTTGTGTATGGAGCGAGACAAGGATCTATTTTCATCCTTCCACAGATACATATTCAGTTTTGCCAGCACCATTTGTTGAAGAGGATGCCTTTTCTTCAATGAGTATTTTTGGCATTTTTTTCAATGATCAGGTGGCTATAGCTGCCCAGACTTACATTTGCGTCCTCTATTCTGTTTGATTGATCTACGTGTCTGTTTTAGTGCTAGTACCATGCTGTTGTTGTTACTGTGGCCCTATTAATACAGGGTAAAATCAGATATGGTGATACTACCAGCCTTAATTTTGCTGCTCAAAATTATTTTAGATATTTGAGGTATTTTTTGTGCTTCCAAATGAATTTTAGGATTCTTTTTTAAATTTCCATGAAGAATGCCATTGGAATTTTGATGGGGATTGCATTAAATGTGTAGATTGCTTTTGATAAGTTTGACATTTTCAATTGATTCTTCCAGTCCAAGAACAGGGGATGTTCTTCCATTTTCTAGTGTGTTCTGCATTTTCTTGAGTGCTTTAAAGTTTTTTTTTTTAAATTTTTTATTTATTTGAGAGTAACAGACACAGAGAGAAAGACAGATAGAGAGAGAGAGAAAGAGAATGGGTGCGCCAGGGCTTCCAGCCTCTGCAAACGAACTCCAGACACGTGCGCCCCCTTGTGCATCTGGCTAACGTGGGACCTGGGGAACTGAGCCTCGAACCGGGGTCCTTAGGCTTCACAGGCAAGCGCTTAACCGCTAAGCCATCTCTCCAGCCCTGCTTTAAAGTTTTAATTGTAGAGATCTGTCACTTCCTTGGTTAGGTTTATTCCAAGGTACACTTTATTTATTTATTTAGTGATGAAATTGTAAATGGGAGTGATTCCCTGATTTCCTCCTCAGTGTGTTTGTTGTTATCATATAGGAAGGCTACTGATTCCTGAGTGTTTATTCTGTATCCTGCTACATTGCTGTAAGTGTTTATCAGGCCTCACAGTTTGCTGGTAGAGTCTTTAGGGTCTTTTATGTATAGAATCATATCATCTGCAAATAATGATAATTTGGCTTCTTCCTTTCCAATTTGTATCCCTTTTATGTGTGTCTCTTGCCTTACTGCTGTGGCTAAGACTTCCAGTACTATATTAAATAAAGTGGGGACAGTGAACACACTTATCTTATACCTGAGTTTAGTGGGAAAGCTTCAAGTTTTTCTCCATTTAGTAATATGTTAGCTGTAAGCTTGTCATAAATAGCCTTTATTATGTTGAGATTTGTTTCTTCTAGTCCCAGTCTCTGTAGGACTGTTATTATGAAGAGATGTTGGATTTTTGTCAAATGCTTTTTCTGCATCTAATAAGATGATCATGTGATTTTTGTCCTTTAGTCCATCTATATGTAATACATTTATTGAGTTGCATATGTTGAACCATCCCTCATTTCTGAGATAAAGCCTACTTGGTTAGGGTGAATGATCTTTCTGATGTATTCTGTTTGCCAATATTCTGTTGAGAATTTTTGCATCTATGTTCATGAGGGAGAGTGGTCTGTAATTTTCTCTTTTGTTCTATCTTTGTCTGGCTTGGTATCAGGATGATGCTTGCTTCATAGAAAGAGTTTGGTAGAATTCCTTCATTTTCTATTTTATGGAAAAGTTTGAGGATTGGTGGTACTTCTTCCATGATGGTCTGGTAAAATTTACCAGTGAATCCATCTGGACCCTGCCTTTTTTTAGTTGGGAGGTTGTTTTTATTTATTTGTTTTTATCTTTAATTTTTTTTATAACTGCTTGGATCTCTGTACTTGTTGTAGGTCTATTTAAATGGTTTATCTCATCTTGATTTAATTTTGATAGGTCATAAAAATCAAGGAAATCATCCATTTCTTTCAGATTTTCTAACTTAGTAGCATATATGCTCTTAAAGTATGTCCCTATGATTTTCTGAATTTCTTTGGTATCTGTTATAATGGTGACTTTTTCATCTCTAATTTTAGTAATTTATATATATTCTCTTTTTCTTTTGGTCAGATTTGTTAAGGGTTTGTCAATCTTGTTTATCCTTTCAATGAACCAAGTCGTTTTCATTGATTCTTTGGATTTTTTTTTTTTTTTTTTTTAGTTTCTATTTCATTAGTTTCTGTCCTAAGTTTTATTACTTCTTCTTGTCTACTGATTTTTGGTTTGCCTTGCTCTTCTTTTTCCAAGGCCTTATGGTGAAGGTTTAAGTTGTTTACTTGTGATCTTTATAATTTTTTAATATAGGCAGTTAAAGCTATAAGTTTCTCTCTTAGGACTGCCTTTATTGTGTCCCAAAGGTTTTGGTAGGTTGTGTTCTCATTAGTACTTAATTCTATGAATTTTTCGATTTCCTTCTTGATTTCTTCATTAACCCATTCATCATTTAGTAATGTATTGTTTAGTTTCCATGATTTTGTTTATGCTCTATAGTTTTTCTTGCTGTTGATTTGTAGCTTAATCCCATTGTGATCAGTACAAGGAATTATTTAAATTTTCTTGTAATTGTTAAGATTTGCTTTGGGTCTTAATATATGGTCTATTTTAGAGAATATTCCATGTGCTGCTGAGAAAAATGTGTATTTTGCAGCATGTGGATGAAATGTTCTGTTGATATTTGTTAGGTCCATTTGTTCTATGACCTCATTTAATCCAGAAGCTTCTCTGTTTTTATTTTTTTTGCTGGGATGAACTGTCGATTGATGAGAGTCCCCGGGTATGGATGTCACCAACTACAACTGTGTTTGGTGTTATCTTATCCTTAATTCTAATAATGTTTGTTTGATGAAATTGGTAGTCCCCATGTTACGTACATACATGTGTAGGATTGTAATGTTCTCCTGTTGGAGTGTGCCTTTATTAATCTAAAGTGACTTGCTTTGTCTTTCTTAACTAACATTGGTCTGAAGTCTACCCTGTCAAATATTAGGATAGTAGCACCTGCTTGTTTTCTAGGCCCATTTGTTTGAAACACCATTTTCCAACCTTCCACCCTAAGATAGTGTCCATCTGTTATGGAATGGTGAGTTTCTTGGCGGCAACAAATTGAAGGATCCTGCTTTTTGACCAAGTCTGCAAACCTGTGCCTTTTTGCTGGGACATTGAGGCCATTGATATTAAGAGTTATTATTGAAAGGTGTGTATTTATTTTTTACCATTTTCCTTGTTTTGTAGTTTTTCTGGGTTTACCTTTGCTTTCTTGTATTAACTAGTATTTGAGTATGGCTTATTTTTTGCAGGTGCCTTATGTGTGTGCTTTTCTTCCTCTTCAGCATGGAGGATTCTTTCAAGTATTTTCTATGCAGCTGGTTTTGTCTTCATATATTATTTTAGCTTGTTTTTGTTGTGGAATGTCCCTATTTCTCTGTCTATTTGGATGGATAACTTTGCAGGATAAAGCAATCTTAGTTCACAGTTATCTTTCAGAACATGGAATATATCATTCCAAAGCCTTCTGGCTATGAAAGTTTGTGTTGAGTAATCAGCTGTGGTCCTGATGGGCTTGCCTTTGTGTGTGATCTGATTTTTCTCTCTAACTGCTTTCAATATATTTTCTTTGGTTTGTGTGTTTTGTAGTTTAATTAGAATATGATGGTGAGAAGTTCTTTTCTGATTTTGTTGTTTGGCATTCTATAGATTCTATAGATTCTATAGGCTTCCTGTATTTGTATTGGCATCGCTTTCCCCACTTGGAGGAAGTTTTCTTCTATGATTTTGTTGAAAATACCTATTATGTGTTTGGAATAAAATTTTTCTCCTACTACTCCCTGAATTCTTATGTTTGATCTCTTCATAGTGTACCAAATATCTTGAAATTTCCATTCATGCCTTCCCATTAGTTTGTATTTTTTTTTTAATTATTTATTTATTTATTTATTTGAGAGTGACAGACACAGAGAGAAAGACAGATAGAGGGAGAGAGAGAGAATGGGCGCGCCAGGGCTTCCAGCCTCTGCAAACGAACTCCAGACGCGTGCGCCCCCTTGTGCATCTGGCTAACGTGGGACCTGGGGAACCGAGCCTCGAACCGGGGTCCTTAGGCTTCACAGGCAAGCACTTAACCGCTAAGCCATCTCTCCAGCCCCCATTAGTTTGTCTTTTCTTTGTTGGATTGTATCAGATCTGCCACCTGGTCTTCTAGTTTAGATGTTCTGTCCTCACCTTGATCCATTCTACTGGTGAAACTTTTTTACAGAGTTTTCTATTTGACTAACTCTGTTTTTCATTTCTAGGATTTTTTCACTATTTCCAATTCCTTACTCATGTCTTGTATTGACCTCCTTATTTCATTAAATTGGTTACCTGTGTTTTGTTGGTATCCTTTCAGGGGTTTGTGTTCTTTGATTTCTTTGAACATAGATATAACTTTAAAAAAAATCTTCAGGCATTTCATCTAAAGCAGTCCCACTAGAGGTCATTTCTGATGGATTTATAATTTTTGAAGGGAGTGTATTCTCCTGATTTTTTACTTTTCTTTTCTTTTTCTTTTTTCTTTTCTTTTCTTTTTTTTTTTTTTTTTTTTTTTTTTGGTTTTTCGAGGTAGGGTTTCACTCTAACCCAGGCTGACCTGGAATTCACTATGGAATCTCAGGGTGGCCTCGAACTCACGGCAATCCTCCTATCTCTGCCTCCCGAGTGCTGGGATTAAAGGCGTGCGCCACCATGCCTGGCTCCTGATTTTTTACTTTTCTTGTTTTATAATGTGGAGATTTTGCATGTTGAGTTAATTTGATGTTTGCATTTTCTAATTATCTCCAGTGTTCTTAGCTGTGTAAATCTGATTTTATATATCTTCAGTGTAGGAGTTTAGGGTGCCATGGATAGCTCTTGTACTCCAAGACAAATAGCAGAAGTGACCCTAGGTGTTGACCTTGCCTACTATTCAAGTACTGTAGTAGACTGAGTAGAGCAAATTCTAAAGCTCAACTGAGCAATACACACATACAATCAAAATCAGCACAGAGTATCTGTACAAGTGTGGGGATTAAAATAAACAGATAGTCTTACAAAGCCAAAACCAAAGGGTGTGTATTGCCCAACACCCTTAATCCTGTCAGCTGGGAAGTTGAGATTTCTGGTCTAAATTGGGGTCCAAGTCAGTTTAGGGCTGCCAGACCCTGCCCCCAATAATGACAAAAGAAAAAGATAAATGCCCTAAAAATCAGGAGGCATCAAAGGCAACAATAGTCAACACTAAAATATAGCTTATTTGAGAATGGTAAAGCCAACCAGGAATATATCATTCAAATGTAATAGATAACCTTTCCTGACATGGAAAGGGAGATTAGCAATTCCAGTGCAAGCCTGGGTATCTGGCTTTGTATAACTAGGCCCTATTACCTTTTGGGGTGGTTTCCAATCTCACCAAAGCTGAGTTCTGTCTTTGGTCTCTCTCTGTGCTGGGCGGCCAGGGTTGAATGAGTTCTCTGGATGTTTTTGGCCCTGATGGTTGGGGGATGGGAGGCTATGCTGGGTGCCTGGAGACCTACCTGAGATTCTCAGTTGGTTCCATCTGTATTCTCTTTCAGCAGCTTCTCAGCTACTTTCTGCTGTCTTCCCCTTCAGGTTTCTTGACTTTGTAAGGAGGCTGATATGAATGGAAAAATCCCTTTGCCTTGGTTTTGCTTCTGTTGCCCTGTGCTGGCAGGCAGCAGCATAGATTGGGGCTGCAGGTCCTCCTTTCTGGAAGATCTTGGTCTCTCCTGCTTCTCTGCCATGGTTGACAATAACTTATACACCTTCACTTCTCAGTAGAAGAGTGTATTTTGCTGTGTAGGCTGCTTTGATATGGTTAGGATGCCACCATCTTACACAGAAGAGAGTTTATTTGACTTACTGTGTTTTTCATTTCTAGTATTTGTGATTGGTTTTTCTTTAGTATTTCTATTTCCTTACTTATGTCTTGTTTGACCTCCTTATTTCATTAAGTTGTTTTCCTTCAGGAGTTTGTTTTTCTTCTTTGATTCTATTGATTTCTTTGAACTTCTAATCATTCTTTTGAACTCTTTTTTAGGCATTTAACCTAAATCACTGTCACTCAGGTCACTTCTGATGTATCTATAAGTTTTGGTGGAATATTTTTGTCCTAATTTTTGTTTTTCTTGTATTATAATGTAGAGATTTTGCATCTTGGGTTAATTTGGTACTGGGGTTTTCTAATCATCTGCAGTGTTCTGAGATGTGTAAGTCTGACATTATATATCTTCAGGGTTCCTAGGAGCTTAAGGTGCCAAGAGTGGCTCTTACATTACTCCCAAAGTAGCAGAAGTGACCATAGGTTTTGGGTTTGCCTGCTGTGGAGTAAAATACGGGCAAATTATAAAATTCAGCTGAGCAATATACACATTCAATCAAAACTAGCATGAAGTATTTATGCGAGAATGGGTATTAAAGCAAATAGATATGGAGCTGGGCATGGTGGCACACTCCTTCAATCCCAGCACTCAGGAGGTAGAGGTAGGAGGATCACCATGAGTTCAAGGCCACCCTGAAACTACATAGTGAATTCCAGGTCAGCCTGGGCTACAGTGAGACCCTACCTCAGGACAAAAACAAAACAAACAAACAAACAAAAACCACATAGATAATCTAACAAAGTTAAAGTCCCTAAGGGTGTGTGTTCTCCCCCACCTTTAATACTGTCAACTGGGAGGGTGAGATTTCTGGACTATAAAGGTCATGCTGGGGCCAAGTGAGATCCTGTCCCCAAGAATGACAGAAGAAGATAATAGCCCTATAAATCAGGAAGCAACAAAGAACAAGCTCAAAATGCAACTTATTAAAGAATGACAAAGCCGACCATCAATTAAATCGAACATATAACCTGCCTGACATGGAAGGTGCAAATAGCACTTCCAATATGCCAGGCTTTGGGGCAGGCACTGACCCTGTGTAAGTAGGCCCTGTTGCCTTTTGGGATAGCTTTGGTCTCACCTATGCTGCATGCTTGCATGGGTTCCTCTTTGCTGCATTGTGGGCTCAGCTCAGCTAGCTAGGTTAGTAGCTCTTGCTGTTCTGATGGCCTGTGCTGTGTGCTGTGTAGCTGAGTTCACTTCCCTAGGTCTCCAGTGGTTGCAGGCACATGAAATTGGGGGAGGAGAGGCTGTGGAGAGCGCCTGAGGTTGTATGGGAGCTACATAGCTAGTTCCTGTGATCCTCTTCCTCCTGAACAACTCAGCTGGTCCCTGCTAAGTTAAGTTTCTTGACTTTGCTGCTGTGAGTGGAAAATCCCTTCACTTGACTTCTTCTGCAGCTCAGGCAGACCCATGTGGCCAAGCAGACAGGTACCATGGTGGGAACTGGTTCTGCCTGCTTCTGTGGTTGTTAGAAGCTCTGGGTCTATCCTGCTTTGTTGGGGTTGATATTTCCTTATACACATTCACTTTTTTTGATATAAGAGTGTGTTTTGCTGTTTTTTTGCTTATCCAACTCCCTCTCCCCACCCAGGATGCTTTGGCTTGGCTTCTATGCTATCATCTTACCCAGAAGGCCCCTAAAATGTATTTTTAACCATTTTTATGGACACAGTTCAATAGCATTAACTGTGTGCGCATTGGTGTGAAACACAACTCTAGAACCATTTATCTTTTTTTCTTTTTGTTTATTTTATTTATTTATTTATTTATTTATTTATTTATTTATTTATTGAGGTAGGGTCTCTCTCTGGCCTAGGCTGGCCTGGAATTCATTCTGTAGTCTCAGGGTGGCCTCAAACTCAAAGTGATCCTCTTACCTCTGCCTCCCGAGTGCTGGGACTAAAGGCATGCACCACCATGCCCGGCTAGAACCATTTATCTTGCAAAACCAAAACTCTATGTTCATCCTGCAGCTCCCCCCCCCCACCGCATCCTTTGCCTTCCTCCTAGCCCCTAAAAATTAAAACAACCATTCAACTTATTTTTCTTCTTTTATAAACCTTTTTATTGACATTTCCATAAATATTGACACTGTTCCATGAGCATAATCCCCTTCCCCCCCTTACTTCCCCAAATCCCCCATTCACCAAATCCTTGGCCCCAAACTCAGGATCCTCCTACTTCAACCTCTTAAGTGCTGGGATTCCAGATGTGTGCCGCCACACTTAGGAGTTTGACTTCTGCTTTCATGACTTTGACTACCATAGTGATCATGTATATGTGGAATCATATTGTATTTCCCTTCATAAGCTTATTTCCCTTAGCACAATGCCTTCAAGGTTTACCTATGTGCATTATGTGACAGAATTTCCATATTTTGTTTTCATTTTAAACCAGAAGTTTATTTAAATAACAGGTAGCTTGACTTGAAGGGAAAACTATCTAGGATTCATTTTTTAGAATAATTTATCCCTACTTAAAGACAGATTGCCCTATATGTAAGAGCTACATACAAAAAAGTATAACTTTATCCTTGGTTTTACAATGACAAATGAAAAACATTAAAATTCTCCAAAAGGTATGTAAGGATTTTTTATGCTGTGTTTTTTTTTTTTTTTTTTTGTTGTTGTTGTTAAAACAATGAGAGCACAATAACTTAGTAGAATATAAAAATAAGAGTTGAATGAGCATGCCACTAGTGTATAAAGGGGATATTTTCATAGAACCAGTACTTTCCCCCATACCATCTCCAATTGGTGTCAACCCAAACACTGGCCATTTAGTTTAAAAAGAAAAAGAAAAGTGCAGTATGCGTATACACATACATCCGTTACTTTATGTACAATAAAGGAATGGGAAAGAATACAGAGAATTATACTGTAGTAGTCAGGATATGGTGGAACCAAATTTCTAATTGAGAATGTATTCATGGTCTATAGCAAAATCCTGGAGTAAAGTAGCAGGTTCCCTTTTAGTAGACACCTCCTGCCTGCTGCTGGAACATATCAGTTGTATCTTCATCTTCCATTTCCAACTGTGCAGTTCTATCTGTTTCATTGGTTGGCTGCCTGTCAAATTAGAATCCAATCTGCCTCATTGACAAACCCTGTCATTCATAACAGGCTTTTATTAGTTTACTAAGTGGTGTATGCCTCTTAACCTTCAACTGTATCACTGAACCATCCTGCCCTTCAACCTTCAAATTAATATGATCATTGTTCTCAGTCTTGACTCCTTCCTTGAGTTTCTCATCGGCCATGGTCAGTGCCAGGGTTTCCTCAGCTGCCACTTCACAAAAGAGGTACCAGGACCACACCGAGGGACACACAAGCAGCACTAGGAGTGGTAGAAGAAGGAGGCCACAGCACCAGGCAAGGGAGAGCAATTTCCTTCTTTTTAAAGGGTGAGTAAAGCCAGGCGTGGTGGTGCACACCTTTAATCCCAGCACTTGGGAGGCACAAGTAGGAGGATTGCCATGAGTTCAAGGCTACCCTGAGACTACATAGTGAATTCCAGGTCAGCCTGAGCTAGAGTGAGACCCTACCTCAAACAAACAAACAACAAAAACAACAAAAATAAAGGGTGAGTAGTAGCCCAGTACATTTTTATTATCTGTCAATGGGTATGTGGGCTACTTCCTTCCCTTGGCTACTTCAACGAGCATCTTTCCCCATGTCCAGTGATTACACTTGCCTTTTGAGAACAACCTGACTAGATGTGGTAGGTGCTTTGTCCTCACTCAGAGTCATGGGTGCTACTTGTGGAAGTGGTGTGGCTGAGCAGAGCAGAACCAGGGACTTTCTTGGCCACCTATAGCTTAGCAGTTTCCATTTTGCAATGTGCTAAATTGTTCCCATGTCACAACCAGAGTAGAATATTCTCTTAGCTCCTAAAACAACCAATCAAATTAACCATAACCTCATACCACAGCGCTGATTCAAACTCAGCTTCTACCCAGAACCAAACAGCAGTCAATCACAATCATCATGCTTCAGTTCTTCATTTGCATTACCAGAACCAAAAAGAGGACAACTCCCATAGAAAACGTCTCACACAGGTGGTTCTGCTGCTCTATCGGCATTTCCCTTGCATATTCTCCGTAAATTTATCTTTGTCTATTCTCATCTGACATGGGTGAATTCGTTATTGCTTGAAGTTCCAACCCACCACATGACAACATATTGTGGTGCCAGCCTTGCTGTGGGAAGGTCCAGAGACTTACTTTATACTTCTCAACCCATATATATGTATTTCATAAATTCAAGGTTACTTCTGGGCTGATTTCCTTCCTTATCCTATCATCCTACTTTCTCCAAGTCCGGGGCATTAGATATTCTTTCCAGATCCTTTCTTTAGTACCTAAAATGCCTTGAATCACATTATTTAATCATTTAAATATTAAACTAATAATTTATTCTTTTAAAAATATTTAATTAATTAATTTATTTATTTATGAGGGAGAGAGAAAGAGGCAGAAACAGAGAGAGAAAGAATGGGCATTGTTGGGTGTGGTAGGGCATGTGTTTAATCCCAGCACTCAAGAGGCAGAGGTAGGAGGATCACTGTGAGTTCAAGGCCACCCTGAGACTACATAGGGAATTCCAGGTCAGCCTGGGCTATAGTAAGACCCTACTTTGAAAAACAAAAACAAAAGCTAAAACAAACAAACAAACAAAAAGAATGGGCACACCAGGGTCTCTAGCCACTTTGTGTATCCGGCTTTACATGGGTCCTGAGGAATTGAACCTGAGTCCTTAGGCTTTGCAGTCAAGTGCATTAGCCACTGAACCATCTCTCCAGACCTCGTTTAAACTTTTTGACACATCACCTGTAGTTTCTTATAGATGCTCTTTAATAGGTTGATAAAGTTGCTTTTGGTTCCCATTTGCTGAGGGTTTTGGCATATGTGGGTCCTAAATTTTGTCAAGTGACTTTTTCAGTTGATTCCATCTTATGTTTGTTCTTCTTCCTTAGACTATGAGTATAGTGGATTACATTATTTGACTTTTGGATATTAAGTCAGTCTTGTATTTCTGTAACAAACTTGATCGATTATATATTAGTACAATATTGCTGATGGGATTTGCTGACCTTTTGTCATGGTTTTGTACCTATGTTGTTGAGAATCAGTGATCTAAGCTTACCCTGTGCTGTTTGTATGATTTGATTATAAAATCATAAAGTAAACTGGAAGAGGTTAATAATCCTCTTCAATTTTCTGAAAAGGATTGCATAGAATTAGGATTGTTTTCCTTTAATATTTGATATAATTCACCTTGACATATCTTTTTCTAAAGTACAATTCTATTTATTTTTTTAAATACATTTTTAGGGCTGGAGAGATGGCTTAGTGGTTAGGCACTTGCCTGCAAAGTCTAAGGATCCAAGTTTGATTCCCCAGTACCCATGTCAGCCAGATGTACAAGGTGGTGTATGCATCTGGAATTCATCTGCAGTGGCTATAGGCCCTGGCATGCCAATTCACAGTCTATCTCTCTTCTCTGTATCTCTCTCTCTGCTTGAAAATAAACAAATATGTTTTAAAAGTTTAGGGCTAGAGACTACAGAGTTAATTCCAGGTCAGCCTGGACCAGAGTGAGACCCTACCTTGAAAAACCAAAAAAAAAAAAAAAAAAAAGTTTAGGGCTAGACAAATTGCTCAGTGGTTAAGGTACTTGCCTGCAAAGTCTGATGCCCAGGTTCAATTTCCCAGTGCCCATATAAAGCCAGATGCACAGAGTGGTGCTTACATATGGTGTTCATTTGCAGTGGCTAGAGGCTCTAGCACACCCATTCTGTCTGCCTCTCTTCTTTCTACCTATCTCTTTCTCTGCTTGTAAATAAAATAAAAATATTTTTAAAAAACTTTAAAAATATTTTTTACTTGTTTATTTATTTATGTATGTGATAGGGAGAGGGAGAAAGAGTAAGAAAAAGAAAGAGAGCAAGTGAGTATGGGTGTATCAGGGCCTTCTACTACTGCAAATAAACTTCAGATGCATGCACCAGTTTGTGCATCTGGCTTTATGTAGGTACTATGGAATCAAACCCAGGCTTTCAGGCTTTTCATGGAAGTGCCTTTAACCACTGAGCTATCTCTCCAGCCCCAATTCTATTTCTATTATTTATCTTCTTTAATCATGATGGGGGCTATTTATGTTATCTGCTTATCTGGGTGAGTTCTGCTATTGTTGGTTTGAGGCATTGGTTTCTTTCATAAAAGAATTCAGTAGAATTCAGTGAATTGACTCATTCACAGCATTCATTTAAGTTCTTTTAAGGTCTGTGGTCCCTAGAGTAGTAACTTCTCTTCCATTTTTTAAAATATTATATTTATTTATTTACGAGAGCGAGGGAGACAGAGAGAGAGAAGAGAAAGAAAGAGAGAAAGAGAGAGAATGGGTGCCCCAGGGCCTCTAGCCACTGTAAACACACTCTAAATGCATGTGCCACCTTGTGCATCAGGCTTTACATGGGTACTGGGAAATCAAACCTGTGTCCTTTAGCTTTGCAGGCAAGTGCCTTAACAGCTAAACCATCTCTCCAACCCCTCTTTCATTTTTGGTATTGGTCAGTTATGTATCTTCTGTTTTTTTATTTCTTTGTTAAAATATTTTCTTTGTCTCCATTCATACACACAATACTTCGTAGTCATAATCCCCTTCTATCACATTCTTTGTCCTCCCTCCCCTAGCCTCCCTCTTCTGAACCCCTTCTTTTCAACTAGTCCTTTTTCTAGTGTATATTTGCAAGGAGAGAGGGGAGAGAATGAGAGGGACTGGAATGGGCACACCAGGGCCTCTTGCCACTTCAAACAAACTCTAGATGCATGTGACACTTTGTACATTTGGTTTTATGTGGGTACTGAGGAATGGAAGCTGGGCCATTAGGCTTTGCTGGCAATTGTCTTTAACCACTGTGCAATCTCTCCAGCACTGTATTTTAAGATATATATCTATATATATCTATATCTACCTACCTATCTATCGATATATATAATTTCTTCCCCACATATGTAGGTTTTGTGTAGATAGCATCAGCCACTGTGAGGTCATGAATGTAGTGGCCACTTAATGTTTGCAAGACAGGATTTCAAAGCTCTCTTCCCCTTCCTTTGGCTCTTATATTATTTCCACCATCTCTTCTACAATGGTCACTGAGCCTTGGAGGTTGTAATAGAGTTGTCTCAGTGCCTACCTCTCCACTGTCACTTCTCAGCACTTTGATGAGTTTTGAGTCCCCCCAGTAGTAACTGCCATCTGAAAAGAGAAGCTTCTCTAACCAAAAGTGAGAGTATCACTAATATATAGGCACAGACAGAAGTATTTAGAGGACAATTTGGTGGGCATTCTGTATCCATTTAGCCAAATAACAATAGTAGTTCCCTGCTAGCTTCCCAGAAGTTCTAAACAGCTCTGTGTGGTTCATTCCCAGCCTCTTTTCTTTCTCAGATGTCCCTGAACTTTTCTGATGGCCTGAAGTCACCTTCTCAGTCCTCTGACCAGAAGTCAGAGGTGCTATTTGTCTTGCTCTGTCACACATTCGTTATGACTCTGACATTGTCAGCGACAAAAAGATAACTTACTATTAGTCTAAAAAATGAATCCTACATAGTTTTCCCTTCAAGTCAAGCAACTTGTTATTTTAATAAACTTCTTGTTTAAAATGAAAACAAAACATGGAATTCGATCTGACTTATTGACAACAAAATGAGGGCAATAGCTTAAATGATCTGGAAGTGCCAATCCTGCTCTCAATGCTCTGGGTGACTTACCTTGCTCTGTCCACTGATGTATAATGAAGGGGTATCCTAATACCTCTGGGGGGTGTATAGCAGGTACAGCTGAAAAGCAGGGAATTTCTGGGCTAAGTGTTGGGAATGTCCATACTAGCTCAGCAAACATCCCTATGACTGGTAAGTATAGGAAATTCTTAGACATAGACTTACCATTTTCTTACAAGTAGAAAACCAATGAAGTCTTAGGTTCTTTCCTGTTCTTATTGTCAAATTCAGTTTCTCTCCTTCCATTCTATTACCATGATACATTGTCTAGTACATTGTATCTTTGAGAACCATGCTCTCTTTTAAGTGTTTCTGGTTGAAACAGGAGCTCTGAATAGCAATACGTACTCATATATGTTTGTACCACATATAGGCTGACATGGAATACTACAGTCAAAATGAATATATGATCATCTAAAGTCTAGCACACTAATTGCTTTAACTCAATACATTTTCCTGGGAAAATGCCAAGCACCTGTCCACTTTCCTAATATAACTTCTAGGTGCCACTTAAATCATCTTTGCAAAAGGATCTAGTCACACAGGCAGAATTTCTTGGTCCAAAATAAGAGAATTATTTCCTCCGTTTGCTTTCCTTCTTTGGGATATGTGATGGGATGTTTTGTACTATGTTAGAAAGCCCTCACCCATGGCACAGTTGGTAAGATACACTGTCATCTAGCTATCTGCAGACTAACTACATTGTTGGTAATGTCTATCATTCTAACAGACATTTTCTTTAATTGAAGTGATACTGACAAAAAAATAATAATAAAAAAAGAAAAAGGAAGAAAGAATAAGACTTCCTTCAAGACCCTATAGAGCACATATTACAGTATAAATAATTCAGTGTGTCAAGGGCCAAGGGCTAAGGGCTAGAAGTGTGATAGGAGAGAGAATTGAACAAATACCTACCATATATTTCTCATGTGTCAGACTGTACCCTAGGTGCTGGACATACAATAATTTGCCTTAAGCTGGAGGTCTGAGATAACTTTTCAATGTAATAAGATCTGGATGAATGCATAAACATTTTATATGCCATACAGTGTAATATTACTCAGCCATAAAAATAAAATTCTGTCATTTGTGGTAAAATAACAGAACTAGAGGACATCATGGTAAGTTATAAGCTAGGCAAAGATACATACTGTATGTTTTCCCTCATATGTACCAGCTAAAATAAATGAATGTGAATTTGAGCTGAGTTGCAAAGGATGAGTAAGATTTAACCAGTAAAAAGGTACGAGTACAGGAAGGTACATTTCCAGGTACTTTCCGGTTTATTTGAGGGAATGCAAGGGAGACTGGTCAGTAACCTGGTGTGACAGAGACATAGGATGTGACTGTGCAGTTGGGTTCTGCAGGTCTAAGAAGGATTTGAGGCTTACTTATGGGAAGTCAAGTAGGCAGACACAGGATCAGGATGCTTTTGATTTGGGGGAACAGTTTGGCGTAGGGTAGTAGATAATGTGAGGAGGGCAGGCAGAAACCTGTGCTTGTATGCCAGGCAAAAAAAAAGAGTGACTTTCAGATGGGTTTTGAAGGAAGAGTAAGTTTCCCAGTGGCATAGAAAGGAAGGGGATTCTATACTTTAGGAGAAATGTTGAGAGTCTGCAAGGTTGGGTTCTTAGCAACATGTGTTATGTGTGTGCATAGGATTTGAGAAGTTGGGACAGTACATTGGGGCCAGATTGTGAAGAGAATTTGTTCTCTTGTAGAAGACAATATGTGATTTTCTAAGTTTTGTGTTTTTTTTTTGTTTGTTTGTTTTTTTTAATCAGTAACAAGATCATCTGATTCACATCTCAGAACAGCAGAGAATCAAGAGCAGAGAACAGACAGAAATCAAGAGTTGCCAGTTTCAGGGGACCAGTAACAGACCTGGTGATCAATCAAGACCTATCAAGGAAAAATCCAGAAGCTACAATGAACGCAAAACTAAATCAGACTGCCAACAGGCCTGCCATGGTTCAGGGAACACCGTGGAAGAGGAAGAGGAGGCGGAAAGATTGTAACAGCCACAGAGTGGGTAGGAATACTCTGAGGCGTGGTCTCCCCACTACCTCACGAGCATAGACCAAGGCCTCCCTGACCCCACAGTGAATACCATAACCCCATTGAGGAGGGGCCCTCAGGGTAACAGAAGCTGGGGCAAGGAGGTGAAAGAGTATACCCTGTTATAATATATATAAAATAAAATTAAATAAAAATGAAAGGAATCAGGAGTTGCCTGGGACAGACATGAAAGACAGTAGCAATGGGCAGAGAAGAGGGAATAGATTCAAGATTTGTTGAGAAAACAAATCTTTAGAGTTTATTAACAAAATGGGCACAGTGGGTGAGAGGAAAGGAGACGCTGAGGATGACTTTGAAGGTTAAACTTGGATGGATGATAGATTCGTTAACTGTAATGAGACTAAAGGAGAGAAAAACAAGACTTCCTGGGTGTTAGAAGGAAGAGAGAGGGAAAGGAAGGGAGTTTTAAATTTGGGTCGGGAAATGTTCAACCTAAAGTGGTCAGGTAGAGATACCCACATGGTCAAGGATAAGTAAGGCTCTCCTACATGAGTGACTGCTGACCAGAGGTCAGGCCCTGGGCTGAGGAGCTTGTAGAGCTCAACCAGCTTAACAAGAACAGCAGACCTGGGGTCAGATGCTATGGGCTCCATTTCAAATGTGGGGAAGTAGAGGCTCTGAGAGTTTTGGAACTCTAATGCACTTGGCTGATTACTGCATTATGTAGTCCTCAAAAAGCTTTCAAGAAATCCCCCATCTGCCTTCCCCTCCTCTGACTATAAACTTTCTATCAGGAAGCCTTTTACCTGCCCACTCTTTGGCCTTATCCTCATTCGCCACATGCATTCACAGAGAGAGTGCTGCCAGTTACGTGTGTTCAGACTGAGCCTTCCCACTCCTCCATAGCTAATGCAGCTCACATTTGTCAAATGGAGAAAGAACAATGCCTACCCTTTTATTCCCAGGGAGGCAGAGATTCTTTTATGCTCATCCTGTTAGGAAAGTTAGGAATCACTGGGAGTGGTAGCACATGCCTGTAAAATCCCAGTACTTGGGCAGTGGAGAAAGGAGTTCAAGGCCAGGACAGTCTAGATAATGAGACCCTGTTGAAAGAAAGAGGGCTGGAGAGGAGACAGTGATTCAATGCACTTCCTGTAGAAGCAGGAGGGCCTGAGGGGACCTGAAACTGTCCACGTTTGATTTTCCAGAACTCACATAAGCAGCTGGGCATGGCCACCCACACCGTCACCCCAGTCCTGCAAAGGGGAGCAGAGACCAGGGAATCTTGAAAGCAGCAAGCTCCGTATCAGTAAGAAACTCCAGCTCAAACAAGAATGGGCAGAAGAGCAATGGAGTGGGACACCCAGTGTTCTTTTCTGGCCATTGCTGGCAAGCACCCTCAGGCACAGGTGAGCGCCATGGGGTGCCACAAGAACCACATGTGTATACACCAAACAACTACACACACGTATACACAAGCGAGAGAAAGAGAGAGAGAGAGAGAGAGAGAGAGAGAGAGAGAGAGAGAGAGAGAGAGAGAGGGAATTTGTGTGTGAGAGAGAGGGAGAAAGAAAGGAGAAAAAAAGGAATAATGAAAGAAAGAAGAAAAGAAAATTTAGGAATAATGATTTTGAATGAACAAACAGATATGCTTTAACAAGAATGGGAAAATCACATGTTTTGGGGCAACTACAAGACCACATGAACTTCAAAGAAATTCCATGGCTCTGGTGAACTGTTTCTGAGCTACTTCCTCAGATCTTCATGGATCAAAGTTCAGGCCCCACCAGTGGGAGCAGTAATGAGGGATGCTGACTTTCCATGCATTCTCTCAGTTCCTCGGAGGACTTTAATAAGGGCCAAATGACCAGTGAGACAACCAAGTATCACTGGGGAACAACTTTGATAGAAAACTCTGGCAAATGGTGCCCACCTTCATTTTTTTGTTGCTGGTTTGTTCACACCCTCTATGCCTGTCCTTCACCCCAGCAGTCCATCCAGTTTGTCCTGTCATCTGGACTGGTCCCCATCACCTCAGCACTGTATCAAGGTGGTGAACATGGAGACTCAATGTGCACTCTCATTTGCCTTGCTCTCAAAGGTCAGCCTGAGCTTCCTCTTGCCTTTCTTTTCTTTTCTTTTTTTAAATTTTTTTTTTTTCTCCTTGCCTTTTTGACTGAGTCTAACTCCCAGGCTGAGGGAGTACTAGTTTCCTCTCTGCCCAAATGGGCTTTCTCTGTATTTACTGGTTTAGAACTAGATTTGGCAGTGTAAAAAATTGCCATGGTTATACTCTGAATGTACAGATTATCAGGATCCCCCAAAGCTCAGACACCCAGAAGTCTCCCATCCCAGAAGTCTTCCACTGCCAAGAAACAAACAAATGTTGAACTCATCACTCACTTCCTGGAAGCTGCTCTTAAATCTCACACTGCTTTGGTCAACAAACACACCTATGGATTTCAAATATCAAGTAGCAATTTTCATTTTTACCTTCCAGTACAGTGGTTGAAACTAGGGCCTCATGCATGTTAGGCAAGTGCTCTTCCATTAAGCTATTTCCTCAGCCCCCTTTTCACGTATTTTGAAGAAGGGTCTTGCTAAGTTGCCCAGCTAGAATTGAACTCATTCTAAAACTCAACCAGGCTTTGAACTTTGTTATTTCTTCTATTTTTAAAAATTATTTATTTATTTATATGAAAAGAGAGAGAAAAAGAGAATGGGTGTGCCAGGGCCACTTGCCATTTACACGTGAACTACAGATGCCTGTGCCACTTTATGCATCTGACTGTATGTGGGTATGGGGGAAAATGAAACCGGACCATCAGGCTTTGTAAGCAAGTGCCTCCATCCATTGAGCTAGCTCTCCAACCTCAACCTCCTAAGTAGCTGGGATTACAGGCCTGTATCACCAAACCTACCTCAATTAAAAAATATATATTTATTTCTGTATCACCAGACCTACCTCAATTATATATATATATATACATATATACATATGTATATATATATTTATTTATTTATTCATTTGCAAACACAGAGAGACAAAGAGACAGACAGATAGAGAGAGAATGGGCACACCAGGCCCTCTAGCCACTGCAAACGAACTCCAGACACATGCATCACCTTGGCCATCTGGCTTGCGTGGGTACTGGGGAATTGAACCTGTTTCCTTACGCTTCATAGGCAAATGCCTTAACTGCTAAGCCATCTCTCCAGCCCTTCAACCTTTTTAAATGTTTTTTTTTTTTTAATTTTGTATTTTCCTTTGTAAGGAGAGAGAGACAGAGACAAAGAGAGGTACACAGAGAGAGAATAGGGCCTCTTGCCACTGTAAACAAACTCTAGATACATGTGCAACTTTGTTCATCTGGCTTTATGTGTGAATCAAACTTAAGTGGTCAGGTTTTAGAAGAAAGCACTTTTAACTACTGAGCCATGTTTTTTTTTGTGGTAGCATTTCACTCTAGTCCAGACTGACCTGGAATGCACTATATAGTCTCAGGGTGGCCTTGAACTCATGGCAATCCTCCTACCTCTGACTCCTGGGTGCTGGGATTAAAGGCATGCACCACCATAACAGCTTTAAATTTTTATTTTTGAATTTCATTACATTTTAACTTATAAATTAAATCCATTCTGTGTAGTATTGCATGAATGTTAATGTCCTTAACTTTAAAAAATCATAAAAGTAAGAGAAGTTCATAAAGAAAAATAATGAAAACTGACAAAAATAGACACCCAATATTGTGGCATAAGCCTCCCCAGATTTAAAGCTTTTAAAACTATCTCTTTATTTAAGAAAGAGAGAGTAATAAAGAAGAGAGAGGGGTGTGTCAATTCCTCTTCCTGCTGTAAAATACTCCAGATGCATGCACCACTTTGTACATTTGACTTTATGTGGGTACTGGGGAATCAAACTCAGGCTGTCAGACATTGCAAGCAAGTACCTTTAACCATTAAGCAATCTCTCCAGCCCAATTTGAAACTTTTTCTTTGGAGACAGAGGCAGGAGGACTAAGAGTTCAAGGCCAACCTCTGCTACATAGTGAGTTTGAGGCCAGCCTGGGCTACATGAGATCATGTCTCCAAAGAGAAAGAATAAGAAGAAACATATCTACCCACCATACAAACACACACATGCATCACACAGACCCATTACGCACAAAGACACCACACACACACATTACACACACATACACCATACACAAATGCCAACACATATCACACCACACACATACACACACCCACATACCACATAAAATCCTCCTTTTAAATTTTTTAATTTATTATTTATTTTATGAGAGAGAGAGAGAGAGAGAATTGGTGTGCCAGTGCTTCCAGTCACTGCAACTGAGCTCCAGATGCTTATGCTACCTTGTGCATGTGCATCACCTTGTGCATCTGGCTTATGTGGTTTCTGGAGAGTTGAACCTGGGTCCTTAGGCTTCCAAGGCAAATGACTTAACTGCTAAGCCATCTTTCCAGCCCCAAAGCCACCTCTTAAAGTATCCATTAAAAATTTGTCTTTTGACACCATAGGCTATGGTTGCAGCACATTGAGAGATCATGCTGAAATTGAGATGGAAGCCAGCTCCCCTGTCTAGCTCTCGTATTGCTGGGAAGTGCTATGAGAGCTGCTGGAGAATAACATCACTAACAGTGTGAACAAGTAGTTGATCCTGAAAGCTATAAAATCAGCTAGCCAGGCAAGATGTAAACACCAGTGTAACAGTGGCACATAGGTTATGTGGGTAATCAATTGCTCTCTGATTGAATATAAGGCCCATTCAGTGTCAGGGAATTCATGCCTGGTACTGAGAACCAAGTCAGAAGCCTGTGGCTTAGAAAGTTAGAGACCGCAGAGGGAAGCTTCCACTGTTCTTTGACTAAACAAAGAGGTTACACCTGTCAAAAAATCTTCTAGGGCTGGCTGCAGTGGTGAACACCTTTAATCCCAGCACTCAGGAGGCAGAGGTAGGAAGATTGCTGTGAGTTCAAGGCCAGCCTGGAATTATAGGATGAGTTTCAGGTCAGCCTGGGCTAGAGTGAGACCCTACCTTGAGAAAAACCAAAAGCAAAAATCAAAATAACAAACTCTTCTAAATGTCTATGTTTATCCCCTTTTGATCAGTTCTGCTCTCACTCTTGGTTAGACAGCCTGCATTTCACAGATGGAGCAAACACCAGGGAGACCTAAGATCTATCAGTATGACAAGAAAACAAAGCAGACTGCTTAGCAGGAGACAAGGCATCTTTGTCACATTTGTTAGGGTCCAGAAAACATTATGGAGGAACTGGTAGATTAAATATGAGTACCGCCCTTGATGATAGCCTGAGAACTTCCTCTAAGAAGATGGTGGTAGACACTGAGGAGACTCAAAACTCATCAGAGCGGAAATAAGTGGCTGCTGAAAGCTCAACACTAAAGGAGGCTTACAACAGAGAACAATGGAGAATAAGAGAGGCCCGAAAGAATGTAAGAGCCACAGGGTGGGAAGATGCATCTGAGCCATTGTCCCCCCAGCAGAGACTGATAGTGAATTCATAACCCCACAGTGAATACTCATAACCCCACTGAGGAAGGGCCCTCAGTGGAATGGAGGTGGTGAAAAGGAACATAAAAGTATAATCTAGTGGGAATATGACCAATATATTCATACAATAAAGTTCTCAACAAAAAGCTTGTCTTTTAGAATATGCATCAAATATATTTGAGTTTAAATTTATATATTTAAATATTTCTTTACATGTGTGTAGTATGTATGGTGTGTGTGTGTGTGTGTGTGTGTGTGTGTGTGTGTGTGCACATGCAGAGGCCAGAGGAAAACATTAGGTGTCCCCCTACATTGTTCATCAATGTGTTTCCTTGATATAGAATCTAACTGACTCCAGAGCTTGATTTTTCATGAATTCTAGCAACCAGTCTGATCCCCATAGGACCAGGATTACAGATGTGTGTGGCCATAAGCGGCTAAAGAATTGAACACAGGTGTTCTTGAGGCTTGTTAGGCCCTCATGATTGCATGTCAAGCACTCTTCCCCACTGACCCATCTCTCCAGCCTCTGCACAGTGTAATTTTAGCTGAGATTATTTCTGGTTGGGCTTCAGGGACTACTTGAATCTTCTGAAATTATATGTATACACGGCCATATTTATTATTGCCATTATTATCATTATTATTATTGTTAGTCCTTGAGAGTGAACCCAGAGCCTCTAGCATGCTCAGAACTACTACTGTGCTACACTCCAAGTTTGGCATATGCAGTTTTTTTTCTAGGAAAGGGGACATGATTTCTATTAGATATGAAAAAAAACCTCTTTTTTAAAATTCACAATAAGCCAGGTGTGGTGGCTCATGCCTTTAATCCCAGCACTTGGGAAGCAGAGGTAGGAGAATCACCATGAATTCAAGGCTACCCTGAGGCTACCTAGTAAATTCCAAGTCAGCCTGGGCTAGAGCAAAACCCTACCTTAAAAACCCAAAACTAAATAAATGAATTCACAATAACTTTATGGTAGACTTTTTTCTTCACTATTCTAGAAAATCACTTTCTCTGTGGTGTGGATGATGTCACCATATCACTCAGACCAGATCATGGGTCAGCATTTTAATTTTTCCTTATGCAGTAGATTTGACTTCCCTTCTAAAGGGTTAGATCAGAGTGTCTTCTACCACATGGAGGTGGCCAAGGGCTTCTGGATAACCAAGCACTATTATAATTTCTATATTTCTGTTAAGTGTATGTAGTAGAGGCAGAAAGAGGAACCCCTGTTCAAGGTGACAGAATGAGGGGCCTGAGGAACCGCCAGTAATTCCAGACCCCAAGGGAAAGTCTAATCGGTATTGTGATAGGAACTATTCTCGATTTCACTCTTTAAGGCTGATTTAGTTTAGTTACTAAAAGTAGCAAAGTTTAGGGCTGAGGGTATAGTTCAGTGGTAGTGTACTTGCTTAGCATAGGCAAGGCTGTGGGTTTAATATAATACTAAGCACACAAAAAACCAAATCCATCTTCCCCAAATGTTGATGAGTACTTTAATGTACTAGTTACTGTACTAGATGGTTACCTGAAATATTTCACTTTACCCTCCCACAGTTTATGACTAAGAAAGGCTGTTATTTCTCTTTACGAGGACACTGTACCTTGGAGAGTTTGTTGACAGTGGAACCTGAGTTGGAATACAGGCAGTTTGGTGTTACAGCTGGAAATCTTGATGGTTTATAATCTACTGCCTCTGTCAACAGAAGTGCAACAAACACCTAATTGTGTCCCCCAGTGCGTGGTTGCAAGCCTTATCTAGTCTTTCTAATCTTGTTGCTGTAGAATCCTTCAGTTATCAAATGTCTCTTTCATAGGAAATAAGCTTTATCATTTCTCTAGTCAATTCCATTTCTTGGCAGACAAGGAAAAGTGATTCTCGGAAAAAATCCTGGGGATTGGTTTGTTTGCTTAGTTCTCAGTAGCAGAAAGTAAGAAACTTGAAATTTGAACCCAGGGTTCCTGAATCATTGCTTATCACAGCAGCCTTTGGGAAGCAGATTCCATTAAAAAGGGCTTTTGAGTGGTTGGTTGATTTTTGCAGGCACTTGGTGGTGTCCAATGATAGCAAATAAAACTAGCTACAACCTTTGATTTGATCATTAGCCTCCCACTCATAAGAACAGAAAGCAAGCATGTAAGTGAAAAGAAAGAAGGCAGTTTATACACTTACTCTTTATTTGTAACATTATAAGAAGACTCCTAGAAATTAAGTAGATGAAAGACCCCAACCTTCTAAAGACTTGTCTCTATCCCATGGACTGACAATAGGCCATTATAGAACCCTTCCATTTCTGTGCCTAGAACATTTTGCTCTAGTATCAATGGCATTTATTCCTCTTCATGGAAGATGGGTCCACTGGACAGGGATGTAAAAAAGATTTGTAAAAGCTATCAGATTTGCAAAAGAGAGATGTGGCGAATAGTTTATAATAGTGAGATACCAAGAAATAAAATTCTTGAACTTGTGGGTAACATATTTTAGGAGATACTCCCCCTTTTCACATAATTTATATCTTATTTTATTTTTGACACTGTCATATGTGCATATAATGTATTTTGGTCCCATTCATCCCCCATCACTTTCATTTATTCCCCCTCTCACTCCCACTAAACCCCTTCTTCTCAACAACCCTTTCCTGATTTCATGCTTTTTTTTTTTTTTTTTTTTTTTTTTTTTGGTGTGTGTGACCCACTGAGTTTGGTTAGAATTGCTTATGTGGGTATTATTTATTGTCATATGGGGAACTTATCAGTACCTGAATCCCTGAAGAACATGTCTCCTCTCCCAGCAGCCATTAACAGCTGAGGGCTCCTCTGAGAGGAATAGACTCTCATGAGCTCCTTCCCCATCCAGGATGGAGTGTTGCAGAGTTCAGTCCTGTGCACCACCACTTTTGTGAGCTCATGAGTGTAACAGCTATAGCATTCCTCCTCATCTCTGGCTCTGAAATTCTTTCTGCCTCTGATGTACCCTCAGTCTTACAAGGGGTGATACAGATGTCTCACTTAAGGCTGAGATGTTTGCCTTTCAACTAAAAGGTGTTCCTAACGGACCCAAAGAGATTTGTAATCATCCTTATTATTCAAAGATTTGATTTACATCAATACAATTGATGAAACTGTTTAGCAATAGATTTTCAAAATGCTGTACTTTACACATCACACATTAAATTGATTTTCTCATTTTTAGACATCACAGTTTAAATGTTTTCCAAATGCTTTGCGGAATATTGAAGATTTCATAAGATAGGGACTTTATCCAGTGTGGTACATGTGCACTGTAATCAGGCTTCCCAACAGGGCCATACATTTTCTTGGAGAAATAATTAGTGTTGAGTAATTAGTGACATAAGGTAGAAAAGGTATCCCAAATGCCAAGGTAAAGCTGCTTGACAATTAAGTGAGAATTATTTAACAAAGATGCCATTGCAATAACATATTTTTGTAATCAGTGCTTTGCTGTTTCCCACCATTTGATTTGTGGTGTGTGTGTGTGTGTGTGTGTGTGTGTGTGTGTGTGTGTGTTGCCAGGCAGGAAACCCAAAGGCTTGTGCATGCTAGGCAAGGACTCTAGCACTGAGGTGCACTCTCAACCCTTGTGTAATAGTTGTTTAAGTGTCAATTACATGTGTATACATATGTAAACATATGAACACATGTATTTTTGAAAGTTAACTAAATTTAAATTACAAAACTTATATATATATATGTGTATATATATATACATATATATATATACACATATGTTCATGGAAGAAAAATTAAAATATACAAAAGCATATATAGGGCTGGAGAGATGGCTTAGTGGTTAAGGCACTTGCCTGTGAATCCTAAGGATCCAGGTTCAATTCCCCAGAAGCCACATAAGCCAGATATGCAAGGTGGCACTTGCAGTGACTAGAGGCCCTGGCATGCCCATTGTTTCTTTCTTTCTATCTGCCTCTCTCTCAAGTAAATAAATAATAAATATGTAAAACATATAAAAACAGAGCATATAAAGGTAAAAACAATTCCATTTCCTTATTTCTCAATTCTCAGTTCTATTACCCATTGGTAAATGGGAAAAATTTTCTTCTACCAACATTCACTGTAATATATGTATATATTTGTGTGTGTTCTTTAAAAAGTGCTGCAAGTATGTAGACTGGAGAGATGGCTTAGTCGTTAAGGAACCTGCCTGCAAAGCCAAAGGACTCAGGTTTGATTGCCCAGTACCCATGTAAGCCAGATGCACAAGGTGACCCGTGTGTCTGGAGTTTGTTTGCAGTGGCTAAAGGCCCTGGTATACCCATTCTCTCTCTCTTTCTCTTTCTCTCTCTGAAATAAATAAATGAAATCAAATATTGTTTTTAAAAAGTGCTAGAAGTATGAACATAACCTTATTCTACAGCCTTTTCTGGAAAACAATCTATTGAACCTCATCTTTCTACTTCTGTGCATAAAGGCCACGTTCACCCTCTGTGGTGGCTACGTTCCATGTCATTTTAAAAATGTACCAATCGTTAGTCAGCCAGTTCCTTACTGGGGACTGTTGTGGTGTCTAGTTAGTTGTTGCTTTGGTTTCCTTTCCTATTGCAAATCTCTGTACCAAGGTGCTCACTATGTGAGTATCTTTCCATGTGTGCTCTGGTATAGAATTGGATGGTTCAGTAACTTCCTAGAAATGGAATTTGTGGGTCAAGGATATGTGTACCTTTTATTTATCTACTTTATTTTTACCTTTAAGATTATTTGTGTTCATAATAAAAAACCTAATTCATACAGAAGATAATAAGCAAAATTCCCTCCTCAAGCTCTGAGCTATCTCTATAACCACAGTTAAGTTTCTTAGTCTCCTGGTCTATCATGGCTATATTACCTGTTTCATACTTTTGGTGTTCATGGATTCTACATTCACAGATTCAATGAACCATAGATTAAAAATATTCAGAAAAATGTTGTCTGCACTGAGCATGTAAAGACTTTTCTTATTTTATAAACACCAAACTATAGCAACTATTTACATAGAATTCAGTATTATAAGAAGTCTAGAGTGTATTTAAAGTATTGTGATGATATACATAGACTATATGCAAATATTAAGTTATTTCATAAAGGACTTGAGCACCTGAAACTTTTGGTATCTGCTACTGGGATCCTAAAATAGTTCATTATTTTTTCCTTTTGATCTGAATTCACATCTACATATGACCAACCATCCTCTTCTGCCACTCATCTGTTGTTAAATATTTTTAATTATTTTAAATTTTGTTAATTTATTTGAGAGAGAGAGAAGATGGGCATGCCAGGGCCTCTAGCCATTGCAAATGAGCTCCAGACACATGCGCCACCATGTGCATGTGGCTTATATAGGTCCTGGGGAATTGAACCTGGGTCATTTGGCTTTGCAGGCAAACACCTTACCTGCTAAGCCATTCCTCCAGCCCTGTTGTTAATTTTTGGGGGAGTGTATATAAGTGTGGTGTGCAACAGATGGGTATCTTTCTCATAGGTGTGTGGGTGCACATATGCGTGGGTGTGCAGTGTGCATGCAGGTGTGAACACATGTATGTGAAAGCCCGAAGTTAAAGTTGGATGTCTTCTCACTTGCTGTTTATCTATTTTATTAGACATGGTCTCTCACTAACCCTGGACATTATTGAATCAGCTAGATTAGCCAGCCAGTAAGTCCTAGGGACTCTCCTGTCTCTGCTTTCCCATGGTGTGTCACCATGCCTGGCTTTTATGTGGGTGCTGGGAATCTGAACTCATGTCCTCATTCTTGTGCAGAAACCCCTTTACCTACTGAGCCACCTTCCAAACCCCCTCATCTGTTTAACATCTATTTAAATAAAAATTTATATCTATTATTTAAGCATGGTGGTGCACATCTTCAATACTGGCATTCAGGAGCACTTGAGAGGTAGAAGAATTACTGTGAGTTTGAGGCCAGCTTTAAACTACAGAGTGAATTCCAGGTCAGCCTGGGCTACAGTGAGACCCTACCTTGGGGGGAAAAAAAAACAATAAAAATTATATTTATTGACTTCTAAATAGTCATTTTATATTAGAATTGAATTTTCCTAAGGGCTCTTATTCATTTTCAGATAGAATTAAGTAAGAGTTTCTCTCAGCAGACCCTTAGTTTTCAGAGACTCAATGGACTTCCTAGGTCTCAAAGTTAACAATGGAGACAAAATCTTGGCCTGGCCTCTGGTCTACCTTCTTCCTCTCTTTACCGAGCTATTTATGAGAAACAGTTGTTTTTTTTTTTTGTTGTTGTTTTTTGAGGTAGGGTGTCTCTAGCCCAGGCTGACCTGGAATTCACTATGGAGTCTCAGGGTGGCCTCAAACTCACAGCAACCTTCCTACCTCTGCCTCCCAAGTGCTGGGATTAAAGGCATGCACCACCATGCCTGGTTTATGAGAAACAATTTTGATGATGCCCAGATGATGCTTCTTATTCTGAAGAAGACCTGAAGGTAAGTCTAGCACTTACTTCTGTTTATATTTTGTCTCCCTTTTTCAATGTGTGTCTTTGTGTATGTGTGTATGTACGTGTGTGTATGCATGTGTGTGTGTATACCATGGTCATGTGTCATGCCTCAGGTGTTGCTCCTCACCTTCCATTTTGTTTGAGCAGAATCTCTTGTTCTGTGAGGCTGAGTTGCCGGCCAGTGGCCTGCAGAGGGACTCTCCTGTACCTAGCTCCCATTCCCCATAGGCCCCCTGGGATTACAGATACACGTTACCTCGTTCAGCTTCACATAGGTGCTAGGGATATGGTCTCAGGTCTTCCTGCTTGCATAGCAAGTGCTGTTCATATTTCTTTCTTTTCTTTTCTTTTTTGTATTTTTTTTGTTTTTGTTTTTTTTCGAGGTAGGGTTTCACTAGCCCAGGCTGACCTAGAATTCACTGTGTAGTCTCAGGGTGGCCTTGAACTCACAGTTATCTTCCTACCTCTGCCTCCCAAGTGCTGGGATTAAAGGCGTGCGCCACCACGCCCTATTTCTTTCTTTTGAAAAAATATTCGATTTATTTATTTGAGACACAGACAGAGAGACAGAATGAATATGGCCCCACCAAGGCCTCCTGCCACCACAAACAAACTCCAGATACATGCACCACTTTATGCAACTGGTTTCATGTGGGTACTGGAAAATCAAATCTAGCCCATCAGGCTTTGCAAGCTTTAACTGCTGATCCATCTCTCCACCCCACATTTCTTTCTTTCTTTTTTAACTTTTAAGAAATTTTATTTGTGCTGGGTGTGGTTGCGCACACCTTTAATCACAGCACTTGAGAGGTGGATGTAGGTGGATCCCTGTGAGTTTGAGACTACCCTGAGACTACTACATAATGAATTCCAGGTTAGACTAGGCTAGGGTAAGACCCTACCTAGAAAAACCCCTCAAAATTATTTGTGTGAATATGTGTGTGTGTGTGTGTGTGTGTGTGTGTGTGTGTGAGAGAGAGAGAGAGAGAGAGACTACCATTGTGTGTGTGTGTGGAGGTCCTAGGATAACTTCTTCACTGTTCTTCATTTAAGACAGGGTTTCTCTAGATCTTATTCTACTGTCGGTTGTTTGCTTGTTTGTTTTAAATCTTCCTGAGAGCTTTTGGGACATTCTCCTGTTTCCGCCTCCCACATTACAGAAGCCCACCACAGCTTCCAGCTATTGACCTGGGACATGAGAATCAAACTCAGGTTCCCAGGCTTAAGGGTCAAGGGCTTGATCTACTGAGCATCTCCCCGGCCCCTCTGCTCATATTTCAAATAGCACATAGGATAATATTTTAAGTTCATGGGTGACAGCAGAAATATGAGTCATAAGAACATGTACTGAGACTAACTCTAGAAGGATTGTCATCACATACTCTTTCCTAAATGTCATCCAGTTTAATTCTAATATGACTCTCTGGCTGTCAAGGATCTCTGCTCTATTAATGGTTTGAATAATGATACAGGCCAATTAAGCAAAACAAGAAACAAAAGTTTACAACCCAGTCATTTCCCAAGTCCACCCCTCTCAGGAACTTTATTGGAATCTGTCTTGCCCAGGAGTTGCTCAGTTTGCTTCATGCCCTGAATATGCAGATGTTTGAAGAGTGTTTTGGTGATGGTCATAGTAATTGTGGTTGGTTCATCATAGTCTTTGTCAGTTCTGTTTCTTTATGGCTGTTTCTTCAGATTTCAGGTTTCCCAAGACAGAAACAAACAAACATTCTTCCATAAGTATTTGGTGTTAACATTTAGTACTTGGGAAAATGCTGTTGATCATTCCTTGAGGTTGATTAACACTGCATTCATCTGGTATCAAGTGACTGTCCATATTTCTTGCATTTTACATTTTACATCTTATATTCATAGACTCTAAATCTCTCTCTCTTTTGGTTTTTTGAGATAGGGTCTTTCTCTAGGCCAGGATGACATGGCATTCACTATGAAGTCTCAGGGTGACCCCGAACTCACAGCAGTTTTCCTACCTCTGCCTCCCACCTACTGGGATCAAAGGGGTGTGCTATAATGCCTGGCTCTAAATCTTGACAGACACTGTTTCCTTTCTTTTTAAATTTTTACTTTTTACAAAAAAATCCAACATACTCCCTATTGTGGATTTGATAACCTCTCTAATTAGCATTACATTTTAAATGCTTTTAAAATACCTCATTATGTATTTGTCCAATAGCGCATGACAGTTCAGACATGTAATTGCTAGTATGGATTACCTGGTGGCCATCATTAAATAACTAGAGAGACTTGAACATGTGTAATGCCAATTAGGAAAATGATCAGCTATGCGTGGTTAGGATAATAGGGAACATGATGATGGCTTTGTTTTGGAACCACAGTGGAAGCATGATTACAGGAACATGGATGACTTGTGAATTTAGTGCCTGAGGAAATCAAGAGTCATTTTAATATGGAGAATTTGGCACAGCAACAAGGGACTTTGGGAATTGTGCCTTATTTTTGTTACTCTGTTAATAACTGACTATACTGCCAGAGCACTCTTGGGCCATCGTAAGGGAGCCAAGGGGTCAAGGTCGGAGTGAGGTATAGCTCATCTGCTCCCTTGGAGCATGCCCTCAGATCAATATTGCTCTATTTCCAGCCTTGCTCCAGCAGCCGTGTGATCTATTAGGCTTCCTTCCATCCAGCATGTTCTATGAAGTGGTGTGGTTTCTTCCCCCAAAACAAAGATGACTGCCTTACAGAGAACTGTTCAGGGATGTCTAGCATTCTCATAAAAACCACTTGACCTGACCATTGTTTTGAGCAGTTCTTGGAAGGTGGAAAAACCATTAAATCACCAAAACAAGAATACAGTATGGTTTAGCAATATTTAATGTGCTACAGCAATGGCGTTTTATGATCCCTAATGGTTAGATGTTGTTTTGGCAAGAGTGGTGAGGCAGTAAGCTAGCTTTTTATGTGCTTTTTCAGAAACATACATAGAGTTGTGTGTGGTGGGCATGCTTGCAGACCCAGTCAGTATTGGTGAGGATTTCCATGAGTTTGAGGCTAACATGGGCTATACAGCGAGTTCCAGGTCAGCCTGAGCTTGAGTGTGACTCTGCCTAAGAAAAGAAAAAGAAACAAACGTGAAATAAAGGATAAAGCTTTGGATGTTTGTGATTTTTCTTAGAGGATGGACTGACGACATTTCCTCAGCATCTGCCCCAAGCCTTTTGAGGAGCTGTGAGAAAGATACATCATAGGTTAAAGAAACAGTGGGTGCAAGAAACCCAGGATACTTCCTTGAGAATAGTATCAAAAAAGACTAGCCAAAATGCTCATGGTGAGACAACTATTCTCATCTCACAGAGCTGTCTTCCATAATTACATGACACAAAGAAGCCACAGAGACTTCAGAGTCACCTCAAGGTCATTATTGTCTGTCAGGTCTGCCTTGTGACCTCTCTGGGGTCTTAAGAGAAAAAAGAAGCTGGTGGATTTTTTTCCTCAACCACAAAATGTTCTTGAATCTTTCATCTTATGACACAGGCATTCATGCCTCCTTTTAAAGAGCCAGCTTTTAGGTAGGTTTGGGGCTCATCTTATGAATTACAAGTAGATATTCTTTGAAACAACTGTGTGGCCAAGGTCATATGTATAATTCATCTAGATCCACATATGTACTTTAATATGTGTATGTCAGGCTGAGATGTAGCTCAGTGGTAGAATACTTGCTATTATGATCATTGCTGGGGTTTGATCACCAGTGTTTCAGGGGAAGGGAGGGGAGGAGGGAAGAAGGCAGGGAGGGAGGAAGAGAAGGAGAGAGAAAGAGAGGAAAAGAGGTAGGGAAAGCATGGGTTATAGTCAATGACCCAAATAGTGTTTACAGATGTTTACATTCTCTTTCAGGGAGAACAAAAACATCTTGTATTCCTCCTAACTCCCAAATTGAGGCACTGCCTGGATAGCTTTGCTCTTGTCCATTTAGATGGCAGGCTTTTTTTAATGGCTCATTTTTTTTTCACCTTTTGTGCTTGGCAAACACCTCTGGCATATGCTGTATACATGGTGCAGAGTGTCAGGAGAGAAGCAGGAAGGTGGTGTGCTGACCTGCCACAGCCGATGGGGGAGAGGCACTTAATCATCCAAATAAGCAATTCAAAGCAGTGTTGAGGGAAGGCGCCCAAGGATAAAGGCTACAAGAGCCCTCTGAAGGAGGTGGGACTTGAACTGAGTCTTGAAGGATGAACAGAGGAAACAAGGAAGACATCTGGTATAAGCTAAGGAATGCAGGGAGAGAGAGAGAGAGAGAGAGAGAGAGAGAGAGAGAGAGAGAGAGAGAGAGAGAGAGGGACTGACTGAGAGTTTATACGGAAGAGAAGAGCTAAAACTAAAAAGAAAAGTAGGTGAAGAACAGATCATGGAAGACTGGAATTTCATGTGCACTTAAAACTTGATCTCTCAGATAACTGGACTTACTGGTAAGGTTGACAAGGGGTTGCAGGAGGACATCATGATGCTCCGTGCCTGTCTTTTATGTCTATAAATAATTTAGCCGGAACATTATATCTCTAGAAAGCATCTCCATTTTTCAGTTGGGAAAACTAACGTTTTAAAACCTTTTGATTGTAGGCATTATGTATCTCCTGATAAGCGTATGAAAATCTCCTATTTTTGCCCAAAATAGAACTTGTGTGGTATCAAGTCTCTAGAAAGTTCTAGTCACTTACAGGACATCAGGGAACACTGGAACAGGCTAAACATCACATGAGAATGTGAACAACAGGTCACAGAACATGGGGAATTGCAAGAGTTGGAAACATAACTTATGTTGAGACAACTGGAAAATGTTAAGCATACAAAGAAGAGAAAATAGTGCAATCTACCCCTAAGTATCCATCAATCAGTTCTGGAAATTATCAAACATGACTTATCTATACCTTTTTTTCTGGTCTCCTATGAGTACTTCAAAATTCCAGGCATCGTGTCACCTCATCCACAAACATTTCATGCATGTATTTGTATCACAAAGACTCTTAAAAACAACAATACTCTCCCCTTCATAATTTAATAATAATTCCTTCTTATCAACATCACCCATTCTCTAGCTACTGTTCATATACTCTTGGGTGTTTTATACATTAAAAGCAAATAATTTCTTTTTAATGTATTTATTTATTTATTCATCTGCAAGGAGAGAGAGAAAGAGAGAGGAAATACAGAGAGAAACAATGGGCACACCAGGGCCTCTAGCCATTGCAAACAAACTCCAGATGCATGCACTACTTTGTGCATCTGGATTTACATGGGTGCAGGGATATTGAATCCAGGTTGTTAGATTTTGCAGGCAAACACCTTAGCTGCTGATCCATCTTTCCAGCCCCAACTTCTTTTGTTTTAATCATAATCCAAATACAGCCTAGATACTGATCATGGTTGTGATGTCCCAAGTCTCTTTACATTGAAAGCCTCCCTCCCTCTGCTTCTCTATGTTTTTACTAGAATGTATTTATTCAAAAAAAAAAGGTTTAGTTTTTCATATTTTAAAATTTTGAGTCTTGAAGATTGGTCCCTTGTTTTATGTGAACTGTTCCTCTTTCCTCTCAAGTAGATCAGGATGCCAGCCTGATCAGATTCCTGGACAAAATATCGGCAAGGATCCACATAGATGGTCGCAAGTACTTTCGGGGGAGGCAGTGGCTGGATGTCTCTTTAGAAAATTATTTTTATTATACAAAAATGGGTTCATGATGACATTTTTACAGATGTGTCATTGTACCATTTCTCCCAAATAACTCCTTTTTTCTCCTTTCATGGGGCACATATGTATATTTAAATATAGATTCTGAGCCAGACGTGGCAGCACATGCCTTTAATCCCAGCACTTGGGAGGCAGAAGTAGGAGGATCACTATGAGTTTGAGGCCAGCCTGAGAGCACATAGTGAATTCAAGGTCAGTCTGGGCTAGAGCAAGACCCTACCTTGAAAAAAAGAAAACAACAACCCCCCCAAAATAGATAAATATAACTTCTGCATATGTGAAAATATGTAATATTTTCCCCTTATTAGTCTGTGTTGTTCCCCTTCCCCTCTCTGCGATTCTCTTCCTCCCCCTCTCAGAGCCTCTTGCTTTCTTGTTGCATGTGTGTGTGTGTGTGTGTGTGTGTGTGTGTGTGTGTACATTTCGATCCTGAATATGAAAAATACATGTGACATTTGTCTTTCTGAGTCTGGTTTATTTCACTTAACATGATGATCTTCACTACAATCCATTTTCTTGCAAATGACATAATTTCATTCTCCTTTATGGCTGAATAAAATGCCACTGTGTGCATTTGCCACATTGTCCTTATTCAGCTGTTGGTGGGCATCTTGACTGATTCTATGTGTTGGCTCATTTTATAGCATATCTCAGTTAAGTCACCCTGCAGCCAAGAAGCAGTGAAGCATGGGAGCTAACACCTGCATCTCTCTGGTTCCAAACAAGTCTTCTAACCCTCTTCCCGTTGCCTCCAGAGAAGAATCTGATGGTGAAGTACGGAGAGAACTGATCAGAGGGTAGCTCGGCATAGCGGGACTACTTTATGTGGACATTGGTCTGAGAGCCACTGCATGGGATAATAAGATAGCAGGACAGGAATGCAGTGACAGGGGCATGAGTGAGGATGCCTGTAGGAACCATCACCACACTAAGGAGGAAAGTGCCAGCCACACAGGACCTGTCAATACTTTGTTTCCAGCAGTGATATCCTGTATCCCAGGAACATGGTTGTGCAGCAACCTTAGATTTCTGTGATGTTTGACTGTCAGCTGAGCTCCTAAGGTTAATGGAGGGACTGGAATTACCCAGCTAATTACCCATGATAATTCTGATGAACTCAATTTATGTCTTTATACTGCCCCCATTTCCAAATGATTTGAGATAGAAAATTTGTCCTTTTTAGGGCTAGGGAGATGGCTCAGAAGTTAAATGTGCTTGTTGCAAAGCCTGCTGGCCTGGGTCTGACACCCAGGATTGATGAAAAGCCAGAGGCACAAAGTGGTGCATGTGTCTGCACTTTATTTGCAGTGGCAAGGCTGTGGTATGCTCATGTACTCTCTCTCTCTCTCTCTCTGCTCACAAATAAATAAAAATAATTTTTTTGAAAAGAGAAAAATTTCCTATTTTATAGGGCATGGTGGCTCATATCTTTATTATTTATTTTCATTTTCATTTTATTTATTTGAGAGAGAGAAAGAGGTAGATAGAGAGGGAGAATGGACACACCAGGGCCTTCAGCCACTTAAACTCCAGATGCATGCACCGCCTTGTGCATCTGGCTTATGTGGGTCCTGGAGAATTGAACCTGGGTCTTTAGCTTTGCAGGCAAATGCCTTAACCACTAATCATTTCTCCAGTCCCAATTTTTCCTTTTTAAATTACTTATTTTAAGATAACAATATCACATTTATTACACAAACACACATATCCTCCACCTCAGAAATGTATAAAAGAAATACTGTCTGACAGAGACAAAACTCTGGAAGCAAATCTTTGAAGCTATTACCTCCAGATCTTTCTGGTAGTGGAATAGGACAAGATTACCTGGAGCCAACAGCTAGTGCTAATCTGTTTGGTGTTTGAATTTGTTTGAGCATGTACTCTTTTTACAATCTGGAAAAGGCTAAGCGAGGAAGCAGACAAACAAAATCAAGCAATGCAAATGTGATGAAAAGTCATTATAGTGCACCCGCACCATGTCACCTTGGGAAGTAGACTACTTACATATTTGTAGCAGGTACTATATCCACAGGTCCCATGTAGCCATTGCTCAGAACCTGTAATAATGGAGGTGACAAATCCATATGTTCTGCTCATGGGTCAGTGGAACACTTATGTCATTTACGACTTCAAGTACTTGGTTGGCTGCTTAGTTCTGGGAAGCCCAGAGAGCTTCATTCTATCTTGGGCTGCTGTCTGGATTGGACTTTTCAGGGAAGTCATTTATATCATAGGCAGAGGGCTAGGGAGGTTCTCTCCCCACTCCCTCCCTTCCTGTTTTTGTCTTTCTTTCTTTTGCTTCCACAGACTAAGAGACAGGACTTTCTTTCTAAATGAAAACCTGCCCCACAGAACATGAAGGAACGGTGAGTGGGTACTGATCGTGCACCTGTGGCTCAGGACTTGAAGTGAGATCTGTGCTCTGAATGAAAACAAAACAGCAGGATCTGCCCCAAAGTGTCTCCAGGCATACTTCCTATAAACCCAGAGCTGAGAAGAAACTCTTTACTTGGATGACAGCTTGAGGACTATAAGGACAGCCCCTCTCTCTGAATTGCCAAGCTGTGGGGTGGGCTTGGAATTCTGCTACATCCAGGGACTGATCAGTGGGTTTCTGTGTGTATCTGCATATTCCCTCAATTGTGGTCCACAGGCCACAACACAATTAAGCACCCACAGTTCCAGGTTTAGTTTCTGAACACAGCGCATCTCTCTGGGCCTGAGTTGCATATTAAAGAATATACCCAGAACATGCTATCAACACATAAGCTGCGTACCTGTCATATGCACCCCTTCCAAAATTATTTCATTTTTAAATAATTATGCTAAGGTCCCGATCATAAATGTGGAACTTGGAGTGTAATTATTAGCAAACTTGCTAATAACGTAAAGGGGAAAAAGAAACCCTTCTTGGAAAGTGACTTCATGCAGCCCTATTTCTCTCAGCTTGGATTTTACACTCACATTTTCTGCAATATTTTTTTTTCAGATGAGTGCCATTTCTACATAGCTGCCAAGCCCGGTTGAAACAAACAAGCCCCTGGAATCAGAGTTAGCATATAAAGTGTGGATGGACAGAGCAACAATCTTGTCCCCAGGGCTCTCCTTTATCAACCGACCCTGCCCGCAGAATAGAGCCCAGTGTTTTATGTTTCAAGTGTACCATATGGCATGATATGAGTGCATTTTAATGACTTATTAGCATATTCCTCCAACTAGGCTTTCCTAGTTAAATCAGCTTGACAAAATCTGAATTTCAAAATATTTGCATGAAACATCCTGGAATAAACAAGGTCTGGTTATTTGCTTGCTCGCCATCACTAGTAGATGAAAGTGAGGCCACTGATCTTTCATGATGATGCTCACGAAAACCATGAGGGCGACCACCTCCTCCCTAGCTCTGTGAGTGAGGATTTTTGGAATGTCTGCAGTTTTATTCTGGCAGTTTGTGTCCCCATGGTATGAAGATTCCCCACTCTGCCTAGATTTCAGGCTTTAAATAATGCTTGCCCTGCCTTCTGTGACCTTGATCCTTCCTTTGTGGGGAATGAGAAAGAGCTAGTCACCTGCTTGCCTCATTAAAAAAAAAAAAAAGCTTTCAGCATTTGGGGCAGAACCAGGCACCAGATCAGGGCTTGAGACTTGGGGTTTCTGTCTGGGGTTTTGCTAGGGAATGAGGAGAGTGGCGTGGGGAGGGGGGAGGGGGTATCACATGTCTATGTGGCTGCTCCTATGAAAGCAAGATGTGCAAGAGGAAGGAACAGAATACAGACAACCTCTCCCCATTTAGAGGAAGCTGGTCTCTGCTAGTACCCATGACATAACACTTGTTTTTCTCTTCAGAGTCATCTGACTATAACTGTCTCTTTTTCTCTTCTTCCCTTGTCAGTTTTGGCACTTTTGGTGGACCTCCATCCTTGGTGGAGGATCCAGTGACTACATATGACGAAGGTGACAATCTTGGTGACCCCACAGTAAGGTTGCATTATCATGGCTAGAACAGTCACAATAATATAATGTTTATCTATTTTTTGGGGGGTGGTAGGGTCTCACTCTAACCCAGGCTGACCTGACGTTCACTATGTAATCTCAGGGTGGCCTAGAACCCACGGAGATCCTCCTACCTCAGCCTCCTAAGAACTGGGATTAAAGGTGTGTGCCACCACGCTGGGCTAATATAATGTTTTTAATGAGAGTTTTATTTATTTATTTGCAAAATGAGACAGAGAAAATGAGCACACCAGGGCTTCTAGCTGCTGCAAACAAACTCCAGATACATGTGCCACTCTGTGCATCTGGCTTTACGTGGGTACTGGGGTGTTGAACCCAGGCCATCACTGTCATCAGGCTTTGCAGGCAAATGCCTTAACAGCTGAGCCAGTTCTTCAGCCCTAATAGAAGTTTTTAAAAAATTTTTTTCTTTATTTATTTGACAGTGACAGATAGAGAAAGAGGCAGAGAGAAAGAGAGAGAGAATGGGCGCGCCAAGGCCTCCAGCCACTGCAAATGAACTCCAGACGCGTGCGCCCCCTGTGCATCTGGCTAACGTGGGTCCTGGGGAATCGAGCCTCGAACCAGGGTCCTTAGGCTTCACAGGCAAGCACTTAGCCACTAAGCCATCTCTCCAGCCCCCTAATATAAGTGTTTGACTATTGATTTTTTATTTTACCGAAGTTTCTACTTCATGACAGACACTGCCACAAATGCCCTGGTTAGTTCCCAGTAAGAGGTAGCCATTTGACATTATTATGACAAGTGAGACATAAACAGGTATCTATTGGATAATTTCTGGAAAAGTTTTTGTTTTCCTGGTAAGAAAGAGACAAACCTGACTGACTCGCTTTTGTTTCTGATTTCTTCCTGTGTGGTATGGTTGGAGGTATTGCAACTATTTTGTAATCATGAGATGAGAAATGACAGAACAGAAGTTAACACACTAAAGCAATGAGACAAGTAGACAAGCATGGTGCATAGGTCTGTAATTAGTGCCGGGGGAGCTGAGGCAAGAGGATTGCAAGTTTGAAGCCACAGAGACCATCTCAACAAGAAGAGAATGAAAAAGAAAGGAAGGGAAGATGAAATAAGAAAGTAAAGAAATAAAGACAAACCTCGTGTGTTAAAGGCACTATTAAGAGCTAGGAACATAGCTAAGTTGATAGAGTGTTTGCTTAGCAAGCACCAAGCTCTGGGTTGACCCCCAGACCTCATAAGCAGGGCATCATGGTGCTAGCCTATATTCCTAGTGCTGAGGAGGCAGAGGCAGGAGGATCAGGTATTTAAATCCATTCTTGGCTATGCATAAGTTCAAGACTAGCCTGAAATATATGAGCCCCTGCTTAAAAAAAAAGGCACTGTATCTATGTGAATTTTCCAAAGTATTCTCCATGATAGCAGGGGGAAATAATGGCATGAGTGGACATCTCATCTTTGCCAACATCAGGTCAGCCAATAGCATCAGGAGAGTGTGCTGAACACTGGCAAGAGGAAGCTGGCTATAACACTTATAAGCCCACTCCAACAACACGCCTCCTTCAGCAAGGCTCCATTTCCCAAATTACCAGCAGCTGAGGATCTAGCATTTAGAACACAAGTTTGTGGGGTACACCTGAATCAAACCCACACACTAGCTCAAGATGAAACAAATGCATCCTCTTTCCCCTGATTCTTGGTCTTCACATTCCATAGGCATTTTTTTTTACATACACTAACCTTATTTAACCTTCATAAAAAGCACATGAAGAAATGCTAAAGACTGGATTATTCCTGATGAACATTCATATGTTGAAACCTTACCCCTGCCCCCCCCCCCCCAGTGACTATATTTGGAGATAGGGCTGTTAGGTGATGATTAAGGACACATCATGTCATCAGGAGGCCTTAATTGGATAGGGCTAGTGTTCTTACCAGAAGAGAGAACAGCAACCCATCCCCCACTTAGGGCACAGTCAGAGGCGGCCATCCACAAACCTGGAGGAGGGCTCTCACCACAACGTGATTGGACTGGCACCTTAATTTTGGACTCCTACTTTCCAGGACTATGGGAAATGAATCTCCAGCAGCACATTGGATTGTATGATGTCTAATTGTGCCCAAATCAGCTCAAGCTGGTGTGGTACATGCCTGTCACTTCAGCACAGGGGAAGGCAGAGGCAGGGGAGAGAGCTGGGCCACACCATGAGGAACTTGTTTCAAGACTAAAAAAATTAAATTTAAAGACATGTCAATGACAAATTATTTCTGGTTAGTCATATCCCCAACAAGTTTTTTTTTTTTTTTCTTTCTTTCTTTCTTTTTTTTTTTTTGTTGTTGTTGTTTAAGCCTTCCTGTCTATGGCATTTGTTACAACCTCTTTAGCAGACCATGGAGAGCAGGCAGTACTCTTGTGCCCTATGGCAAATGAGGAAACTGAAGCTGAGAAAGTTTGAGTATTTTCAAGGCCACCGGATAAAAGTCACTTTCCTTTACTTAAAGAGATGATTCATAGACCTGTGGCAAAGTGTGGCCAGTTCTGTTAATAACTTCAAAGGAGATGACTTCCATTTTTGAATCTGCATCAGTAATGCTTCAGAATGAAGATTGGCAAGCTTTCCCTGGAAAGATCTGGATGGTACATAGCTCAGGGTTTCTGGACCATATGGCATCTGTTGGAACTGCTGAGCTCTGCACTGCACCTGACTGAATGGACAGAGCTGTGTCCAGATAAAGTACACAGGTGGCACACAGGTAAAATCAAGTGACAAATGGGCTTTTGGCCCATAACCCAGGCCATACTTCTCCAAGAAATATCTAAAACCACATGAATATGGCAATGCTGTTCGAATGAGATGTGTTAGGTGTGAACTTTGGACAAATCATGCCTTTGAATTCTGCTGCAAGCTTCTGGGTAGATTTCAAGTTGGAATGGCAATCCCTGCCCTGCCAGCACACCTGGGCTGTGGTTGGGATCATGGAAGATACTAGATGCTGGAGAGCTCTGAAGAAGAGCCATGCTTATGTGGAAAGAATTTGCTGCGGTCATAATTTGAAACCATAGATCTCAGCTCACTCCCGGATCCTTCACCCAGGCAAAACATCTCTAGTCTAGCCCTTCCAGAAAAGGGCGCACTCCCCTCACTGGTGGGGCCACAACTTGAGGAAGATTAGATTGAGGACAGAAGCAAGACTTAGGAAATCCCCACGACCCCTGTGTGAAGAGTTCTTCTTGGCCTTGAGCCCATATCTTCAGTGACTCAGCTGTTTATCTGTACCAAGGAAGACACACCAGGAGTGATCCTTTGGGTGAGGCCACCCAGACTGGACCAGTTGTGTCTGCCCATTGCAGATTTAAAGGTGAATGTCAGTCTTTCTGGATGTCCTTTTCTTCTACTCTCTTTGCCTTTATTTTTGGAATGCATCTTTTGTCTTTTAAAGAGAGATCATTGATGCAGTTTCTGACCCCTGAGAATTGTTTTGATATGTGAGAATTTTAGGAAGGCAACTTCTTGAAAAAAGTGGAGGACAGGGCAGGAGAAGACATGTAAACACATGTCTTAGGGGCTGGAAATGGCTTCTTTTCAACATCGCTACCTCTTGTTTGCATGCCACACTCAGGCATGGTGAAAGCCATGGTCCTGTACTGCCTTCCCCACTTTGTCTGCCCTGAGGCGTCCTTGGGCCTGTGGCTGTGCTCCTGGTCCCCAAGCCGCTCTTCCTGTCCCCTTCCCACCTTCATGCGCACTCTTCCTTCGGGCCAGCTCTGATGAAGAGAAACAAATGCTGGGCACAGTGGTACACACCTCAGCACCCGCGAGGCTGAGGTAGGGGATCACTGCGGGTTCAGGGCTACAGTGAGACCCTACCTCAAAAACCAAACCCAAAACAAACAACACACAACAAAGAATGTCATCTTAGGAGCCCATGCCCCAGCACCAGAGCATCCCCCCCCCCCTCCTCCCGCCCAGTGCTCTGACCCTTCTACCTTTGCATTGCTCTCAGTATAATTCTGATATGGTCTTGTCCCACTCATCTCCGTCTTCCTCGGGGTTTCTTACATACAGAAAGCACTAACTAATACCAAATGAAAGCAGCCAGGAATGGTGATGTGTAGTGGGCAGGCCCCCTCCCCCTCTCTCCACTGAGACAGAGACTGTAACAGCCTGCATGAGAAAGCGCTTTGTAAGCGGTGAGTGGCCACACGTCCTCCAGGCCATTCTTTCTCAGGACCAGTCATGATGCTACCTCATCCTCCCTGCCTTTAATTCCTACTTGTAAGTTTCCTGAAGACACAGACTCAAGAGATTAAGGACCAACAGGGACAGACAGATCCACGCCTGTGAGGCCCTTCTGTCTCCACCAAGAAGTGGATCTCCACTGAGATTCAGGGGGTTTGGCTTCTGGGCTGTGTCCTCACAGGCCGCTGTGTTAATGCTCCAGGCCGAGGCCAACGCTCAGGCAGCATATCAAGGCGCAAAGTCCTCATCTCTGGAATCTGACCTTCACCAGCTTCATCCCCAGCTCCTGAGCCCCTTCATTGCATTTTCTGGAACCTTCCTCACTTCCATTACCCTGTCAGACCTTGGTCTGCTGCATGTCACCAGAGTCTTAGCCTTATTTTCTATGGTAGCAAGGTCAAGGGACAGACATGCTGGCAAATCTCTGAAGCTTAATATGCCTAATTAACTGGCATATGCCACAGACAGGAGCCTGAACTATTTATGGCACCAAGAAGTGAGAAAATGTCCCCTACCATGGGTATCAGGTAACTCACAGTTCTGCCAAAGTTTGGTTGTGAAACACGAAGCCTCTGAAATGTGTTGGTGTTAAGTGCACACCAAATATTCAATCCAGACATGTCGTGCTTGAACTATTCTGGGGCTCATAAACCTTTCATCAGAATCAGAGGTGAAATATTTGGCCTTATTTGTAAGTCCCATATTTCTTAAGACCTTGGGGGCTCATTTAGTATTCCCAACAGGAGGTCACAAGGTTGCTTTTCAGGGGTCCTGGTTTAGTGGAATTGATGACTTTAACCAGGAGATTCTTTCGTGACTATCCAGAAACCAGAACCTCACTTCTCACACACGTGACACCACCTCTGCTCCCTCCCCTCTCTCTAACTGCCCTCTGAAGCAATCCCTAGACACAATGACCTTACATAGCTGTCTATAGAGAGTCCTTAGGTTTTCTGACCATAACACTGAAATTTATATATTTATTTATTTTATATTTTATTCACTTATTTGCAAGTAGAAGGACAGAGGTAGACAGAGAGGCAGAAAAACAGAGAGGGAAAGAAAGAGCCAGATGATTTATCCACAAATAATTAGCACTTGCCACAGAGTGAATATTAGTTGCCAGAGTTACTGTCATTTCTATTATTGGTGAGATTGTTTATTCCCAGGGGTCACATTTCATTGCACCTAGACTTATTCTTTTTGTTTGTTTGTGTATTTTTATTTATTTACTTGAGAGCAACAGACAGAGAGAGAAAGAGGCAGAGAGAGAGAGAATGGGTGCATGAGGGCCTCCAGCCACTGCAAAGGAACTCCAGATGCATGCACCACCTTGTGCATCTGGCTTATGTAGGTACTGAGGAATTAAGCCTCAGATCCTTAGGCTTCACAGGCAAGTGCTTAACCACTAAGCCATCTCTCCAGCCCTAGACTTATTCTTAAGTGACCCACAGTCACCCAAATCTGTGTCACAGAAGCTGTCTTCTTTTTTCACATTCATTTTATTTCAGTTTATCTTTAGTGAAAAGCAGAAAAGGAGATTTATTCAATGTGGCCACACTGGAAAGAGGAATAAAGTAATCCAATGACCACCTCAAAGCCATCTTTAGGAATCTAAAATAAAGTTTAGGCTTAAATAGAGGGCAAAAATGTATGCATACTGTAATAGTCCTTCCTAATCAAGTGTGGTTTCCCCACCATCATCATTGTCATTCTGACAAGTTGTCAAAACTATGTGAAATCTTTAAGAGATAAGCTCCTCCTCCGGCTGGCATCGGACATTAGCCAGTAGATATCTAGAGCAGGTAAGCTTCCCTCTAGGATCGATGTTTTTCCAAGTCATAGCTTTTGACTCAGTTCTCAGTACCAGACACGAATTCCTTCCCACTGAGTGGACCTCATGTCTAATCAGAAAGCAGTTGATCACCCCCCCCATAACTTATGTGCCACTATTCCACTGGTGTGTATATCTTACCTGGCAGGTTGATTTAGTAGCTTGGAGAATCCACTGCTCATTCATATTGTTGGTGACTTTTTATCCCCTAACAGCTTGCATTGTGTTTTCCAGCACGAGGAGGTTCTCTTCTCTTCTTGAATACCCATAGCCTCTAGAGGTTCTAAAACCAGGTGAAGTGCCAGGTTACTCCTATGTTCCCACTGTCACATGTTGTGACCTAATTTTATTATTTTTATTTGATTTTTTTCAAGATAGGGTCTCATGGTACTCCCAGGCTGGTCTCAAACTCACAGTGATCCTCCTCCTACTTCTTCCCAAGTGCTAGGATTAAAGGCATGTACCACCACACCTGGCCCCTATTTTATTTTATTTTTTTAAAAAACATATCTTTATTTATTTATTTATTTGAGAGACAGAGAGAACAGGCATTCCTTTGCAAATGAACTCTAGACCCAGGTGCCACTTTGTGTCTGGCTTTATGTAAATACTGGGGAATTGAATCCGGACTGACAGGGTTTGTAAGCAAGTGCCTTTAGCATCCAAGGGATCTCTCTAGCCCAGAAATTAATTTTAAAAGCCATTGTAACTTCTTATGCTAACTCTGTGAGTATAAACCATAGGGTTGCTGCTTTAATGCTATGCCAGGAATGGGTTACACTTCACAGTGAACTGTTGGTTGGAAAGACCTATGACCAAAACAAGGCAGCCTTCTGCCAAAGCACTTGATTACCCACCAGAGCTAGAAGATAAGACCCTATTGCTGAAGATACCACAAGTTGCTGACATAGGACACTGAGAGATCACCCTAGAATTTAGAAGAAAGCCAACTCTCCAGTGGCTAGCCCTTATAGTGCTGGGAAGTGCTGCATGAGCTGCTGGGGGAAAATGGCCAACAACATTGTGGACAAGCAGGGGATCCTGCTGGATACAAAATGAACCAGCCAGACAACATGGACACACCTGTGAAATAGTAGCACTCAGCCTATGTAGGTAACTGATGACTCTCTGATTAGATTAGATGGGAGACTGCCAGGTTGGAGGGATGGTTCAGCAGTCATATATGCTTTAAGCATGAAGACCAGAGAGGGCCTGAGGCCACCCAAGTTTACTTCCTCTAGCACCCATGGGAAATAACTCATAGCTAGTACTAGGAACCAAGTCAGAATTCTATGGAGACAATGGCCATAGTCTCCAGAGAGTAGCTCCTACTAGTCTCTGGCCCAAAAGAATGGTTCTACCTATTAAGATATCTCTTAATTAACTATGCTTATCCCTTTAATCCACGCTGCTCTCACTCTTGGTTGGATAAGCTTTCCTTTTTACAGAAGTGAAAACCAGAGAGAACCAAAATCCATCAACATGACAAGAAAAGAGCTGACTGCCTATCAGGAGGTGAGCCACCTCTTGAACATCAGCCAGGGCCCAGGTGACACCACAGAGGAAGTGGCAAGCTATGTATGAGCGCTGCCCTCACAGCGAGCCTGACAACCTGTGCCAGGGAGATGGCGGCAGACACTGAGGACACTCAAAGCTCATTAAAGCAGAAGTCCTGAAGATGCTGAGAGCTCGATATTAAAACAGATTTATAACACACATGTAAGGCTCAAGAAATATTGCAGAAAAGGGAATGGAAAGACTGTAAGAGTCACAGGTTAGGAAGGAGTATCCAGGGGCATTGTCCCTGCCCCAGGGACTGACTGATTTATTCACACCCCATAACTGCATAGTGAATATCAGTAACCCCATTGAGGAGGTCCTTCAGTGGAATGGGGCAAAGAGGAGATATAATAAAATAATACAAGGGTAATAGAACAAACACATGAATTGTCCACATAAAAAAGTTTCTAATTAATAGAACAAAGAGCAAATCAAAGGTATATGTTCTGTTTCTTTCTGTATTTGTATGAAAATAGGATATTTCCATGCAAGCCTTTTGTCTGATCTGGATGCTGATTTCCTTCACTCTTGCCTGGAGGCTCCAACTTTCTAACATGCCTTTCTAGCAATAGCAAAAGTTGTCCTGGCAATTCCAGCAGAAAATCCTTTACACAAGTAATTGTTGTAAAAGCAAATATGAGTAATGACAGGATCAGAAGTATCTGAGAAGTTCATTGTCTTGTTAGCATATGAGGAAGGCAAGAGTCATGGTAATATTAGTAACATCTGCCATTACTGAGTTCTTGCTACTGTCAAGCCTCACGTTTTGCATGAGAAATTATATTTTTTAGGCTTCTCAGCGTTCCTATGGAGTTAATGTTGAGGTGACTTGCTTTTTGAGATAGTCTCATATATTCCACGCTGGCTTTGAATTTAACATAAAGCAGTGGATAACCTTAAACTTCTGCTCCTCCTGCCTCTACCTCGTCATTGCTGGGATTACAGGGGCTTGGGCTGATATCAAACGCAGGGCTTTGTGTAGCCTACGTTAGCATTCTACCAAGCTACATGCCAACCCTGAATTTCACGGTATAGTTGTAGAAAACTGACCCAGGACACTTAAATAGCAAGCATAAGTAAAGTCTCATGGCTGGGAACATCAGTATGGCCAGGGTTCAAACCCAGAGTGATGTGACACTGAGGCCTGTGCTGTGATGGCTGTCATGTGGTCCATACAAGCAGATTTCATCTACTTCATTTAGTGATTAGAAGGGAATATAGTTTTAAGGATCTGACATATTTTGATTTATACATTCATTTTATACATATCTTGTGCTAAAGAGAGGGCTTATCAGTTAAGGCACTTGCTTGTGAAGCTTAAGGACTCATGTTCGGCTCTCCAGGTCCCACATAACCCAGACGCACAATGTGACACATGCGCACAGGATGGCGCGTGCATCCGGAGTCTGAGTGCAGTGGCTGAGGCCCTAGTGTACCAGTTGTCTCCCTTTCTCTCTCCCTCCTGCTCACTGACAAAAAATAATAAAAATAAAATAAAAAAATGTATACATACCCTGGCAATAATGTTATTGCTCACTGCTCCCCCAAGCCCAAGTGACACGTCTGTTAAGTGGAGCCAGTCATACTTACTCAAACGCGCTTTGTGTTCTCTTGCTTTCTGGTGTTTACTTTGGCCTAGAAATGCTGAGAAAAGTCCTTTGTGTCAGTCAGTCCTGATTGCAGCAGTTTAGTTCACCAAACATTTACAGAGTAATTACAAGGTAGCTACGAAAGGGAAAACAGCAATAAGGAGACTGGAAAAGATGGGAGGCTGCCAGGTTGGAGGGATGGTTCAGCAGTTGTATCTGCTTTAAGCATGAAGACCAGAGAGGGCCTGAGGCCACCCAAGTTTACTTCCTCTAGCACCCATGTAAACAGCCACATGTGACCCTAGTCCTGTGGGGAATAGAGACTAAGCATCACTGGGGCTTGGGCAAGCTCCAAAATCAGTAGGAGAACCATCACAAGGAAAAGCAGGACAGGTGAGTGATGGCGGGAGAGACCCATCCCCTCATGTTCTCCTCTGGCCCCTGGCACATCAACACATTCACGTGCATCACCATATACATGGCATATACAACAACATACTGCACATACTATGCACATGCCAAAAAGAAAAAAAACGATGGGAAACTCCAGGATGTGTCAGTGTCTGCTCACTCGTCATGAGTTAACAGAGATGGGTGACTTAAATGTTGCCTCTGTGCTTGCCTGCAAAGCCAAAGAACCCAAGTTCCATTCCCCAGGACTCATGTTAGCCAGACTCACTAGGTGGTGCATGAGTCTGGAATTCATCTGTAGCAACTGGAGGCCCTGGCATGCCCATTCCCTCTATCTGCTTCTCTCTCTCTCTCTCAAATAAATAAATAAAAACAAATCTTAAAATAGTTTTAAAATGTTGCCTCTCCTTTGAACCCTCTGTGAACCTCCCCTCCAGTGCCTTATCCTCCAGGCTGAGGGGTCAAATCCAGGGTCCTACCATGCTAGACAAGTGCTCTGCTGCCTCCCAGTCTAATGCCCCTTCCTGATTCTTCTGCTCTCCTTTCATCTTCCCCATTTCTCTTTGACCACCAGTTGACTCCTTGTTCACCACTGACCAGGTTTCCTTTTGAACTTTTCTCCATCCTTTCTTGAGATCTGATAGTTTCCAGGTGAAGCGATCCGTATAAGGGGACTGGTGATGGAGGAGTGGAGTAGTGAAGGAAAGAATGAATGGAGCTGTGCCTGACCTTTTGTGAAGAGGCTTTGTAAAATAGGAAACTATGAGGAAAACCCTTCTTTGCAACCCCCCCCCCCCACTTGCAGGACACCATGAGAATTCAAGTTTGCTGTGGGATGTTGTGTATATGACTGTAGCTTGCTGAAAAGCCGAAGGAAGATAGAAGCAGGGCAGTTTCTATCTTCTATAAAACTTGAATATACCAAGCATCTTCCCTTCTCAGGGATTTGCTCCAGCTCAAGACTCCTTCAGTAGTACTTATTGACACTTCTGAGTGATGTGATTCCCTGCTGTGAGAGGCTAGCCAGTGCATTATAAGATGTTTAGTAGCCTACCTGATATTTACCTTCAAGATGCCAGTATCAGAAATTACAGTTGTAACAATCAAACCTTTCTCCAGATATTGCCAGGTGTCCTTGGTTGGGAACCATTGCTATGGCTGTTCCTCTGTCACCCTCCCCAAAAGATCTGCACTCCTTCCCTGTGAGCTTACTCGAACCACCTTACTTAATGTTGCAAATTGCTCCCTTCCTATCTTCCTTACCTCCCTGGCTCTTTTCAACTTTCATGATCATTTAATGAACCATATAGTGTATTTATTTTTATCTGTCTTCTTACCCTAGAATAGAAGCCTCTGGAGGGGGGCTGCTCTGTTTCCTGATACTCCCTAAGCATCTGGGGAGTTTCCTTAGTCTTGGTTAAAAATAATAAAGATTCATCTCTAAAGGGCATTATGGTGATTTGAATTAGATGTCCCCCATCAACTCATATGTTTTGAATGCTTGGTCCCTAGCTGATAATAATCTGGGGGTGGAGACTTTCTGGAGAAGGTGTGTTGCTGAGGATGTTACAGGAAGCTTCCCCCTGACAGAACTTGTTCCCTGTCCTGCTGCTGTTCTACACCTGCTGTGGCAGAGGTGATGCCCGGCCCCTGTTCACGCCATGTTTCCCCTGCCATCATGAAGCCTCCCTAAGATTGTAAAAAAACGAGGGCTGGAGAGATGGCATAGCGGTTAAGCACTTGCCTGTGAAGCCTAAGGACCCCGGTTCGAGGTTCGGTTCCCCAGGTCCCACCTTAGCCAGATGCACAAGGGGGCGCACGCGTCTGGAGTTCGTTTACAGAGGCTGGAAGCCCTGGCGCGCCCATTCTCTCTCTCTCCCTCTATCTGTCTTTCTCTCTTTGTCTGTCACTCTCAAATAAATAAATAAAAAAATTAAAAAAAAATTGTAAAAAAACAAAAACAGCCGGGGGTGGTGGCGCACGCCTTTAATCCCAGCACTCGGGAGGCAGAGGTAGGAGGATCGCCATGAGTTCGAGGCCACCCTGAGAATTCATAGTGAATTCCAGGTCACCCTGGGCTAGAGTGAGACCCTACCTTAAAAAGCCAAAAACAAACAAACAAAACAAAAAACAACAACAACAACAAAAACCTTTCTTTCCATCACCTGCTTTTGGTTGGGTGCTTTGTCCCAGTAACTGCAAGGTAACTGCAACAGGTTTATAGTCAGAATTTCTAGAGTTCCTTTAGGCAACTCAAATAAGTAGAAATGTATATTTATTTAAAAAATTTTTTTTTGTTTATTCTTATTTATTTGAGAGCGACAGAGAGAGAAAGAGGCAGAGAGAAAGAGAGAGAGAATGGAAGCGCCAGGGCCTCCAGCCACTGTAAACGAACTCCAGATGTGTGCGCCCCCTTGTGCATCTGACTAACGTGGGTCCTGGGGAATCGAGCCTCGAACTGGGGTCCTTAGGCTTCACAGGCAAGCGCTTAACCGCTAAGCCATCTCTCCAGCCCGAAATGTATATTTCTTTATCATTATTATTGTTATTATTAGGACTGTGTATTTCTTATCCACCCTTAATCCAAAGTTGACGTATGTACCCACTCAGCACCTTCATTTTTCCATGTAAGCTCACATTCATGAGGCAGTAGATTTTTTGTTTGTTTGTTTGTTCATTTTGTTTTTGTCTAGGAAGATTTTTGCTTTCCCATCTGCACATTTCTTCCCATGACTGGAACTTGGAGACCCACAGTCTAGTCCATGGTAGTATGACTTTTCTCCTGCCAATCATTTCATGTCCATTCGCCAAGACAAACTTCATTTTCCTGCTAAACTTGAATCCAGTGTCCAGGTACATCCCAGTCAGCTCTGGACCAGTCAATAGGTCTGCTTGCTTTGTACCTGCAGGAGAGCTGCCACTGACTCCAGCCCAGATGTCATTTGGCTACTTTGGATTATTATGTGGCAAGCTTTCTTTTTGATATAAGTTATGTTGGTTCCCTTGGGGTAGGAATGAACACTGGTACTTTTTGGAAATCAGCCAATCTGTGTGTGTAGGGGGATCCCTGTGGACACAGAGTTTCAGTGGTGGCCACAGAAGTTCCTCTCAGCCACAAGCGCATCCACTGAGAGATGGTCTTCCGGATTTGTATGCAGGGGGGCGGAGCTTCATGGAGAGCTGGGTCCCCAGCAGCTCTGTGAGGCAGAAATTGGGAGGCCCAGTGTCAGCTAGGTGCCTTAGGGAGCGCACGTACATAAAATCCCCCCAAATAAAAATCTGACTTGGTGCCAAGGCATGATTCTGTGGGAGCAAGTGAATGGTTCCTGCTTTGAAATGAAGCACTCAGTGATTATTACTTTAGAGGTCTTCAAACATTTAGTTCTCAACTTATCAGGATTCCATGTATTATTAGCCAAAGTGGCTGGATTATTTTTTAAAGACCTAAAAGATAAAATACATACCAACCTTTAAAAATATAAACAAAGACTTAGAATGACAGATCACTACTGGTTAAAGGAAGTTATTATCTTGGGTAGATATTCAAAAGACCCTCTTTTCATGGGAGGGCCATGTTTAGGTAACAATAATTAAAGCTTGTTTTTCTCTCATTGGAGAGAAGTGGCAGCTGATGAGGGGAATAGTTGGTTCATGCATCTTTCAATAGGGAAGAAACTGTGCCCTTTTTCTGTTGATGAACCTGTGAGGAAGTCCTTTAGAAAAGACCAGCCCCCTCTTTCATAGTGTGTACAATCTAATCAGCCTCTCAGAACAGCAGAGGGAAAGGATTAGAAATAACAGCCTATGGTATGTTTTTGTCTAAGGTTTATGGAAACTTAGGGTTATGACCTGACTTGAGTGTTCACTTTTAAAATATATGGTGACTAGAACAGCACTTGCTGGGAGACAGCTCAGTAAGTAAAGAGCTAGCGTAAGGACGTTCATTTGATCCCCAGAGCCAACCAAGTAAAAGCTGGGTGTTGCTGGGCATGCTCAGCGCTAGGGAGGCTGACAATTGCCATGAGTTGAAGCCAGCCTGGTCTACAGAGTGACTTCCAGGTCAGACTGGCCTAGAGTGAGACTCTGCCTTCAAAACCAAAACCAAAGCCAAAGCCAGTACAGACAAGACAAGAAAGCTGGGTGCAGTGGTGCACACTAGTAATCCCAGTGCTGGGGAAGAGCAGAGACAGGCAATCAGCCAGTCTTGCCTACTTGTCAAGCTTTAGGTCAATGAGAGACTCTGTCTTCCTCTCTCTCTCCCATACACATATACTTACAAACAGAAAGAAAGAGAAAATAAGGCCAAAATAGTACTTACTGCCAGCCTGGAATCCTTGGATTTCACAAGGCAAGTCTAACCAGAGCCTCAGACAGTTGTCTTTCAAGATTGAGACATCTTGTGGGCTGGAGAGATGGCTCAGCAGTTAAAGGCACTTGCTTGCAAGGCCTGATGGCTAGCGTGTGGTTCTCCAGTATCCACATAAAACCAGATACACAGAGTGGCACATGTAACTGGAGTTTGCAATGGTAGGAGTTCTTGGTGAACCTATACTCTGTGCTTGCAAGTAAAAAAAAAAAAAAAGATTTTTCAAAAGATTGAGACATTTTATACAAAACTCCTAATGAAGTCTCTGACTATAAAATGGCCAGGTGAAGCTATCATCTCTGATACTTGTCCTCCACCTTCACTAACAGGAACTCCTTCAGCGAAGTCATTGACAGACCTCCAATACCATATCTAGTGATGGCTTGCTAGTCTAAATCTTCTTTGTAGTTGCTTGTATACTTATTTATGTATTCTACTGGGGATTGAAGCCAGGGCTTACACATACTAGGCAAGCATTCTACCACTATGCTACATCTTTTTACTTGGCTCAGCAGCTAAACGTGTGTGCTTGCAAAGCCTGCTGGCCTCATATTCAATTCCTCGGCATCCATGTAATGCTGGTTGCAAAGTGGTGCATGCATCTGGGATCCTAACAGGTCTATGACAGTGGGCGGCAGAGTCTGGAGAATCTGAAGTTCATGGTTCAACTAATTGGAGTTTCTTTGCCATCTGGAAGCTGATTTGCAGGGGCAAGAGACTCTATCTCATAGGAGGAGCACAGACATGCCATACGCAGCATGCCCGTCCATCCATGCACACACGATGCAAAAATTAATGCAAGTAGAATCAAGTACTGTGTGGTCTTTTGAGCCTGCCTTCATTCACTTAGTGCAGTGTTTTCATGGTTTGTCCACTTCATGCCATGAAATGTCTTTCCATTTCCTAGTGTCTTCTGCAATTTCTCACTTGAGTATTTTAAAGTTTTCATTGTAGAGATCCTTCATTTCATTGGTTAGGTTATTCCAAGGAAATTTTGTTTGGTTTTTATTTTTTGATGTTTTTGGTTTTTTGAGGCAGGGTCTCACTGTAGCTCAGGCTGTCCTGGAATTTACTATGTAGTCTCAGGGTGGCCTCGAACTCACAGCAATCACCCTACCTCTGCCTCCCAAGTGATGGGATTTAAAGGCATGTGCCACAACACCCAGAGAATTTTTTTTTTTTTTTGAGACAATTGTGAATAGCAGAGATTCCCTGATTTCATCCTCTGCAGGTTTGTTGTTAGTATATAGAAAAGCAACTACTTTCTGAGTGTTTAATTTGCATCCTGCTAGGTCGACAAAAGTGTTTATCAGCTTTAACAGTTTGCTGGTATATTCTTTAGGGTCCTTTATGTATAAAATCATATCATCTACAAATAAGGATAATTTGATCTCTTCCATTCTAATTTGTTTCCCTTTTATGGGTGTCTCTTGCTTTATTGCTTTAGCTAAGACTTCCAATAGTATATTAAATAAAAGTGAGGACACTGGACACCCTTGTCTTGTTCCTGAATTTAGTGGAAAAAGATTCAAGTTTTTCCCCATTTAATGTTATGTTGGCTATATGTTAATCATAAATAGCCTTTATTATGTTGAGATATGTTCCTTCTATTCCCAGTTTCTGTATGAGTTTTACCATGAAGGGATGTTGGATTCTGTCAACTACCTTTTCTGCATCTATTGAGAAGATCATGTGACTTTTGTCCTTCAGTCTATTTATCAATTTGTGTGTGTTGAACCATCCCTGCATCTCTGGGATAAAGCTTACATGGATGGCTAAGGTGAATGATCTTCCTGATATATTCTTGCATTCTGTTTGCCAGTAGTTTGTTCAGAACTTTTGCAGCTATGTTCATGAGGGAGATTGGTCTATAATTTTCTTTTTTTGTCCTGCCTTCCTCTGGTTTTGGTATCAGGGTGATGCTGGCTTCCTAGAAGAATTTCAGTATTATTCCTTCCTTTTTATTTTATGGAAAAGTTTGAGAAGCATTAGTGTTAGATATTCCATGAAGGTCTGGTAAAACTCACCAGTGAATCCATCTGGGCCTTGCCTTTTTTTCATTGGGAGATTTTTTTTTTTTTTTTTTGGTTTTCTGAGGTAGGGTCTCACTCTAGCTCAGGCTGATCTGGAATTCACTATGTAGTCTCAGGGTGGCCTCGAACTCTCTGCAATCCTCCTACCTCTGCCTCCCGAGTGCTGGGATTAAAGGCGTGTGCCACCACGCCCGGTTTAAGATTTTGTTTTATAACTGCCTGGATCTCTGTACTTGTTATAGGTCTATTTAAATGGTTTATCTCATCATGATTTAATTTTGGTAGGTCATATAAATCTAGGAAATCATCCATTTCTTTCATATTTTCTAACTTAGTAGAACATATGCTCTTAAAGTATGTCCTTATGATTTCCTGAATTTCTTTGGTATCTGTTGTAATGGTGCCCTTTTCAACTCTAGTTTTATTAATTTGTGTCTCTTCTCTCTTTCTTTTGGTCAGATTTGCTAAAGGTTTATTAATCTTGTTTACCCTTTCAAAGAACCAACTCTTTGCCTCATTGATTCTTTGTATATTTTGTTGTTATATGTTTCTATTTCATTAATTTCTGCCTTAACCTTTATTATTTCTTCCCATGTACTGATTTTTGTTTTTCCTTATTCTTTTTCCAAGGCCTTAAGGTGAAGCATTAAGTTGTTTATTTGTGACATTTCTAATTTATTTTATTTTTATTTTTTTGTTTATTTTTATTTATTTATTTGAGAGTGACAACAAAGAAAGAGGCAGACAGAAAGAGAGACAGAATGGGTGCACCAGGGCCTCCAGCCACTGCAAAGGAACTCCAGGTGCATGAGCCCCCTTGTGCATCTGACTAACGTGGGTCCTGGGAATCGAGCCTCAAACTGGGGTCTTAGGCTTCACAGGCAAGCGCTTAACAGCTAAGCCCATCTACTTTCTTTCTTCTTTTTGTTTGTTTGTTTTCGAGGTAGGGTCTCACTATAGCCTAGCCTGACCTGGGATTCACTATGGAGTCTCAGGGTGGCCTCGAACTCATGGTGATCCTCCTACTTCTGCCTCTCGAGTGCTGGGATTAAAGACTAATTTCTTAACATAGGCACTCAAAGCTATAAATTTTTCTCTTAGGACTGCCTTAGTCATGTCCCAAAAGTTTTGGGTATGTTGTATTCCCATTATCATTTGATTCTATGATTTTTTTTTTTTTGATTTTCTGTTTGGTTTCTTCAATAGTGTACTGTTTAGTCTCCATGATTTTGTATATGTTCTGTTATTTTTCCTATTGCTGGCTTGTAGATTAATTCCATTGTGATTAGATAGAGTACAAGGAATTATTTCAATTTCCTGAATTTGTTAAGATTTGCTTTGTGTGCTAATATATGGTCTATTTTAGAGAATGTTCCATGTACTTCTGAAAAGATGTGTATTCTGTAGCATTTGGATGGAATATTCTGTAGATATCTGGTAGGTCCATTTGTTCTATGATATCATTTATTCCAGATGTCTCTCTGTTTATTTTTGTGCTGGGATGATCTGTCAATAGATGAGAATGGGGTATCGTGCTTGGTGTTATCTGTGACCTTAAGTCTAATAGTGTTTGTTTGATGAAATTGGGAGTACCCATGTTAGGTGCATATATGTTTAGAATTATAATGTCATCCAGTTGAATTTTTCCTTTAATCAATATAAAATGACCTTCTTTATCTTTTCTCCCCAATGTTGGTTTGAAGTCTATCCTCTCTGATATTAGGATAGTAACACCTGCTTGGTCAACACCTGCTTGGTTCCTAGGCCCATTTGCTTAGAATACCATTTTTCATCCTTTCACGCTAAGATAGTGCCTGTCTTTCATGGAGGGATGAGTTTCTTAGAGGCAACAAACAGAAGGATCTTGCCTTTTAATCCACTCTGCAATCCTGTGTCCTTTGGTTGGGGCATTGAGGCCATTGATATTAAGAGTTATTATTGGAAAATATACATTTTTACTAGCCATTCTCTTTGTTTTGTAGTGCTTTTTCCCTTTACTCTCTTGTATTAAGTGTTTTTTGAATATGATTTATTTTTCCTTGTTTCATCATATGTGTGCTTTCTTTTCTTTTCAGTGTGGAGGATCCCTTCAAGCAATTTTTGTAGAGTTGGCTTAGTTATCATATAGTCTTTTAGCCTGTTTTTGTTATAGAATGTCCTTATTTCTCCCTCAATTTTGATGGATAGCTAGCTTTTCTGGGTAAAGTATTCTTGGTTGACATTTGTTGTCTTTCAGAACTTGGAATATATCCAAGCCCTTCTGGCTTTTAAAGTTTGTGTTGAGTAATCTGCTATTATCCTGATGGGCTTGCCTTTATAAGTGACTAGCTTTTTCTCTCTGTTTTCAATATATTTTCTTTGGTTTGAGTGTTTGGTAGTTTAATTATAATATGTTGAAGAGAGGTTCTTTCCAGGTTTTGTCTGTTTGGTGTTCTAAATGCTTCCTGTTTCTGTATTGGCATCTCTTTCCCAATTTGGGGGAAATTTTCTTCTATGATTTTGGTGAAAAAAAAATGCCTACTGTGCCTTTGGAATGAAATTCTCCTTACAGTATACCCTGAATTCCTTTGTTTGATTTTTTTGTTTTTTGTTTTTGTTTTTTCGAGGCAGGGTTTCACTCTAGTCCAAGCTGACCTGGAGTCTAAGGGTGGCCTCAAACTCATGGTCATCCTCCTACCTCTGCCTCCCAAGTGCTGGGATTAAAGACATCAACCACCATGCTCAGCTTATTTGATCTTTTCATAGTGTCCCAAATATCTTGAAATTCCTATTCATTCCTTCTTATTAGTTTGTCTTTCTCTCTGTTGGACTGTATTAGGTCTGCCACCTGGTCTTCTACATTAGAGATTCTATTCTCTCCTTCATTTATTCAACTGGTGAGACTTTTTACAGGGTTTTTTTTAATTTAATTTACTGTGTTTTTAACTGTTATTATTTCTGACTGGTTTTTCTTTATTATTTATATTTCCTTATTTTTGTCTTGTATTGACCTCCATATCATTAAATTGGTTTCCTATGTCTTCTTTGATTCTTTTGATTTCCTGGAACATAGTTATAATCATTCTTTTGAAATATTTCTCAGGCATTTCCTCTAAATCATTCTCACTGGAGGTAATTTCTGATGGAGTTATAATGTTGTTTTCGAGGTAGGGTCTCTTTCTAGCCCAGGCTAACCTAGAATTCACTATGTAGTCTCAGGGTGGCCTCACACTCACTGCAGTCCTCCTACCTCTGCCTCCCAAGTGCTGGGATTAAATGTGTGCACCACCATGCCCAGCTGGAGTTATAATTTTTGGTGGCATTGTATTGTCCTGATCTTTTGTACTTCTTGTATTATAATGTAGCGATTTTTACATCTTAGATTAATTTGATGCTTGGGTTTTCTAATTATATGCAGTATTCTTAGATGTATCAGTCTATCTGATGTAATATATCTTCAGAGCAGGAGCTTAAGGTGCTAGGTATGACTCTTAAAAGATTCTCAAAGTAACTGCAAAAGTGACCCTAAGTGTTGGGTTTGCCTCCTGCTATGCAAGTATTATAGTAGTCTGGGTGGAACAAAATACAGGTAAACTCTAAAATTTAACTGAACAATATACACATTCAATGAAAACCAAAACAGAGTATTTATGCATGAGTAAATATTAAAACAAGCAGATCCTCTAATCAAGTCAAAGTCCCTAAGGATGTGTGTTGCCCCACAACCTTAATCCTGTCAACTGGGAGACTGAGATTTCTGGTCTGTAGAGGGTTCCACTGTCAGCGTGTGACCGAGTGAGACCTTCTCCCAATGAATGACAGCAGAGGAGGCAAAGGCATTGTAAATCAGGAAGCAACAAATGACAACCCCAAAATACAGCTTACTTAAGAATGGCAAATTTGACCATCCATCACATTTAACGTATAATTTGCCCTGACATGGAAGGTGCAATTAGCACTTCCCAAGCAAGCCTATATACCAGACGGTGTGGCAGGTACTGACTTTTTGTGGTGGCTTTGGTCTCAGCTATGCTGCACACCCACTTGGGTCCCTCTTTGCTGTGCTGTGGGCTCAGGTAGGCTGGCTGGGTTGGTGGGCCACTGCTTTGACAGTCTGCGCTGAGTGCTGTGTAGGGGAAGTCACTTCCCCGGGTCTCCTGCGCTTGCTGCTCTTTGAGCTGGTGGGGGAGGGGGGAGTGAGAGGTTTTGGATGGTGGCTGAATTTGACCTGTTGGTCCCCACAATCCTCTTCCTCACTTGCTACTCCACTGGTCTCTGCTATCCTCTCCTTCAGGTTTCTTGAGTTTGTGAGGAGGGTGGTGTGACTGGAAAATCCCCTCACCTGGCTTTTTCTGCAGGCAGAACCTGGCAATCAAGGCCATGGGGACCTGGTTCTGCCACTGCTGGAGCCACTTCTGCCTGCTTCTGTGCTGGGTAGATGCTCTGGATCTCTCCTACTTCTTTTTTGTGGTTAATAATTTCTATACACCTTCACTTTTTTTTTTAAATTTTTTTAATTTTTATTTATTTGAGAGCGACAGACACAGAGAGAAAGACAGATAGAGGGAGAGAGAGAGAATGGGCGCGCCAGGGCTTCCAGCCTCTGCAAACGAACTCCAGACACGTGCACCCCCTTGTGCATCTGGCTAACGTGGGACCTGGGGAACCGAGCCTCGAACTGGGGTCCTTAGGCTTCACAGGCAAGCGCTTAACCGCTAAGCCATCTCTCCAGCCCCACCTTCACTTTTTAGTAGAAGAGTATATTTCCCAGTTTTGGTGGTGGTTGTTATTTTGTTTTGTTTTTTCTTCCCTAGGCTGCTTTGGTGTGGTTCCTACGCTATCATCTTAACCGGAAGAGACCCTATTTTCTCTTAACCTCTACTTTAAGGTTGCTTTGGGGATCCTTTGTTTATGCCCTTACCCCAAGCACTTGGATTAGAGGTGGGCCACCTTGCCCACCTGTCTCTTAAAATGGTGCTGGGGATCTGAACTCAAGTTTGAGCCCACCGAGCCCTTTCCCCAGCACCTTAAAGATCTACTTCTTAACTCAGTACGTAGGCACCATCAGCAGTGACTTTTAGCTGCAGATTGAGGGCAAAGGAAAATTTCTTTGTAACAAGAAATGATACCCTACAAGTCTTCAGATACCCACTGAGTGACTTGGTCAAGAAAAATACCTGTGAATATTGGAGGAAGAAGGCCCTCCATGTTGAGCCTCATGCAGTTGTGAAGGATGAACAGTAGAAACACTAAGACCTCACTGTTACCTCTGTCCTGCCATCCTGCTTTTATAAGCTTCCCTCCTCTATGCTCAGCCCACAGGACAATGGTAACAGCATCTCAAGTGTCCATCTTCATGATGGGCACTTAAATGAGCTTAACGACAGACCAAAAGCTTATTTTCAGACGTTTAAAACACTGCTAAATGAATACTATATCATTTAGTTACAACTTTCTAAGATTACCGAATTGAAAACTATGCAGTAGGAATGAAGTCAATCAAACTCTCATTGCTTGAGCCTTACGATGCTTACTTAGCCGGGCCTTAGCTCACTGGCAATGTGAATCTTAAGACTTTATTGTGTGTGAATGTCAAATAAGCTTCATTTTCCCCCACGTCATTTTTCTTGTGTTTTCACCTCAATTTCAATGTAACTTTCCCCTAAACAACTCAGTGATATCTTTGTCAGTCTAAAGAAAGTTTAGCCAAACTTGAAAAAGTAGAGGAGGAGCAACAGTACAATAGCCACACAATGGTGGTGTCCTATGTAGGCATCAACTTCTGTTGTGTATGCTGATAAATTACGGAACTGCACTATTGCCACAGTCTTTTCATATTCTCCTGCCATCTAGCCTATACCCTCTGTTTTCCAAGCCCCCCATTTGCCATGGCTCATCTACCTTTCCTCCCCTCAAGGTCAACACTCAGATATGAGAACCTCTCTCCTATTCAACTTCTCAAAGAGGAGCAAGATCAACCAGGGACCCATCTTTGTACAGTGGCATGTGGGGAGTATCTGAGCGTGTCCTGTAATACTGTGAGCAAGAGAACGCTCAGCCTTCAACCAAGAGTCCTCAACACCTCCTGATGCAAAGAAAGCAAAAGTCTGATAAATGAAACCCAACTTCCAAGACCATGAAAAGGTCTGTGGGAATAATTTTCTTTCCTATTTTAAATGCATCATAACCCTGATTATAATAATAAATAATGCTTACTTCAAGTCTAATGGGGCTAGCATCATGTATGGTGGCACTTTATCTGAGGAGGCATTAAAAGCAGGGCAAGAAATCATTACTGAGAGTGCAAAGCAATTTTGAAAAATCAGCAAAGTTTAAAACGAAATGTTCCTAGTTGATTTCCCGTGCTACTTGCCTAATGATTGTACCGTATGATTATAGCTAACCCTGGCGCTGCAGGAGCAGGAGGGAGAGACGCTTTTTCAACTTGGGCAGTACTGTGAGGCTGGGACGGTGCTGCCTCAACCCAGGAACTGCATGGCCACCGCTGCTTGTCTGCCAGCATCCATTTCCCTCTTCTGGCAACAGAACATTGAAGAATTCCTTCTCATGTACTGGTGGCTTTCTTTTTTTAGTGGGAGTGGTCACATGACACAAGTCTGGACACCCTTGAGAAATATGGACCTTAGACAGAGCCTGTAAGAAAAAGATGGGAAGTTTTTAAAGATGCGAATTTTTTATTTTTTATTTTTTAATTTTTATATCAATGTAATTATTATTATTATTATTTGACATATATGTGTTTTGGTTAAAGAAAGAGACATGTTCTTTAAGCTCTTGTCAGGAGGTAAGTCAATTAACTGATGATGGCAGAGGGTCTAGGTAATATTAACATTCTAGAACCCTTCTTGAGATAGTTTCTATTGTGTCAGCCAGCATGGACATCTAGATAAGAGGCAGAACACTAGTACCCACTGGAATGAAGGGGATTCACAATCAGTATGGGTCCTTTCATTTTGTCTTAGAAAACAGTGGTCAGGAGCAGCTCCCAGACTATGGACAACTTGGGATTTTCCATGCTGTCTCAGAACTAGGCAAGCTCTCCTTCCTCTTTCCCCAGTGATGTGGGTCCTGGAGTCCCTGACTAGTTCATTCCCTGGTTCTTTATGGAAAACTTGAGCACACAGATCATTGTCAGGAAGCTGAAAAGGTGGAGCTATAATGCTGCTAGTACTTTGAATGCAACATTTAATGTAATTATTGAGATAAGCAAGACAACTCCCAACTTGTTCCTTTACGGAATTCTGGTTCCTCCCCTCCTTCCTCCTGCCCTCCTGCCTTCCTCCATTTCTCTCTTCCTATCATCATTGAATTTCTTTTAACTTCATATCAACTCATAAGGTAGATATTCTTTCCTTTCTTTACATGTCATAATACAGATTATAGAGGCTTAGTGACTAGTCCAGGATTCTTCATTAAGTATTGGAGCAGACATTCAAGCACGGGTAAAATTCTCTCCTATACTATTCAATTTTTCCAGCTATCCCCTGATATTACTCTGTTCTCCTTTTTATTTTCTCTCCCATATACCCCTAGAGTTGCTCTCTCATCCCAACTTCCACCAGTCTTTCCTACTGCCATATCAAAGATCTGTCTTCATTTTCTCCCAGATCCAAAGGAGACATAACCTGTGACTCCTTCCTTCTGAACTAAATTACAAGTCATCTCAGTGATGATTACAAGCTAAGCTATCAATTCTATATCATGATTCGAAGACTATTATCTAGCCATGATTGTAGATTCACTTATTTGGTGTTGCCAGTTTTGGTTTGGTATCTGAAATTTATGTCAATAGGCACATGCAAGTTTAAGATTGGTGTGTCTTCCTGATGAATTGATTCTTTTATCATTATGAGATATTTTTCTTTATAAGCTTCTCAGAGTAAATTCTACTTTTTCTGGTAATATAAATACACCAGCTCTCTTACAATTTGTATTTGCATGATCTTTTTTCTCTTTAACACAAGATCTTGTTATATAGCCTTGGCTAGTATCACTATGTACCCCAGGCTGGTCTCAAATTCATGATCCTCCTGCTTCAGCCTTCTGTATCCAGAGTAGCTGTAATTAAAAATCTGTACCATCATTTTATTTTGTTTAAATATTATTAATTTGAGAAAGAGAGAGAGAGAGAGAAATGGGCACACTAGGGCCTTCAGTCATTGCAAATGAACTCCAGATGCATGTGCCACCAATGTCCATCTGGCTTACATGGGTACTGGGGAACAGAATCCAGGCTCACAGGCAAGTACCTTAAACACCAAGCCATCTCTACAGGCCCCCATTTAATTTAATTTAATTTGTTTATTTATTTGAGAGTGAGAAAGAATGGGCATGCCAGGACCTTCAGAAACTGCAAATGAACTCCAAATGCATGTGCTCCCTTGATATAGCAAGATTTATGTCTCCCAATTTGCCATTTTAGGGAATTTTGGTCTCTTTTACCCCTTCCCTTCACTTTTCCTTCCTCTCTTCCTTCTTTCTTTCCTTCCTTTCTTCCATTGCATTTGCTTTTTTCTTTTCTTTTCTTTTTGGAGATAGGCTCATATTGCTAAGGCTGGTCTTGAATTCCTGATTGTTCTGCCTTTCTCTCTCAAGTGCTGAGATTACAAACATTGTACCACCATGATGAACTCCCTTTCATTTCATTTGAATAGGAAACTCCTGGACACCATGCTTCTGGCATTGGTAATATTTCTGACTATCATAGCAAATAAATTAAAGTACTCTTCCTGATGTCTTTCAAATGTTTCTGGTAAGTGTTTACTGTTTTGCCTACAAATAAGAAAATGTCCATTTTTCACTCCTATAAATAGTACTTTGCAGACCATCTTCCCACATAGCTCTTCCCATGTTGGGTTGATGGCAGAGGATAGATGATCCTCTGGAAGAAGACTAAACATTCATAAGGTTAATTATACACATTACTGTGCTGTTTGCCTATTTATCTTATAACCAGTAATGTATGAGAAAAAAATTGCCACACTTTTGGCATTGCATGTTGTCATCTAATTTAAAAATTTTATAAACTTAACTGTGCCATAACTTCTGGTATTATATTTAGTATCTCTTAAAGTTTTAATGTGTCATGGAAACCTCCAGGGCAGTAAGAAAAATACAAACTACCCTATTTATTATGCAGAGAATTCAAAAGAATGCAGTTATGAAGACAGAGTGAAGAATTGTAGAGGACATCCAGGGAGACTGAAGAATTCCCTGGTTGTTTTCCAAAGAACACAATTGCCACTTAATAGATCACTTTATCTTTCACCCTTCAAAACCTCACACCAAATCTATATTCTGCTTCATTCCAAGGCTTTGTCTCAAAAGGAATTTGCACGATGCAAATTTTGATGTACCTGAGGGACAACTCTGTGCTTAGAATAGTAATTGCCAACCCTCCCCTCCCATGACAGCAGGGAAAATGAGAATCTTTGCTAATTAGGTACCTTAGTAATAAGGAAACATAATGATTTCTATTATGCAATCAGAGCATGAGCATTTACTTCATTATAAACTGCGATCCTTCTCTGCTATGGGAAAGCAAGAATTAATTTTATTTTCAGATCAATAGTTGGTATACTGAGTTAATAGAAGTGAGATTTTACTGTAGTATAAAATAGCAAATTAGGCCACTTGGGCTTGGGAGCTTCTTTCTAATCAAACCACATAGCCACTTCCAGGTTACATGAATCAGAGCATCTTTCATTCTGGAGTTTCCTCTGGAGTTTTCTGGATTGTAGAGATCCTCTTAGTTAAAGAAGACCTCTAGAAAAATCACAAAGGGATTGAATACATGCTTTCATGTCTTAGGCCTGTCTCATAAAATTGGTGTGGTTCTGAAATGTGTTTTCTCAAAGGATATAATGCATATTTGCTTTCTGCTAGATGGGCTGAGCCAATAATGATTGCAATCAATAAGAAAGTCTTTCATCAGTAGTTTTATGATAGTGGCTTTAAGGGTCCCCAGATATGAGATAAACTCAGTTAAGTTTTATTAGTAATTTACCAGATATACTCCATGAAATCTATTTAGAGAAGTTCAGAATTCATTTTCATCGGCAACCACTGAAAGCCTCCAAGGATTATAGAAAGCACAAACTCACGCCACCCAGCCCAGCACCTAAAGATGTTAGCTCACACAAAACAGTGCCCCACTGCCTGGACATCAGTTCCCACAGAACACTGGCCAACAAAGATGCTTGATTGCACCTCTACCCCTCTTCCTTAGCTGCCTTTACTCTAAGAACTACACACGAAGTCTGCTGAGTTGGTTTGTTTGTACCAGAGATTGAGCCTAGAGATGTTTTAGATCACTGGAGATGTACCTTGGAAAGAGATCTGGGAATTTCAACCTACCAGCCTGCCTGCCTTCCTTCCTTCCTTCTTTCCTTCTTTATTGCTTCCTAGCTATGAGGTGAATGAGTTTCTTCTGCCACACTTTCTCCCAGCAGGATGCACTATTTTACCACTGGTCAAAAAAAAAAAAAAAAAAAAAAAAAAAGGACCACTCATGCATGGAGTAACACTGTGAGCCAAAATCTCTTTTTTTTTTTATGTTGATAAATTTGAGTATGTTGTTATAGTGACATAAACCTCATAACCCTATTAGGCTGCCCCTTCAGCTAGAGATATTCCAGTTCTATAGTGTTTTACACTCTAGTCCTTTTCATAAACTTTATAAAAATCATGAAATGGTTCTGAACTGTTTTTGAGTTGCACTGATGCTTTCCTTTCCCTGTGCATGTGATAGAGTTCTGCCTTGACTCTTCATTGTGTTCTTGCTTGGCTGGGCACTTTGAATAACACCAGGTCTGAGGGTGCTCCCTGTCTCTTAGTCACATCTATCTGGACTCCACAGCCTATTTGAAGGCTAACGCATCCTACTTCTTTGTCATATGTTTGGCAAGCAAGAGCAACCCCTACCTGGTTCATGAGTATTAACATATGAAGTCACTTACTCTTGTTCCAAACTACCCTGCAACATCCATGCTGAAATCCAACCCCAAGCATGACAGTATGAAGATGGGTAAGTCATGAGGGTGGTTCCCTCATGAGTAGGATTACAGGTCTTATGAAAGAGCTAGAAGGATCCAGTTAGGTCTTTCTTGCTCTCCATCCTTTCTGCCATGCGAGGACACGGTACTCCTTCCCACGTGGAGGAAGTAGTATTTGAAGTAGCATCTTGGAAGCAGAGGCTGGGCCCTTTACCAGACACAGCAGAACCTGCCAGCACCTTGACCTTGGGCTTCCCAGCTCCACTCCCTCCAAGACATGTGAGACATACATTTATATTCTTTTTTTTTTTTTAATTTTTTTTGTTCATTTTTTTATTTATTTATTTGAGAGCAACAGAGAGAGAAAGAGGCAAAGAGGAGAGAGAGAGAGAGAATGGGCGCGTCAGGGCCTCCAGCCACTGCTGACAAATTCCAGACACGTGCGCCCTCTTGTGCATCTGGCTAACGTGGGTCCTGGGGAATTGAGCCTCGAACTAGGATCCTTAAGCTTCACAGGCAAGCGCTTAACCACTAAGCCATCTCTCCAGCCCCATTTATATTCTTTTTTATGAATTTTTAAAAAGTTATTGACAACTTCCATTATTATAGGCAATAAACCATAATAATTCCCCCAGTTTCCCCTTCACAACTCCACTCTCCATCATATCCCCTCCCCCTCTCAATCAGTCTCTCTTTTATTTTGATGTCTTCATCTTTTCCTCCTATTATGATGGTTTTGTGTAGGTAGTGTCTGGCACTGTGAGGTCATGGGTATCCATGCCATTTTGTGTCTGGGATAGTGTATTGTAAGAAGTTCTACCCTTTCTTTCTGTCCTGCCTTCCAAGGCTCAGGGCCCATTGTGGAAGAGGTGGTGGAAAGAGACTCTTTCTTCCTCCCTCCCTCCCTTCCTTCCTTCCTTCCTTCCTTCCTTCCTTCCTTCCTTCCTTCCTTTCTTTCTTTCTTTCTTTCTTTCTTTCTTTCTTTCTTTCTTTCTTTCTTTCTTTCTTTCTCTCTTTCTTTCCTTCCACCACCTATTCCACTATGGACTCTAAGCCTTGGAAGGTGTGATAGAGATGTTTCAGGGCTGAGCACTCCTCTGTCTCTTCTCAGCACCATGGTGCCCTTTGAGTCATCCCAGAGGTCACCACCATCTGAACAGAGAAGCTTCTCTAACCAAAAATGAGAGTAGCATTAATATATAGGTATGAATATTACAAGAAATGCTTACCAGTTTGGAGAGCATAACATATACATTCATTCCAAATGAATTTTGGGATTTTTTTTCTATTTCTGTGAAGAATGCCATTGTAACTTTGATGTGGATTTTGTTAAATAAGTAGATTACTTTCAGTAAGATTGCCATTTTCACAATATTGATTCTTCCAATCCAAGAACATGGGATGTCTTTCCATTTCCTAGTGTCTTCTACAATTTCACTCTAGAGTGTTTTAAAGTTCTTATTGTAGGGATCCTTTACTTCCTTGGTTAAGTTTATTCAAGGTACTTTTTTTTTTTTGAGGTGATTGTGAATGGGAATGATTCCCTCATTTCATCCTCAGAATGTTTATTGTTAGCACACAGGAAAGCTACTGAAAAGTTGTGTTTTTGTTATCACTTGATTCTATGAAATTTTTAATTTCCTTCTTGATTTCACCATTGACCCATTCATCATTTAGTAGTGTATTGTTTAGTTTCCATGATTTTGTGTGTGTTTTATAGCTTTTCTTGCTGTTGATTTGTAGTTAAATCCCATTGTGATCATATAGAATTCAAGGATTTATTTCGATTGTTATATAATTGTTAAGATTTGCTTTGTGTCCCAATATATGGTTTATTTTAGAGAGTGTTCTATGTGCTGCTGAAAAAAATGTGTATTCTGTAGCATTTGGATGAAATTTTCTGTAGATATCTGTTAGGTCCATTTGTTCTATGACCTCATTTAACCCAGATACTTCTCATTATTTTTTTCTGGAATAACCTGTCAATTGATGAGAGTGTATAACTATAACTGTGTTTGATGTTATCTGTGACCTTAATTCTAAATATTTATTTATTTATTTATTTATTTTAAGAGAGAGAGAGAGAGATTTAAAGAGAGAGAGAGGAGGGAATGGGCATGCCAGGGCCTCTAGCCACTGTATGCATGTTCCCTCTAGTGTATCCAGCTAGTTTAGTGTTCATATTTCTTTAGCTTGTTTTCATTGTAGAATGTCCTTATTACTCTCAATTTAGATGGATAGCTATGCTGGATAAAATAATCTTGGTTGATGGTAGTTACCTTTCAGAACTTGGAATACATCATTCCAAGCCCTTCTGGCTTTTGAAGTTTGTGTTGAGTAATCTTCTGTGATCCTGATGGGCTTGCCTTTATACATGACTTGATGTTCCTCTCTAACTGCTTTCAGTATATTTTCTTTGGTTTGTGTGTTTTGTAGTTTAATTATGACAGTGAGAGGTTCTTTCCTGATTTTGTCTGTTTGGCATTCTATAGGCTTTCTGTATCTGCATTGGCATCACTTTCCCTAATTGGGAGAAGTTTTCTTCTATGATTTTGTTGAAATTAGCTGCTATTCCTTTGGAGTGAATTTCTTCTCCTTCTACTATGTCCTGAATTCTTACATTTGATCTCTTCATAGAATCCTGAATGTCTTGAAATTCTCATTCAAGCCCTCCTATTAGTTTGTCTTTCTCTTTGTTGGACTGTATTAAATCTGCCACCTGGTCTTTTAGTTTAGATATTCTGTCCTCTCTTGATCCATTCTACTGGTGAGATTTTCTATAGAGTTTTCTATTTAACTTATTCTGTTTTTAATTTCTACTAGTTATGATAGGTTTTTTTTCATTATTTCCACTTCCTTACTCATGTCTTATATTGACCTCATTATTTCATTAAGTTTCGTTAAGTTTTGTATTTATGCAAGAGTGGGGATTAAAACAAACAGCCAATCTAATAAAGCCAAAGTCCCTAGGGGTGTGTGTTGCCCCACACCCTTAATCCTTTCAACTGGAAGATTGATATTTCTGGTCTGAAAAGGGTTCCAGGCCAGCCTAGGGCTGGGCTAGATCCTGCCTCTAATAATGACAGAAGAAAAAGACAAAAGCCCTGTGAATCAGGAAGCACCAAAGGCAATAATAGTCAACACCAAAATGCAGCTTATTTGAGAATGGTAAAGCCAACTAAAAATATGTACCACATAACCTGCCCTGATATGGAAAGGGAGATTAGTCCTTCCAGTGCAGGTCTAAGTACCTGCCTTTGTGTAAGTAGGCCCTGTTACCTTTTGGGATGGCTTCCAGTCTCACTCATGCTGAGTGCCCACCTTTTGCAGTCTGTTGCACTGTGGATTTGGTGTGGATCAGCGGTGCCGCACGCCCTGTGGCTGGGGACTGACCGAGTTTTCTTACGGTTCACCATGCACTGATGGTTGGGTGATGGGAGGCTGTGCAGGATGCCAGGAGTTGTACCAGAGATGCTCGGCTGGTCCCATTTGTGTTCTTCTTCAGCAACCGCTCAGCTAGTTCCTGCTGTCTTCTTCAGGTTTCCTGACTTTGTGAGAAGGCTGATGTGAGTGGAAAATCCCTCCACTTGGTTTGTACTCTTGCAGCTCTGCACTGGCCGGCTGGGTGGGTGTGTGGATCAGCAACATGGGCACACTAAGACATGCAAGGCTCCACATTTACATCGGAAGCCCAGAGTATGGGGATACTGTTGACGGACCGTCCACAATGCGCCTGAGGAGAAACAGGAGGCGTAGCATATAGGGATGGAGGACCACAGGTCTGGGCTGGACAGTCAGGTTCATGTAAAGGCATACCACACTGGGAAAAAGAAAAGTTATCCCTTAGTGTGGGTCCCTGGAGCTACCAACTAAATTCTAAAATTTATTCTTGGCTCTGTTTGTCGAGTTCCTGATCACATAGTCAGCCTCCTGGTTGTGCTTTCAGTTTCTGTTTTACTTTTGTTGTCGTTGTTGTCTTCGAGGTAAGGTCTCACTCTAGCTCAGGCTGACCTGGAATTCACTATGTATTCTGAGGGTGGCCTTGAACTCACAGAGATCCTTCTACCTCTGCCTCCCGAGTGCTGGGATCAAAGGCTTGCGCTACCATGCCCGGCTTCTGTTTTTACTTTTATCTCAGTGGCCATATTTTATGCAAGTTTCACCCTGGGGGGGGGGGTTACAGGAATCCAGGGTAGTTTGTGTGGTGGGCAGATGGGGCAACATTTGCCATGGTCCTGTGGGCCAGTCTCTTTGCTATGTCCTGCTCCTCTGGTCTGTTTCAGAGCACCCTTGACTTTAGTCTTTTGTCCTGATCTCGATTTGCTATTGACAGAAACCCCAAATACTGCACCCATTCAGTTGAGAATGTTAGTGCTGTTGCAAATTCAATAAAAGTGTTCTGGGTAGAAGTTTGAGCAAGAAGCTTCCTTTAAATTCAAATTGTCTACATTTCCACAAGTCTTTTTTTCTTTTTTTTTTTTGCATTTAACCTAGGGACCAGATGCAGTCAGAAGCATTAGGTATAACAGATCTTAGAATACATCAGAGACAGAAAAAAATACAAAGAGAGAGAGAGAAATCCAACTACCTGGTATGCAATGCAGCCATCGCCAGTACTAAAACTTTATGTTCCTCCATAATGTTTCCCACCTAGAATAAGAACCTCTGAGCAAATGGCAGAGCAGGAGGGACTCACAAAGAGCGAGCTCAGCCCTTGCCTGCAGAAGAGGAGGAGGAGGAGACATGTACGAGCCCTCTATTCCTTGTGGCCATTTCAATGATGAAAGTTTCATGATATATGCATCTCAGCTGATGCCACTGGCGATTGGAAAAGACAGCAGCAAAGTCTCCAGTGGCCAGTTGAGGGACAATGGGTTGTAATACAACCAAACTGAACAGAAAATCCTCTAATTCAAGCCGGGTTATTTTTTGTTTGGTTTGATTTGGTTTTTCTTTTTGAAATAATGCTCACCTAGAGGGCAAAAGAAGAAAATATAAAATGAGGAAAAAGGGGCTGGGAGGGTAAGGAAAAGACAATCCAGGCTTTTGTGCTTATACAACACAAATAGATAAGCCAGTAGCATGCTCATACTCTCTGCCAATGGGCAGTACACTCCACATTGAACACCCAGCTGGACATTACTCACGTCAGCACAGGGTTGTTCACACACAAAAGGCATTTGCTAGAAACAAATCTCTGGACTTTTTTTTTTTTTGTGAAGTGGGTGATGACAAAGAAGTGACCTCTAAACTTTCCTGACCCTACACACCCACAGCCACATAAAGCATGCGTACGCACATAGACTTACACTGCTATGAATTTTCATCATTCCATTCTTTTTTATATTTTTATTTATTGACAAGCAGAGAGAAAGAGAAAAATAGAGAGAGCGACCATCCTCCAGGGCCTCCTGCCACTGCAAGCAAACTCCAGTTGCATGAGCCACTTTGTGCATCTGGCTTTATGTGGACACTGAAGAATCAAACCCAAGCCTTTAGGCTTTGCAAACAAACACCTAAACTGCCAAACCATCTCTCCAGCCCCACCATTTCATACTTAATATTTAGAAAATGTCAAAAGCCATAATAAACCGGGTGTGGTGGTGCACACCTGCAATCTTAACACTCATGAGGCAGGTGGAGGAAGGGGGATCAGAAGTTCAAGGTCATTCTAGGCTGCACAGGTAATTTGAAGCCAGCTTGGTCTGCAGACCCTGAAGAGAGAGAAAGGGAGAGAGGGAAAGGGAAAGAGAGACAGAGGGAGGAGAGGAAGGAACAGAGAGAGGGATTGGCAATCTTCTCCTTAGCCATAGATGTCTCTCTCCATCCCTGTGAGTATAGTTCCCAAATAATCCATGGAAGAACTACTCTGAAATATGCTCATGATGATGGGAAAATTATTTTTCATTTGAAAAATTTTATCCATAAGCAGCTTTAAACATCCACATTTTTTTTTTTGCAAAAGAAGTACTTGATAATAGATACCCTCAAGAAAATAAAGCAGAAATATAACAGCTTGCATATTTAATCTTTTTAAAGAGTTTCTCAACTGTGTGCTCCTTCCAGTTAGGGAGAGTACCTTGTTTATGTTGGGGTCAGAGGGCAACTTCAGGTGTCAGTCCACACCATCTACCTGCTTGAGGAGGGTTTTTGTTCTTGTTTGCTGCTGCATTCACCTCTCCTTTTCCCGTGGGTAAGCTGGGATTTACACAGGGTCTGTGGATCTGAACTCAGGTATCCATGCTTGCACAGTGAGACCTTTATCCATTGAGCCTTCTCTTCAGCCCCACAGTAAGGACTTAATAAATTTCTCATATTCATCTCCATTTTTTAAAGGGTTTTAAGAATGCTTCTCTTGTCACTGGGTTATGCAAGTTGACTATGAAACACTTTGTAGTCTTTTTGTATTTCTTATGTTCAGGAATGTGTTGAGATTCTTGGATTTGTGGGCAATGAAATTGGGCACAATTTTTATGTCTTTTTGTGGGACATTTTTCCTACGCCTTCCACCTTTAGGGTCTCTATTTACATATTTATTAGGCCTCCTGAAGTTGTCACATGTTCATAGCGATTATTTTTTCCTGTTTTTCTTTTAGATTTTTTTCCCTCTCATGGTTCCAACTTTAAATAGTTTCTGCTGCTGTCTTTAAGTCTACTAATTATTTCTTCTGCAATGTCTAATCTACTGTTGATTTCATCAAATATCTATATTGTATATATATATACACACATATATAATCAGACACTGTAATTTTCATCTTTAGAAATTAGGTGTTTGTACTACCTCTTTAGAGTACTATCAACAAGCCCCATCAATCCTCTGGTCCCAACCTCTTGCAAGATTGGAGTTATAGATGTGTGTGGCTATGCCCAGTGTTTTACTTGGGTGCTGGAGAATCGAACTCAGGTGGTCTCAGGCCTTTATGCTTGTGCAGCAAGTGCTTTTGCCACTGAGCCATATCTACAGGTCCTCTGCTGTACATTTTTAAAATAAATTTTTCAAAATAATTTTTATTTATTTATTTTCAAGCATAGAGAGAGAGAGAAGAAGAGAGAGACAGAGAGAAAAAGGGCACACCAGAGCCTCTAGCCACTACAAACGAACTCCAGAAGCATGTCTCCCTTGTGCATCTGGCTTACATGGGTCCTGGGGAATTGAACCTGGGTCCTTTGGCTTTGCAGACAAATGTCTTAACCATTGAGCAATCTTTCCAGCCCCGTGTGCTGTACATTTTAAAACACTTATTTTGAAATCATCTTAGAGTTGCAAAGATAGTATATATTTGTATGTTATACCCCACTTCTGTATATGTTTACCAAGGCACATTTGTCAAAACTAAGAAATTAGAATTTGAACAGTTTTATCAAATACAGACTTTATTTCCATTTTCTGGTTTGCAGTGCTTAAAATATCTTCCATGTGTACTAGATTGTCAGGCCTGTCTTGTGTCTGACTTTGAGAACATGTGCAATATAGTCATAATATCTGCTTTTAGCACCTGTGGAGTCATTTCTGAGTCTCTTGAAGTTGGATGACATTCTTCATTGTGGTTTATATTTTCCTGCTTATTTGTGTGCCTGAGAGTTGTTCTCTGCCTTCTAGAAATTATGAGTTTTTCCTTGTGGGGTTCAAGATACTTTTGTATGGCTGTACATAGACATTTTCTCCTTTTGTTTGGGGGTGCTGGAGATGGAACCTAGAGTCTCACACATGCTAAGCACATACTCTACCAATGAGCTGGGCCTCTAGCTCCCTGTATATCTTTCTGAGTTTTCTTCTTAGGTGTACCTAAGCCACTTGACCAACTGAGCCTTTTCTTAGGTAGGCTCAGAACTTTACACCAGACCAGAACTTTACCCTGCTGTGGAGGAAAACTGTTTCTGGGTCCTCTGTCAAGTGCACTGTGAATTATGGGATCCCCACTCTGAAAGCAGTGTGAACTTCCTGAATCTGAGTGCTTTCTGGAGTTCATTTCTCTGATCCTTTCCAGTGATTTTGTTCCCAGAGTCGGGTGGTTTCCTCACGCACGTGCACCAGTCAGTACTCAAGCAAAGACTGAGTAAAGACTGAGGGGTCAGGTGTGGTAGAGCACACCTGTAAATCCTAAGTCACAGCATTCAGGAAGCTGAGGCAGCAGGAGCATGAGTTCAAAGACAGCCTGGACACCATAGCTACACCCTGTCTCAAACTCCTCGGTGAATCTGTGAAGTTCTCCATGCAGATTTCTTGCCTCAGGTAGCTGAGCTGTCCAGCCTCTCAGTAAACCCAGCTTTCCCCAGTCATCTCAAGAGCTTTGCATGCAGCCTAAATCCTCTCTCGAGGGAGTAGGCTGAGATAACTGTGGGACTCATCTTGTTTCCCATTTCAGGGATCACTTCTCCAAAGTCTTGGAAAACATTGTTCTTTCTATCTTCAATGACCATTTATATTTCGCACTTTTGATTCTAGCTGGTTCCTAGGCCAACTGCAAAAAAGATAGAAAATTTTAATTTATTTATTTATTTATTTTTTATTTATTTGAGAGCGACAGACAGAGAGAAAGACAGATAGAGGGAGAGAGAGAGAATGGGCTTCCAGCCTCTGCAAACGAACTCCAGACGTGTGCGCCCCCTTGTGCATCTGGCTAACGTGGGACCTGGGGAACCGAGCCTCGAACCGGGGTCCTTAGGCTTCACAGGCAAGCGCTTAACCGCTAAGCCATCTCTCCAGCCCGAAAATTTTAATTTAAAGGAACCCTTTTTCCCAACCTCTCACCCAGAAAATGAATATATTTTATTGAATTATTTTAAACTTTAGAAATTTATTTATAAGCAAGGAGAGAGAGTGAGAGAAGAAGAGAACCAGGGCCTCTTGCTGCTTCAAACAAACTGCAGACCCATGCGCCACTCTGCACATCTGGCTTTACATGGGTACTCAGGAATTGAACCTAGGCTGGCAGGCTTTGCAAGCAAGTGCCTTCAAGCACTGAGCCATCTCTCCAGCCTTCTTTTATTTTGTTGAATTTTTTAAAATTTTTATTTATTATTTTATTTATTTATTTATTTGAGAGGGACAGACAGAGAGAGACAGAAGCAGATAGAGAGAGAGAGAATGGGCACTGCAGGCCTCTAGCCACTGCAAACGAACTCCAGACCTGTGTACCCCTTGTGCATCTGGCTAACGTGGGTCCTGGGGAATCAAGCCTCAAACTGGGGTCCTTAGGCTTCGCAGGCAAGTGCTTAACCGCTAAGCCATCTCTCCAGGCCCCTTTTATTTTAGTGAATTAACAGCACCAACATTCTTGACTGAATGGTAACAGTATTTGGGGTTTCTGTTATGAAGGCTGAAACATCAGTGTGGTAGCTGGAAAGTTACTTCAGGTGGTCACTCATCTATCTCAGCTGGTAAGGTCACAAGTGGAAAAATACTATCTTAGAAGGACAAAAGAGTATAGAAAGTGTCCCCAAGTTGATGTTTGAACATATGTGTTCAAAAGATAATAACTGATGAACTTGGTAGTCACAATCTATCTTTTAACCAATTGATGAAGTCTTTGAACTGATGAATCCAGGGACGAGAATTCTAAAGTCCTAAATTTAGAACACTGTCCATCCATACTTTTTCTTGGAAGCTGATATGGGCACCCTAACAAGCAGGAGAGTTTTCAAATTCATAACTTTTTAGGACTTCAGTAACTACTGGAGGGAATGCGTGTCATTTCTAAGTCTCTGATTAAGGACAAGTCTGTTTTTTCAACTCTTTTATAAATAACTGATGCTCACCGGGGACTTTTTTTTGACATAATAAAACTAATTTCTGCATTTGAAAAACCATTCATCTAGCCAATATGTACCAGAGGAGCAGATTCAGGGCCAGTTTTCCAGGTGGGAAGTCTTGACAGAGAGACCTGTGCAGCACTGTAGGGAGGTGTAAAGATAGAGACATGTCAAGGAGGGACCCTGAACCCACATTTGAGAAGGAGGTGGGGCAAGAAGGGAGGGGAACAGCTTTCCAACAACCATACCACTGAGTATACCAGGCACAATGTTTTTAGATTTTCCAGAGAGAGAGAGGAAGGAAGGGAGGGAAGAGAAAGACATAGAGAAAATGGAAGAAAGGAAGGAAAGCCGGAAAAAAGAAAGGAAGGAAGGAAAAGAAGGAAGGGGAAAATAGACATTTTGGGAAGATATATTTTAATCTGAATAGAGAATTTGGTCTATGTTTAAAAAATGGGGGGAGGCTAGAGAGATGGCTTAACGGTTAAGGCATTTGCCTGCCAAGCCAAAGGACCTAGGTTCAATTCCCGAAGACCCACGTAAGCCAGATGCTCAAGGGGCACATGTGTCTGGAGTTTGTTTGCAGTGACTAGAGGCCCTGGCCCACCCATTCTCTCTCTCTCTCTCTGTCTCTCTATCTCTCTCTGATTTCAAATAAATACATAAATAAATAAATAAGCATTATTTTAAAAAAGCAAGTTTCAATAGGACAAATGCAGACAAATGGGAAGTGCAGGTTCTTCTTACACCTCTGCAGCTGTAGGACTCAGGAAAGTCACAGGCATTCCCTTGGCCCCAGGCTCTTCACCTGTCAGACAAGGAGTGGGTCCTAACCATCATAGTCCCTCTAGCAGCAGAGGATTATGTGATCCTTAGAAGCTTCGTGTACTATGTCTGCTCCACGTGGCAATAGACTACATAAAGTTTTCAAATTCCATTCCACTTTGACCAGAGCTAGGTTATGAGTTAGTAAAGCTGAGTTAGAGAGGCATAGGTGAGACAGACCAACCAAAGACTTTCTTTCCTCTGGGGGATAAAAATAAATAGTTATAATTTACTGTGGTTTTCAGCAATGTATTTAGCCATTAAAATGATTATATAGACTATGTATTATTTTAAAGTAAGAGACTTGGGGCTAATGTAATCTGACTAATTTGTCCTCCCTGTCACACACTGAAAGTTGTGGCTCTGGGATCTGAACTTGGATGTATAAGAAGCCAATGCCTAACTTCTGTCCATCAGGCCGTATCAAAGCATAGTCCCATTAGAGCAAGAACAGGAAAATACATAGCAAAGAAAATATTTGTATAGGTAAAAGGCTCTTGGGATCTTTCCTACTCACTGTCAGTGTTATATTACTTTCCGTTTTAGTTTTCTAAACCAGAACATTTTCTTCCCTAGGAGTTTAAATTCAGGTTATTGGATAAAGGGTAGAGAACTGGGGAGTAAGCACAGTTGAGTGATTTTCTTAGAGATATTCTCTCAGGCAGAATTCAAATGCCTTTGTTTTCATTCAAAAAACAGTGGAGCTTCCCCAGTACCTAGAAGTACACACTGAAGTCTCACCCTTCCATGAGGTTTTGGCAGGAGAAGAACATGGCATGCCCTGCAAACAAGTGATAAACAAATTCAAGGAAGGAGTGGCTTATGTAAGGATTAACATGGAACTTCATGGAATTTTAAGCAAATAGCTAAAGCCGGCCAGACTTCACAAGTCTGAGAACTGGAAGGCAGTTCTTGAGCTAATGAAGCCCTGGCAATCTACCCCGAGGTCTGGCAGTTTATGGACATTTACCCTGGAGTTCCTCTCATGATATGACTCAGCAGTCAGGATGTCTGGTCCTCTTTGTATCTGATTGCAACCCCAGCTCAAAGAGCTTACTGTAGTCATCAATGCTATCCTTGAAGTCAACTCAGAGTCTTTGCTTTCATATGATTTTGGGTTACTCATAATTTCTGTTTGGCAAAGTCCATCACAGCATCTACTCTACTTCCCTCTCTTAATTCCAGTACTATATTCCCTCCCTCTCTCTTCTCTCTCTCTCTCTCTCTCTCATTTATTTTTGAGCCACAGTTTCCCTATGTAGCCCAAAGCTTTTATGAAACACTATGTTGCCCTGGCTGGCCTCAAATTAGTAACCTTCCTGAAACAGCCTCTCTAGTGCTGGGATTACAGAAATGTGTCACCATGTCCAGCTCTTGATTTTTCTTTATACACCTATACATGTATCTACATTTCTCCTCCTATATGTCTTCCTGAATAAAATCCCCAAAGGTCTGGCCCAGATCATGTTTCATGTGACCAACATGAATCTTTCCAGTCTTCAAGGGCCCCTTCCCAGATCAAGGGTAGATACATGACTCAGAAGAGACATGATATAGGATATGAACTGGACTGAAAATTTGAGTTGGTCTATCATACGGGGAGTCATTTGTTCCATTAGAAAAGTGCATACTTCATGATTGACCTGTTTTGTGACTAAAATTCATCTATTGGGAGTAGCTTTTCCCAAGGTGAAACCTGCTGATTGATAGTTCTAGTAGATGCATATTATGTCAGTAAGTTCAAATTATGTAAGCACCTTAAGTAGCTTTCAATGTAGTAAAGAGTGCACTGAATGACCAAGAGGAGGACAGGGAATGGCCCATGTTGTCCTCAGCGTGGCTGCTATCTGTTCATAACCATACCCCCGTGGTGCACTCTGCACTTTGCAAGTTGAACACCTGCAGTTCTTGTTCAGAGGCTGTGTGTGTGTGTGTGTGTGTGTGTGTGTGTGTGTGTGTGTGTGTGTAGCTATGGGATATGCTCAACTTGCTAATAGTTATAAGAATCCGTAATTCGCTACACCTCACCAGCACTCTCCAAAACAGTGCTCAGCCAAATGTAGACGAGGAATTGGCAGCTACGTTCCTCAATTGCTTCTTAGTTACGAACTGACACTTCTCTCTGCACTGGGCCCCTTCCCTTCTCTGTCTCTTCACGACTCTAGCATTGATGTTTTCTGGGACTGCTTCCTCAGGCAACTGTTTGCACTTTAATCCCAGACTCAGACTACTTTTAGGGAAACCCAAACTAAGACCCCCTCTAGCTGTAGGATTAAAGGCATGTGATACCTCACCAGCCTTCTTCCTTTTTTTTTTTTTTTGACAGGAAAGCACATCTGTTGACATACAATATGCCCAGAGAAATATTGATCTCAGGTACATGGGAGCTAGGGAAAATGACCTTTGCCTCAGGGTAATTGAATTTTCTGAGATTTGTTGATAGTAAAATGCATAGCTCAAGTATTCCTAATTCAAGGTGTTCTTCATGGGCAGTATTATGACATATATGAGGATATTTGGATCTCAGAGGTATAACCATCCCATTTTTATTTTACCTCTGTTACTCTCTTCCTGAAATATGGTTTACATTGCATCCTTTTACATCTCAAAAGAAAGATATACTAGAGCATTTTTCTCAAAGTGACTGTAAATCTTGATTGTCTTTTTGAGCCTGGCGCATGTTAGGTTTCACTTTTGGGACTCTTAAGAGTTACCACAGACATGTTTGTGATGTTAAAAAATCATGCACATAGCTCTATTAGTATAATAATTTCCTTTACAGTGTGACTTAGAATTGTAATGTGTTTCCCAACACAATGTGTATTCTTCAGAATTTCCAACAAATAGGTTCTTAGTTCTTCTATCATTCTGATCTCTAAATGAATAATCATACATTAGATTTTAAATGCTAAGGTGATTTTTGAGCTGGGCCCTTTTGATACTTTAAGATAGAAGGGGATACTCACTTAGGAAAAATAAAGTATATATTTAAGAAACCCTAGAATATTAACTTTAAATGATCTTGCTTGAGATATGTACATAACCTGTTCACCTGGAAAATTTTTCTGAAGGAGATTGTTGCAATAGAAAAGCTCAATTTAACTATGTGGACTTTTATTTTCATGTGCAGCAAGAAGTTCTGAGGCTGGATGACTGCAAAGGCTGATGAATCCATCAACTCATGGTAGGACCCAGTTTCCTGACATCTCTGTCATTCTCAGCATGCTAGTTTCTTCCTGAGACTGACTCATCCCTTAAAAAAGGGAGTAATTCTTAACATGTGCCTCTTTAACACCAACACACCCTCCTTGAGGCCTTTGTAGACTGTCTCTTGAGTTTCACTGGGCAGAATGGTGTCACTTGCTCTTTCTTAAACCTATCAGGGGCAAGAGATGGCATTGCCTTGATTGGCTTGAACTAACCCAATTTTATTCATGAATTGCATAAGGGAAAGGAAAACCCCTGAAAAACACGGTTCCCAGTGAGGACAGACAGTGGAGATAACTATTGGCCAGCGCATTCCTCCAATCTGCTACCCTACATGTTGTTCTTCTTGAGATGGCCACACACATTTCTTAGAGACTTTTCTCTGTCCATTGGATAAGGAAATAGCTCATTATAGGGTTAGCAGATATGAGACATTATACTATGACATAAAAATGGATCTGTTGTGGTAAAGAAAGGAAGACGGTAGGGAACAGAAGACCTGTTTTCTTTGATTTTGACAATGACTGGGTTGATCTTAGGTGGTTAATCGGTTTTCTGAACCTTTGTTTTACATCATCTATAAAATAGAGATATTTGTTACCTTAAAGTGTACTGTGAGGATTAAATAAAATTTGATGTAAGGATGGTGTATGGTATAATCCTAGCACTCTGGAATTTGAAGCAGGAGGGTCTTGAGTTTGAAGCCAGCCAGTCTGCATCGCCAGTTTGAGACCAGCTTGGGCGACAGAGTGAGACAGTAAGACCCTCACATACACACACAAAAAGAGAAAGTTTGAACTGATTTTACATATATATATATATATGTACACACACACACATATATATCGCATATATATACATATCCTAGGCAACAAAGAACCATTAAAGGGAAAGTGCTTTGTAAGCTATCAAATGGCCTATACATAATAAATTCTAATTCATTTTTCAAATTTTCCTTTAAATTTTTTGCTTGTTTTTTTGAGGCAGGGACTTGCTCTAGCCCAGACTAACTTAGAATTCACTATGTAGTCTCAGGCTGGCCTTGAACTCACAGTGATCCTCCTAGCTTTGCCTCCTGAGTGCTGTGATTAAAGGTATGCATCACCACATCCAGCCTTGTTTTGTTTTTTGAGGTAGGGTCTTTCTCTAGCCCAGGTTGACCTGAAATTCACTATGTAGTCTCAGGGTGGACTTGAACTCACAGTAACCCTCTCATCTCTGCCTCCCAAGTGCTGGGATTAAAGGCTTTTACCACCACATCCAGCTAATTAGTTTTTTTTTTTAATATTTTTATTTATTTATTTGCTGGAAAGAAAGAGAGAGAGAATGAGAGAGAATGGGCACACAAGGGCCTCTTGCTGCTTCAAACAAACTCCAGATGCATGTACTACTTTGTGCATCTGGCTGTATGTGAGTACTAGAGAACTGAGCCCAAGCCAGCAGGCTTTGCAAGCAAGTGCCCTTAAGTGCTTAGCCATTTCCCCAGCCCTTAATTAATTTTTAATTAACAAAATTACATGTGTTTATGGTATACAGGAGGATTTTTTGATATATGAACATATTAGGGCATGGCTAAATGAAGGTAATTAATAGTATACTATGTCACTTACCATGTATATATGTGTGAAAGAACTCAAATACCTACTCTTACTAATTTTCAAGTTTGCAATACTGTAGTTACCATGTGGCAGAAAGACATTGAAAAAGAGGGCCAGGGGCTGGGGAGAGGGCTTAGCAGTTAAGGTGCTTGCCTGTGAAGCCTAAGGACCTAGGCTCAATTCCCCAGAACCCACATAAGCCAGGCGCACAAGGTGATGCATGCACACATGGTCACAGATGCACACAAGATAGTGTACACTTCTGGAGTTCGATTGTGGTGGCTAGAGACTGGTGCACTAATTCTCTCTTTTTTTCTCTCTCTCTCTGTCTCTCATAAAAAAGTAATATAAAAGAGGGGCAAGAAGTTGGGAAGATGGCTCAGCAGGTAAGAACACTTGCTGCCTAACACTCAGGACCTGAGTTTGAGCCCTAGCACCCATGTGAAAAGCCAAGCATGGGTGCACACACCTGTAACCCCAGCACTGAGGTAAGCAGAGACAGGAGAATTGCTGGAGTGCTCTGGTCAGCCACTCTATCACTAGAAAAACAGTGAGCTCCACATTTGGTGAGAAACTGTTTCAAGGAAATAAGATGGAGGACATGTGACATCCTCCTCTGACCTCTTCATGCTTATGCATTGGTGCACACACCACATGCTACACACTCACACACAAGAGGAACAATAATGTGCCATTTATAGTTGTGAAATAACCAACTCCAGTGTTGGCTGTTGATTTGCAGAGGTGCTAAGGGAAAACAGCTGGAAGGATTATAGCTAATGAATACGTTTTCAATGTCATAAAACTGATTTATTAACAACTCTAAGAAACTTAGTCTCTCCAAACTTTAAACTAATAAGCTCAAGAAGGAGTTTAGGTATACAAACATATTACCTTTCCTTCCAAATTCTAGGCTTAAAGATGAATAGGATGGTGTGAGGCTAATGAAGGAAAATGTTGACTTGTATAGGTGTTTTATTTATTTGTCTTTTGAGACAGAGTTTCACAGTATAATAGCCCAGTCTGGTCTAGCATTTGCTATGTAGCTCAGGTTGGTCCTTAACTTGCAATCGTTCTGCCTCCACCCAAGTGCTGGGATAACAGGTGAGTACCACTATTGTCTTTTATTTTATTTTATTTTATTTTTTTTTTTGAGGTAGGGTCTCACTTCAGCCCAGGCTGACCTGGAATGCACAGTGATCCTCTCAAGTGCTGGGACTGACTTGTATTTTAACATAGTCAAGGCATGTGCCAGCAGGTTTTCTCTCTGTGTTAGGTCAAAGTTCTCAGCGGGGTCTGTGATTGCATGGTTTCTTGATCAGCTCCATGAGTTCTGTCTTGCTCAAACATGCAAATGCACTAGACCTCCAAACGACCTACCAGAAAACCATTCTCTTCTAATTAATAAGTTAGTGTGACTTCAGCCTCCTACACCTTCATCTCTTCAAAGCCGGAGTTATTCATCTCTATCCTTAGCACAAGGCTCTAGCTGTCCATGTGGAAGAAAGCTCTGTTGACCTTGAGCTTGGAAATTTGTATGTGTTATTATATGATGTCATTGAAATATAACATTTACCTGCTGAGAACAACATTATACTATTTATGAAACCATATAATTTCAATAACTGAACTCAGCAAAATTCTATTGCTTTCTCCACCTGGAATCACAGAAGTGCTGACTCATCAGTAGGGAACTGCGGCTCACCAATGTGCAACCGCACTAAAAATCGGCCGTGAGTCCTGTTTTCTCATCATTTCTATGTAACATTTTTTAAGGCAGTTAAGCAGCCCCTTTCTAAAAAGGTTATAATTAATTAGAGGCTCGAATTAATACCAGGAAACTTTCAGGTTACAAAATCCTCAGTGCCTCCATGGTTAAAAAGGACTATATTTTTAATATCATGATAAATTAAAATTCATGAATGACTTTAAAATTTTAATGGTGTTTTAACAGTCCATTTCACTTTTTCTTAAGATACACTAAAAGAAGAATTCTCTGATGCACTGCAGTTATTTCTTCCTTATTCTCTTGCCCACAACACTGGCTTCTTTTACTTCCTGTTATAGACACACACAATAGTGTCTCAATAGCCCTTTTTTTAAATCAGAATGCTTAAGTGATTTTGTAATTCTCTTAAGTGCCTTTAGACATGCTCAAGTGACCATTTATATTGCATTGCATCTTGTTTTGTTTTTTGTTTGTTTGAGATAGGGGCTTCCTTGTAACTCAGGCTGGCCTCCGGCTTGTGATCCTCCTCCTGCCTCAGCCTTTTGAGTGCTGGGATTACAAGGATTGGCCACTGTGGCTTGCATTACATGTTTATTGTCCCCCCAAGAGGAAGGAGGAACAGAGACATGGAAATAGACAAATCCTTCACTTAATCCCGTTTTCACTTTGAACCACTGTAAATGTTGTCTACTTAAGTGAAGTGAAGCTGGGAGCAGCAAAGACAGTTACAAAGCAATGCTCTGTCTGTCTCTCCCTACCTTAGCCTCAATGAGAGGAGGGTACAGCAAAATGCCTTCCTGACTGTGAAAGTTCAGAATGTGATGATCCATGAGTTACAATTGCTAATGCCATTCTTATCTGTGGAAGTATTACATCATTTCATATTTTTACCAAGTTATTAGTCTCAGTTGTGCCCTAAAGCAGTTATTTCCACAGGTTAATGACATATTATTAAAAACAAGATTTTGTTTTTATGCTTGTGAATTTGCTTTTTAATTTTATAGATACCACTTTTGTCTGACTCGATGAAACGGTTTAGAGTTAACTTCACTCTCCAAAGACTGACAAAAAGCAATGTTAGCTGTGAACTACACTTCAACCTTGTAAATGGAATTGCTGTTTTCCCTTGAAAAGGGAAGGTCATAAAGAATATTTGATTATTTTCATAAAGACAAGCTTCCCTTAGTAAAAGAGATGGTATGTTATAGAATGACTTTTATAACCTAATGTTATTTAGATAAAATGGGGCAAAAAAATAAACTAGCAGGACCTCAATGAGGGAAGGAAATCTAGAAAATATGGTAATCTGATAAAACATAAACCATGCATTTTCACCTGTCCTGACTTGCTAGGGAACACTGGCAAACCCCTTCAATAAGCGGGGGCTGAAGAAGACAGGCAAATGCATCTAGCCATCATTTCAGGAAAAATGAAGAATGCCTTTCAAGAAAACATCCTCTCCCTTGGCTTCGCAGAATCTCTTGGGGTTTTACTGTTAATAGGATTAAATAGGAGATGAGCAGTAAAGATATTGAAGCAGAGTTTATTATGGACAAAAGTACACATGAGGCATGGGCTCCCCCACCACTTACCTCAGTGCTCTGTGTACACATTCTTTCATTCAGATTTTTTTTATTGCTGTTTGCTTAGGGGGGAAAGTCCTCACTGAAGGAATGTGGCAAGAGTACATTAGTCAGCCATCCAGTGCTCTTTCTGATGGTCGGCCCTCCCAAGTTTGCAGTTCCCTGCTAGTTGGGGATGGAGACTGCCTCTGGCGGAAACCCAATCTTTTTGCAATAAAGGAGCCATTTGACCACATACTATTTACTGGGGCCTTTTTTGAGCCAATCAGGGGCTGCCCTTGGTGGAGAGGATGAGGAGAAGTTTATAATAGGATCACTTTTGTTTGCAATTTGTTTCTAATAGATGCCAATAAGCGAGTTAACTAGGCTCCAGTTAATGGACATTTTATTGTTTCTCCCCCCACCCCCGCCATCCACATGACCTTTCCTTAGAAGCATCTGTGATGCCTGAAAACATGTTTCTGCCCCTTGGTAGCCTGAGGGCTCCCTTTACTCTGGAAAACTTGTTCGCCAGCCCTGTGTGGCCCACCAGGCCCCAATACTTTGATCATCCTGTCAGTGGAAAATTTATAGCAACATTCGGGCTTTTGTTCCATGTGTATTTCTCCAAATATAATATCTCCCTCAAGAAATCAATGATAAGCTGTTAAACTAAAGAGCATGGTAACATCCACAGAGCAGTAAATTAATGGTCTTTTGTGGATAGATGGTTACAGATTTCATCATAAAAAATGGATAAAAGATTACATATCACGCAGAGCGAAACTTTTAATAACTCAACATGACTTTTCTTAATGGGTTTTATTCATTTTAATCATTATAGTGTCAATGATGATTATAGCCTTATTAGATTGTAGTGATTGAGGGGCCTGTTTATGAGATATTGAAAATCCCAGGCTGCTCAGAATAGCCTGGCGGCCTGTGTGGGTTTGATGTGCAACTTTATCTGAAAGAGTGGGGCTTGTCAGGAGAGTTTCAATTAATACTTGTACTAAATTGCTCCTGTCTTGAGTGACCTAGGTCATGGATGACTTAAGGATTCCACAACATCAGCTTTTCAAAACAGTTGAGCTGTGGCCGTGTAAATCAAAGGAGGTTGTGAGTGAGAGTGTGTGTGTTTAAATAAGGTAGGGCCAGGAAGGGCCTCAGGCAAAGTGGCATAAGTCCCTCCCACTTCACTTTCAGCCAGTATGGTGCCTCTCTGGGAGGGAGTTATTTTAACAACATTTTAATAACTGGATTAAAAGTTGGACACAAGACTCTGGAAGAATCTTAGAAGGGTTGGAAGGTTATGTTTTTCCCTCTATGTCTGGACACATATGTAAAGCCAGGACTCCATTAGTAATTAATAAGGTGCTATTCCAGAAAAACTGCCCAGCATAGTGACCTGGAAAAAAATTCTTATAATAAAGGTGTCAGTGATGTCCTTAAATTAAAAAAAATAATGTTAGTAATAAACAATCCTACTAATGAATGCTTCGAGTGGGGTAAAGCACTGATGCCAGCCAGCTGTTAGCCTCTTGATTTAGTATTGATTCTTCCCAATGTCTATTTCTGTCCTGTGCAATTCTGTCACCTAAAGCTTACTCCGAATGTTTCACTGTGATGAAGATCTTCTATAACAGGCCTCTGAAAAGCATGGTGTCATAGCAAGACCTGGGGTGCATTTGGCCTTCTTCCTTTATGAACAGTGTATTCTTTTAGACCTGGGACTTTTGAACTGTCCTAGACTGCATTTCTTCATAGGTAGAAATGGGAATAATAATACGTGTTTTCCTCCTAGGATTTTGATGATATTTGTCATCATTATTATTATTTGAGTTTTTGAGACAGGGTCACATTCTGTAGCCCAGGCTGTCCTTGTACTCTTGAGCCTCCTACCTCAGCCTCCAGAGTGCTGGGATTACAGTTATGCACGACCACAGCCAGCTCCTCTTATGAGCAGTAGGAGACTCAAATGAAATTAGCGTGTGATATGCATTTCTACAATCCCAGCATTCAGTATGATCACAAGTTTGAGGCCAGCTGATATGCTATTTTAAAAAACCAAGGGACAGAAATATAGCTCAATGGAAGAGCACTTGCCTAGCATGCTCATGTCCCTAGGTTTTATACCCAGCACTGGAGAGAAAGGAAGAAAGAAAGAAAGAAAGAAAGAGAGAGAGAGAGAGGGGGGGGGGGGAGATAAAGGCCATATTGTGTTCAAGGATCTCTGGGTTTTAAAGTTAAATTTGACATCGTCACTAACATCAAATGGTCGGATGATCTAGCTTTTATATAGGGGTCAATATTAAATACAAAATAGTAAATGATTTCTATAATGATCTGAAAAGTCAAGTTCACTCTAGTATAAGTGATTTAGCCCTAATCCGTTTGAGGAAATAATCCAAGAGTACATTTCTTCTTTTCAGTGGGGAAGAGAGTTGGATATTAGAATTATGGAGGGCAGTGCTGGCCGACAGAAAGAATTTAGGAAATGCAAGGACGTTCGAGTCCTCTGTCTCTTGCTGTCAGATGGGCGGAGCTGCACGGCAGCTTCAGTTATCATGGAGAAAGATGATGAATGGGGATGGCAGAAGCCCAGGGACTTAGAATGGAAGAGAAAGGGAGGAAAGCTGTACAGAGGAAAGAAGGAACTTGAGAACACTCAATTTTAGAAGAAACCAGGACTTAATTGGCAAGATGGGCACTGGGGAATGGCACCTGGGTGCAGAGAGTTGCATGCACCTGTGCATAAAGAACTCCAGCAGGGAAGGAAGGAGTGTGGCCCTAAGACCAGAAGTAAGGCTGGGCCACCCTTCCCTGCTATCACAGCGCCCCTCCCGCCTAGCCACTGACCCTGTTCCATATCCACTCACCTACTACGGTGGTCTGTTCTCTGGAGTATATGACATGCCATTTGATTGGGGTAGATTCGTCTATGTAATGGTTAGTGACTAAGTACTTAAATGGTTCCCAAACTTAATTCCTCTGTCCACTGATTTTGTTTTTCATCCATACACTCTCCTTGGGAAATCCCATTCAAGCTCAACCTTCCCTATGCACCAGGGACTCCAGTTCTTGTGTGTAGCCTTAACTTAGACCTGAATCCAAGTATGCTTTTCTTTTTTTCTTTTTTTAAAATTTATTAAATATTTTATTTGTAATAAGAGAGAGAGAAAGGAAGAAAGAGAGAGAGAGAGAGAATAAGAATGAGCATACCATGGCTTCTAGCCACTGCATATAAACTCCAAATGCATGTACCACTCTGTGCATCTGGCTTTACCTAGGTACTGGGGAATTGAGCCCTGGTCATTAGGCCTTGTAGGCAGGCACCTTAACTAATGAGTCATCCCTCCAGCCACCAGATACACTTTTATACTGGCTTGTTGGTTCCTTTTATACTGGCTTGTTAGTCATTAAATTTGTTCTTCCTCTTGAATTTCATGCCTTGGTTAGTAATATTCCCACTTGTCCAGATGACCACTTTGGGAATGATCTTTGCACTCTGTCTCACTCCCCACTAAGCCTCTCAGTGCTGGTTCCTCACTGTGGTGGTTTTAAGATGTGCCCATAATTTTTTTGCCTCTTTTGTTGAGAGATGAGTGTGTTCTATGACTGTGTTGACTCATAATGTTTGATGACAATAATAGTATGTCACTTTCAAGGCTAACCCCTAACCAGTGATTCAATTGTCACCTTGATTTTTGGAGCACTTCTATTTGATACTCCCACCAGGAAGCCTCCATGTTTGGGGGAAACCCCTGCTAGCTAGCGCATGGGAAGGAGCCACATAGCCAGGTCTGGAGACTCACAGAGATATTCCAGGTCAGCTCCTACCCCTCTCCTGTTCCAGTCCTAACCATCACCTACAACCATGATAAACCTTACCTAGAAAACCACCTAGTGGAGTCCTCCCCAGATTCCTGACCCCACAGGAAAGACGGCAACATGATTGTTATTTTAAGCCATTAAATTCTAAAGTAAACTCTAACATCACAGTAGAAACTGGAGCACTTTCCATCTCTCTTCCTTCCCACAACCACCAACTGGGGTCAGTCCCTCATCATCTGGCCTGGGTCAATAGCCAGCACAGGAGGCCAGATGGGCATGTTTGACTGAGTGAAAGTCAACACCACAACAATTGGTTTTGTGGCCAAGATTAAGACCTTCAATCTAGTTAGGCCAAGATTGTGTAACAATAGATTTCTCCTTGTGTTGTGGAATTACTGGTGTATGACTCAAGGAAACCTAGGACCTAGTACTTTAAGATAATATGTTTATCTCTGAGAGAAAGCAATGACAAGAAAAAGGTTAAAGTAAGCATTACTGAGGCTGGGGAGACAGCTATGAAGTTAAAGACGCTTGCTGGCAAAGCCTACCAACCCAAGTTCAAGTCCCCAGTACCCACTTAAAGATGGAGGCAATCCATAGCATTTTGGCCGTGGTTACAAGAGACCTTATCTCAGAAGAGCACAGACACCTTTGACCTCCTCACACATGTACACTATGGCACATATGTGTCCATTAACACCCACCCACCCACACACACACACACACTTTCTCTCACACACAAATAAATAATAAAATTTAAAAACAAGCATTAAAGGGCTATGAAATGATATGAAAATGATTTTGTATATATGTGTGTGCTTTGCATGTGTATGCCTGTTTGTGTGTAAACACTCATGTGAGTGCCGGAATACATGCATATGTGTATGCATGTGTGTGGAGGTCTCAGGACAACCTAGGGTGCTAGCTTCAAGAATGTCCTCTACCTCTTTTTGAGACAGACTCTCTTGTTGTTCTTGGGTTTGCCCATTAGGCCAAACTGGCTAGCCAAGGAGCTCCAGTGATCCTACTGTCCCCGTTTCCCAAGTGCCCCATGTCGGGCTTTTTTCCATGAGTGTTGAGGTTGAACCCAAGTCCTCATCTTTGCAAGGCAAGTGCTTTAATAACTGAACTATCTCCCCAGGCCCCAAGAGTGATGTTCTTAAGGTTTGTTCAGATTTTCTCCACATTCATTTTTTTGTTGTCTTTTTAATTGGAAATCAGTCCAGTCACATGTCGTTTTCACAAGAGAACAAAGGAAGATTGTCTTATACTTTTTCTTTTTTTGTCAGTGCTACCCAGTTTCCATTGGAGACATTTAGATTTTAATATCTGCTAATCCTTAGACTGCACTAAAAAGGATCCAGAGAGCTGCTGATTTACATACACATTCAGTAACAGACTACCTCCTAATTCTTATAGCTTTTTACATCTTCCGTTTTCAGTTTTATCTATTGCAATGTAAAATTTCAGCCCTTTTTATAAATGCTTGTTAATATTTAATTTCTCATATCATTGTATTGCTACCAGATAACTACAATTGCTACATGGGACAATAAGGGAAGATGCATCAACTATCAATAGACAAGGACTCAAATAGATAGCAAACGTAATATATATGAAAAATAGTCTGTCAAGCAATGCCAGCTTCAACAAGCATGAATTTACAGTTGCATACAGTAGCAACGATGGCTCTCATTGTGAATTCACCCTCTGATTACTCTGTTTTCACGCAGACAAAATGGTCTAAATGAACACCAAGATAATAAGTGAACTATCTATCATTTCTGTTTTTATTCTTGGCTAGGAGAATTGGCAGAAAGAGAACAGTAAATGGAGATTCCTGCTGGTTCTGTGTCATAAGACCCTTTTAAAGCACTGAAGGCGCTGTGAATTATTTAAGACAGAATAGAAGTAGGACTTTGCACTTCACTGAAGCTTAATGTCAAGTTTCTTCCCCATGCTCCCACCAGAGTCATCTTAGGTTCCAGGGATTGCCGTTGTTCGAAACACTGCCTAAGAACGTTTGCTTTCAGTGAAACAGAATGGCTGAGTCAAGAATTAACGAAAGGGTCAAAAATGGAAACAAATATTGGAGGTACAGGTTGAGACCTCAGAAACAATCGCACACAGATCCCTTTGAGCAGTTTTGCCTGCTCCACACCTCCAAGGAAGACATTGCACAGGTATCTTAAACTCACCACACTTAGAACACCCCATAACAAAGCAAAGCCAACTCTGTGCTTTTTCATCTTTATCTTTTTTGTTTTGTTTTGTTTGCCTTAATGGCATTGTGATTTCCCCCTTTACTGAGCTCATACTTTAGGTTTTACTCTGTCAACTTACGTATCTAGTCATTTTAGTAAGAGATGGAGTTACCATGAAGCAGAGGAAACGCAAGCTTTGGGACCCTGTTGTGCACGATTCTTTTCCAGGTGTGGCCCCCACCCCAGGGAGGTGGTGGGACAGGGGGCAATGTGTTCAAAAGGCTATGTAGATATTGCACAATTTGGCAAAACAAAATGCTTCAACTTATTTCTCTCTTTTTAAAAAATATCTTCTAAATTTTTATTTGAGAGAGAGAGGCAGAGAGACAGAAAGAGAGAGAGATTGGGCACCCCAGTGTCTTCAGCCTTTGCAAACAAACTCCAGATGCATGCACCACCTTATGCATTGGGCTTACCTGGGTCCTGGGAATCAAACCTGGGTCCTTTGGCTTTACAGGCAAATGCCTTAATTGCTAAGCCATTTCTCCAGCCCCTAATTTTTTTCTTTAACTCCAGCTTTTTGTCAGCTATGTTTTCCTTCTTGTCAAATGTCAGTTTGGAGATTGGGGTAAGGGGTATTGAATTGAGTCTGAGGATGCATTTGTTGGGTTCAATGGGATACTTTCATGGTATTCGCTGTGGAGTCATGAAGGCCTCAGTCAGTCCCTGTGAGGTAGCAGACATGGAGTTGGGGTGGGGAACCATGTCTCAGGATATTCCTACCCACTCTGTGGCTCTTAAAATCTTTCTGTCCAGCTTCTGCAATGTTCCCTGAGCCACGGAATGTTTGTTAGCAGTCTGATTTCGTGTTGAGTTCTCTGTAGCCTCTGGATTTCTGCTTTGATAGGTTTTAACTGATCACTGTGTCTGTCAGCATTACCCTGGAGCTGGTTGTCAGTAGTAAGAGCAGTATTCATGTCTCCTCTTTCTCTGCAACTTCTCCTGGGCCCTGGCAGATGAGGCAGAGGTGGCATGTCTCATAACAGGCAGTTGTTATCTTCTTACCTTATAGATGAATCTTGGCTCTCCTCTGTTTTCTCTGCCACCCATAAAATAAACAGAATCTCCAAAGAGTGAGAACAGCTTGGGCTAAAGGGGTATACAGAGTTATTTGAGAGATTTTTGGTGTACATACTCACTTTTCTTCTCCAGGGAGCAGTGGGGCCTTGTCTCTGAAGTCTGAGTTCACTGACCATAAGATTCTGACTTGGTTTCCAGTACCAGATATGAGTTGGATCCCAATGAGCAGGATGTCCAATCAGAGAGGGTTGGTTACTGGAAGAGGCTATGTGCCACTATTGCACAAGTATGTTCTTCTTGTCTGGCTGGTTGAGTTCATAGTCTGCAGGGTCCCCTGCCTATTCATGCTGTTGGTGACTGTTGTCCTCCAGCTACACCTATAGGGCTCTCTAGCACTTACAAGGGCGATCCAGGAGGGAGCTAGCTTTTTGGCTCCAGCATGGTATTCCAATGTCCTGTGACCACAGTCTTTGCTGTCATCAGCAATCAGGTCTTACCTTTTAACTCTGGCAGGTAATCTAGTGTCTCAGCAATGGCCTACATTGTTTTGGGGACCACATGGGTCTCCCTGGCCAACAGCCCCCCTGTGGGGGCAACCCACTGGAAGTTGTTAACAAAATGGGCCTGGGATTTACCAGCCAGAGTCTGTGGTTTTAAGGTTAACCTTCTATCCAGACTGTCCCTCCTCCCCCTTTATTAGTGGTTATGTCTTATAGAATGCTAGTCACAATGTGGATTTCTGTGGAACTGATTCATGTTGTCTTAATTTTTGTGTCATTCTCTCCTCACTCTCTCTAGCCCTTATCCTTCTCTGGCCCTCCCATCCCTAATATTCTGTCCCTTCACTAACCTGTCAGGTTTTTACATTTTTTAAAATTTTTTTATTTGAGAGCGACAGACACAGAGAGAAAGACAGATAGCGGGAGAGAGAGAGAATGGGGGCGCCAGGGCTTCCAGCCTCTGCAAACGAACTCCAGACGCGTGCGCCCCCTTGTGCATCTGGCTAACATGGGACCTGGGGAACCGAGCCTCGAACCGGGGTCCTTAGGCTTCACAGGCAAGCGCTTAACCGCTAAGCCATCTCTCCAGCCCAGGTTTTTACATTTTTTATTAACAACTGCCATACATATAGTTAATATACTATGATCATAATCCTCCCCATTTCCTCCTCTCAAATCATGCCTCCACTGGATCCATTCTTCTTTCCAACTTGTCTTTCTTCTATTCTGGTATCATTATTTTTCCCTCCTATTTTGCAAGTCTTGTGTAGGCAATGTCGACCACTGTTAGGTGATGAACATTAAGGCCACTTTGTGTCCGGAAGACAGAATTATAAACTTTCCTCCCCTTCCTTTGGCTCTTACAATCTTTCTTCTATCTCTTCTGCAACAGTCCCTCAGCCTTGGGGAGTGTGGCAGAGAAGTCTCATTTAGTGCTGAACACTCTAGTCACCTCTTCTCAACACTTTGATGAGTTTTGACTCTCCTTAGTGTTCGCCACCTTCTGAAAAGAGAAGTTTCTTTAACCAAAAGTGAGAGTAACATTAATATATGGGCATAAACATAAGTATTTAGAAGACAGTTTCGTGAGTAATATTTATCCATTTAGGCAGATAACAGTATTAATTTTCCCCTAGGGCTTATGATCTCCCCAGGCATAGGCTTTTGATGAGGTTTTCAGTACCAGGTAGGAATTTCCTCCAGGGGAGCAGAACTCCAGGCCAATCTGAGAGCAGCTGGTTTCCCTCATAACAGGCATGCTACCATTGCACAAGTTGGTATATTTGGCCTGACTGGCCAGTTGTAAAGCTTGCAGGGTCCACTGCTGTTTAAGACCACTGATGACTTTTCTCTCCTAAAAAGCTGTGTGCTACATAGCCCTTTCCAGCATCCAGACAGCTAGTCAACAGGGAGAAGGTTTCTAGCTAAGCTGCAGCTTGATTTCTCAATGACCTGATGCCCCAGCATGTGGATTCTTCAGCCATAGGGTCTTGCCATGTAGTCCTTGGTGATAACATATAATGATTTTGGAGTATTAGGGGCATCTCTGACCAACAATTCACTAGAAGGAATCCTACTCCTGGCATCAATATTTTTCTAATAACAATCTATGGCTTTTGGGCACAACATTGTCTACCTCCACAGGATACTTCTGTTCCCAGTCTCTCTTTTTAAACATATGTATCATTAGGTAGCAGAGAAGTTGGCTTCTATATGTGTTATTTATAACATCTTAAATTTTGATTAACCCTTTTCTTACCCCCTCCTTTCCTTCACCCCTCCCCAACTCCACTCAGACCATTCTTCCCCAGTATTCTGCTCCTCTACTTTATATCTACAACACCTTCAGCTTAAGCCCTTTCCTGTCCTCTCCTCTCTCCCTCAAAGCCCCTTTCTACCTTCCTGGCAATATACCAGCTTTGTCCTATCAAGTGTATACTCAAAATTCAGTTTATATAACTGTGATATTATATATTTTTATATAAGACTAATGAAAATAAAAATTTATCAGTCTGTGTTTTTAGGGCACAAACATAACATGACATTTAAAAGAAGTTTAACAGAATTATTTCTCCATTTGAAAACAATCCTAAATATTTACATGAATTCATCAATAAGGTGTTGTGACTTTAAAACATCTTTTGAAAGTTCTCAATATGAGTAAATAACTTTTGATCAACCACACTTGAAGAAAGATAGAGTTAATAGTTCTAGTCTGTCTTTGGAAAATAATATCATAAAATATTTGGCAGATGAAGAATAAGGAGTATATAGCCAAAAGTAAAAATAAGAATTATAAGACTTTGTCAGGAAGTTAACTAAAAATATGGTGACATATTTTGCTAATATTGGTGTTGTTTAATCTTTCAATTTTGTAATTCATTATTTCTTTTCTCTTTCTAAATAAATATTTACTTTAGACTCTGTTATGTTTGAATCTGAAATGTCTCCCAACAAGCTTATGATTGGTCCTCAGTTCATTGTACTGTTTTGAAGGCTGTGAGACCTGGCTGTCAGAAGTAGCTCAAGAGGTTGTATCATTGAAGGTTTTACCTGGCTGGCTCTGTCCTGTGTCCTCTACTTCCTGATCTGCCATGATTGGACAACAACTGCCACATGATCTCATCTCTGCAGTCATTGCTGCTCTGCCATTCTTTCCTAACATGTGGACTGGGTATTAAAAAAACAAACAAACAAATAAACAAAAAACCCTTTGTTTATTTGCTTCTGTGAGATATTTTATCAAAGTGACCAGTAAAGCAGCCAATATAACATACAATTTTTTTCCTTATAAATGCTTTCAAATTGGGGCTGAGAGATGGCTCAGTGGTTAAAGGTACTTGTTTATAAAGCCTAACAGTCTGGAATCAATTCTCCAGTACTCACATAAAGCCAGATGCACAAAGTGGTGCATGTATCTGGAGTTCATTTGCATAGACAAGAGGCCCTGCTGTGCTTATTCTCTCTCTCTCTCTCCCTTACCTCTCTCTGCTTGAAAATAAATAATAAACATATATTTAAAAAGAGTCCTGAATGATATAAGCCTCATACCTAATGAAACTTGGATCCATCTTGGCCTATCACCATGGATTTTTTTAAATTTATTTTTTAAACTTATTTATATGAGAGAGAGATGCAGATAGATAGAATCGATACAGCAGGGCCTTTAGCAACTGTAAATAAACTCCAGATGCACGCACTACTTTGGGCAAGCTGGCTTATGTGGGTACTGAGGAATTAAACCTGGGTCCTATTGCTTTGCAGGCAAGTGCTTTAACTGCTAAGCCATTTCTCCAGCCCTCCCCATGGATTTTTCCTCCCACATTATTCCTGACTCTATTTCAACTTTTACTTGCTATCAACATCATTTTTCTTCTGACTTTCTCCTTGTCTAGCAGGGAAAGGGCCTAAAAATATTTCTGGTTACAGCTTCTCTTCATTGAGCTCATCCATCTTACTTGCTAATATCATGTTATTATTCTTTTTAATTTTAACTTTAATTTATTTATTTGAGACAGAGTGAGAGAATGGGCATGCCAGGACCTTCAGCCACTGCAAAGGAACTCCAGACATATGTGCCACCTTGTACATCTGGCTTACATGGATCCTGGGGAATTGAACCTGGGTTCTTTAGCTTTGTAGGCAAGCGCCTTAACCTCTAAGTTATCTCTCCAGCCCAGATTATTAATCTTATTTTTTTTGTTTTTTCGAGGTAGGGTCTCACTTTAGCCCAGGCTGCTCTGGAGTTCACTATGGAGTCTCAGGGTGGCCTTGAACTCATGGTGATCCGCCTACCTCTGCCTCCTGAGTGCTGGGATTAAAGGCATGCGCCACTATGCCCAGCTCCAGATTATTATTCTTAATAACAACAATAAGTACAACTCATGTGGTACCTGTTGGGTGAAGGTAACTTAGGCTATACTATCTTTAATTCACACAATAACTCTAAGAAGTAGGTCTTACTGCCATTGTGCAGATAAGGAAACCAAGATTTAAAGCTCTGAAGATCTTTGCCCAAGCTCCCAAGGTTCCCATTTGACAGAGTCAGCATTCAGCTTTTTCCTCCTGTTCTCATTCTGGTTGTAGTACATGGCCTCCCTCTTGTAATATAGCCTCTTTCATTGCTTACAGAAAGAAATCTTCAGCCCTTCAGCTCTTCACAGTCAATGTGTCACCTTTCCTATGTGTATGTCTAAAATGCAGTCAAATAGAATTCCATGATTGTTTTCATTTAAGGAGTTTCCTTGGTGCAGAGCCTTTCCCTGTATAGTAATTCTGCTTTCTGGAATCCTTGAATGTCAGTTTCACATAACTCCTCCACAGTCCCCAGAGTAGGCAGGCCAGCTCCTCTGTACCTCCTAAATTGCTTCAATTTTGTGGCAAGAGATTACAACACTAAGTATACTACCTTTGGTATGAATGCTCCCCCCAACATGGTGACAATGGGCCCTCTCTATTCTTTGCCCATTGCACTGAACATCAGGGAAAATTTCATTTTGTTCTGCATCATTGATACATTGCATGGTGAATGGCTACATGATTGTTTAGTTACATGGCTTATTTAAATAGTTCTCTATAGTTAGATATTTGTTTAATTTAATATTTATTTATTTGAGAGAAAGAGGGAAGGAAGGAGAGAGAGAGAGAGAGAGAGAGAGAATGAGTGTGCCAGGTCCTCCAGCTACTGCAAATGAACTCCAGCTGTATGCACCACCTTGTGCATCTGGCTCACATGGTTACAGGGGAATTGAACCTGGGTCCTTAGGCTTTGCAGGCAAATTCCTTAACCACTAAGCCATCTCTCCAGCCCTATAGTTAGACATTTTTTTTTATTATTAACAACTTCCATGACTGTAAACAATATCCCATGGTAATGCTCTCCCTCCTCCCACTTTCCCCTTTGAAACTCCACTCTTAGTTAGAGCTTTTAATTTGTTTTTGTAGTATTGTCTTTGTTGTTCATTATTGTTGAAGCAAGATTGAACTGCATCTTTGAAATATAGATTTTATTTCCTCCAGAGTTATTGCCTCAGGATGAAACTCTAGAAATGGCCATTGGATCAGTGTCCAGGACATTTATTTTGCCTAGCATAGCTCTGCTGATTGCCAAAGGTTTGTGTAGTTTGCCTTGTCATTAGCAGTACATCGCTGTACTAGAGTCCTTTTGTAGATGGGTGTGACTATTTAATTTTTCTGTTGTTGCATTCGAACAGGTTTTTTCTCTCTCTCCTTTCTTCTTTCTCTTCCTCCTTTGAGATTATCTTTTGAAATTAGGACCAAGAGAAAAAAGGAGGGAACCAGATGAGTTGTGTGAATAAAATTGCTTTAAAATTGTTAAATTTTAAGCCAGGAATGGTGGGTGGCACATGGTTTTAATCCCAGCAATTGGGAGGCAGGGGTCATAGGATCACTGTGAGTTTGAGGCCAGCCTGAGACTACATAGCGAATTCCAGGTCAGCCAGGGCTAGAATGAGATCTTACCTTAAAAAAGACTGTTAATTTTTTTTTTTTTTTTTGAGGGAGGGCCTTACTCTAGCCCAGACTGACCTGGAAATTCACTGTATAGTCTTAGGATGGCCTTGAACTCATAGTGATCCACCTACCTCTGCCTCCCAAATGCTAGGATTAAAGACATGCCCCACTGTGCCTGGCAAGATTGTTAAATTTTAAGATGAATAATGGAAGGAAGGATACAGATAAAGTTTATGAATAATTTGATGCAACCTGTAAAAATAATTCTATGTATAAATATATCCAAGTCTTTGAACCTGCAAAACTAGGGTCCTGAGCCAGGTGTGGTTGTGCATGCCTTTAATCCCAGCACTCGGGAGGCAGAGGTAGGAGGATCACCGTGAATTCAAGGCCACCCTGAGACTACAGAGTTAATTCCAGGTCAGCCTGGACCAGAGTGAGACCCTACCTCAAAAAACCAAAAAAAAAAAAAAAAACCAACTTGGGTCCTACAATCAGGTTCATTGGATGATTGGCTAAAGATTCACTGAGGCAAATACCACTGTTCCAGATGTGTAATTGGACAGCCACTGCCAATTAAAAGAGGCAGGAAATTAAAAGGGTCCCGGAGATAATTGATTCTACAAATTAGTAACTCAATTGGTCAAAATTACAATACCTGTTGAAGTTCCTTTAAATTATGCTCTAATAGTAATTAGAGGCTTTGTCTCATGTTCTATGAAATATTTCCCTTTGCCAATGAAGTACTAAGGGACTGGTAATTTAGACAAATAAATGATGATTGCCTGATCAAAGTCATTAAATTAATATAAAATGCAATGGTAGTAAATTCTCTGGTAAAAGAAATTGGCTTAATATCTCTATAGGGAGGTAGCCAAAAATACATTCTGCAAATATTTGGATGCATTTTCCTGAGGTCCAGCAGCCTGGTCCATTTTGTAGATTGGCTTGATAGGTTCATAGAGCCATCTTTTCTCTTTTACTATAGTCATAAGTAATTGTGTCTGTTCTTCACCTCTGCCATATCTAATTGCCACTTTATGGTTCCCAAAGGGCAATTGGACAAAGACTTTTAAAAAGCTGAGTTTAAAATGACTAACAAGGATTAAAGGAAGAAACCCAGAGGTTGCAGAGCCTGTTGAAACCTGGTAGTATTTTCTACAGCTATCTATATTGAAGGTATTAACACATTGTTGAGAAAGTAACTGTGCCTTTTCAGGACTTAAGCTTTACTAAAAAAATTATTTCTTAATTTTTTAATTTTTTGAGGTAGGGTCTCACTCTAGCTCAGGCTGACCTGGAACTCACTGTGTAGTCTCAGGGTGGCCTCAAACTCATGGCAGTCCTCCTATCTGATTGCTGGGATTAAAGGTGTGCACCACCATGCCCGGCTAAAAAATTTATGCATCTATTTAGTTAGTTAGTTAGCTAGTTATGAGAGAGAGAGAGAGAAAATGGGTGTGGTGTGCCAGGGCTCTAGCCACTGCAAACAAACTCCTGATGCATGTGCCACCATGTGCATCTGGCTTATGTGGGTGCTGGGGAATTGAACCTCAGTCCTTAGGCTTCACAGGCTAGTGCCTTAACTGCTAAGCCATCTCTCCAGCTCCAAGATTTAAGCTTTAAGACCCACATGGTCACCCCAATGTGGAATAGGTAGCAGGCTCTAAACCTTACATTCTGTTTGTTGACCCAACCTTCATAGGCATCCCTATCATATACTAGGGAAAACATCCTCCCCATGTAGAGTAGCATGCACAAAATGAAAAAAGAAGTTATTTTACATGCTAGGAATTCATTAGTAGGTAACACTGTGTTGGGATTTCTGGCATCCTCGTTGTGACTCCTGATTGCTTTATGGAGAGGATGCACCCCAACACAGTTGTCTGGAAAGCCTCATTTTCTCACTGACAAGAACTAGAAGCACCTAGTTTTGCACTGATGGACTGATTATCCCCAGAAGTCCAGGACATGTGAACATTTGCCCACAGGTATAACCCCATATTCCTGCAAAAGTAACGTAAAAGTGGGGCTGGAGAGATGGCTTAGCGGTTAAGCACTTGCCTGTGAAGCCTAAGGACCCCGGTTCGAGTCTCGGTTCCCCAGGTCCCACGTTAGCCAGATGCACAAGGGGGCGCACGCATCTGGAGTTTGTTTGCCCATTCCCTCTCTCTCCCTCTACCTGTCTTTCTCTCTCTGTCTGTCGCTCTCAAGTAAATAAATTTAAAAAAAAAAATTTAAAAAAGTAACGTAAAAGTGAAGATTGATAATGGACTTTTTTTCTTTTTTTGACAAAGTGGTCCCGGGAGAGAGCCCTTAGAAAGGGGGTGACATGTTTCAGGGTTTAGGATTTGAGGACATGGAGAATGTGTGTCTGAGTGAAACACATCGTATTTTAAAGGGTGAGCAGATGCTTTAAAAATGTTTTCAGAATAAATGCTCTGAATGTCAGTTTGCTTTCTGGGTTAAATTGCCTCTAAATCACCCCATTCTAAAGCAGCATTTCAAAGCTTCGGGAAGCCCTGTCTGGGGCCTGTCTAGACCCCAGAATTGGCCTGGTTTGTTTTAAGATTTCAACGAGGGCTGGACCTGCTTGGCCTGTCTACCAGCCAGAGGAGACTCTCGTATGAGACACCATGCGGATTCCAGAGGCATTGCTTGGTTTTGTTTTTGTTATGCCTCATGGAAAAATAATTGAAAAGTGACATCACAATGCATTTCTGAAATTACATCACCCCTGAGCTTTGGAGCCTTTCAAGTGGAGAGGGACAAAGTGGCCAGTGGCATGGGAGGTCTCAATTCCAGTCACACTCTTAAATAACCCACAGTGGGGTTTTCGAGCAGATTCTCGACTTCTCTGAGCTCCATTTCTAAAATGAGGCATTTGGAATATAAACAAGCCCTCTACAGTCTCTTGGGTTCCCTGAGTCTATGACTTTACAAAAAAGCGCTGACAAGTTTCTAAATTTTATTGTATGCTATATGTTCTTACTGGAAAACAAACCAACAATTCAGCACTAATTACAAAATGGGCAGAACTACAACTTAGAAAGGACAGCTGAGCAGTACGGAGTTAGTAAATAAGGGTTTATGGCGGATCAGAAGCTCAAGCCATTGGGGCACGGAGCCAGCTGGAGTTATGCATCTGTCATTGCTGAATATACACTTCTGAAACACACACATGCTTTCGTTATTTTTATAATAAAGGTTCGGAGAGAACTAGAAACATTGATCAACTCAATTAGCTCATGCCCCAGCAGTTCTGCCTTGCGTGCATGTGACGGGGTGGAACGTTCATTAGTAGGAATAGGGAAGCCCCGTCCGGCTGGACTGTGTAAGAGCCCGGCAGGTGTGGTTTCTGCGTTGCTTTAATTGCTGCCTCCTGCTCACCTGCAGGACAAGAAGAGCCCTGTGTGTCTAGTGAGCCTGTATCTCACCCTGAAGGGATGGAATGTGTCACTTGTGTCTGTGGCCCAGTCTTTTCAAACTGGACAAAGCAGGTGGGTCGGCAGTTTGGGTCACACTAGGCATCACACTGCACCCTGTCATTCCAACTAGTGTCCCCTCAATAGCAAGAGCCATTTGCACAGCAGCTGTGAGTCAGAAGGCTCTTGGCACACCACGATGACACTGCTTCTTCCTTCCAGACTTGCAGCCTTGGAGTACACCTCATGCAGACAGGGACATCTTCTGTTTCAAATCTACAATGGGCTGAGACGACAGTGAATGCCAGGTCAGCCTGGGCTAGAGCAAGACGGCCCCCTCAAAAAACAAAACAAAAAAATCCTATAATGATTAATGCCCACTAATAGTACAAATTAATAGGATTCACGGTGATATTTCCATATCGCATGTAGATATTGTGCTCTGATCATGCCCATCTATTTTTCTTCTACTCCACCCCAGCCACCTCCCAATTCTCAATCATTCCTTTTCTACTGTCAGGTTTTGTTTGGTTTGGTTTGGTCCCATAACTTCACAGTCTGTATTTGGAAAGGAGACATCTACTCAGCTAATTAAGAAGACCAATCTTAATTAATCTTAAGCTGGGCACTCAGGAGGCAGAGGTAGGAGGATCACCATGAGTTCGAGGCCAGCCTGAAGCTAATTCCAGGTCAGCCTGGGCTAGAGTGAGACCCTACTTCAAAAAAAGAAAGAAAGAAAGAAAAAAGATCATGCTTGCGCTGGAGACATGGCTTAGCCATTAAGGCATTTGCCTGTAAAGGCAAAGGAACAAGGTTCTGTGTCCCAGGACCCATGTAAGCCAGATGCGCAAGGTGGTACATGCATCTGGAGTTCATTTTGAGCAGTGGAAGCTCTGGCGTGCCCATTCTCTCTCTCTCTCTCATAAACAAAAAATATTTTTAAATGACCATTATTTCCTCTTAAAGGTTGGAATAGACTCATCGGCCTGTTAAATCCTCTTCTTGTATATCAATCAGTGACCTGAATTTTCCCTGAGTGTGGCACTGAAACTATCTCATTCAATAATTGACTACAGAATGAAGAGTGAATGAAATATGACAGTAGTTTACATTTTATAGAAATAGAGAGAAAAATCATACAACTATTGACTATTTTGTGTATTATGTGCTTATTTATTTATTTATTTATTATGTATTTATTTTGCAGTGCTGGGGATAGAACCTAAGGTCTCACCTATGCTAGGCATGGGCTTTGCCACTGAGTTATAATCCCCACCTCCCAATGAACCATTTTAAAGGGTCCAGTTCAGTAGCGTTTAGTGCATTTACAATGTTGTACAATCACTACCTCTCTTTACTTCCTAATTTTGTCCTCACCCCCGCTCCACACACACACCTAAAATACCCCCTGCCACTGAGTAGTCACTCCGGATTTAGCACTTCCTCTACTGCACGGCAGCCACTCTGTCTCTGAGGATTGGCCTATTCTGGAGGCATTTTATGTTTTGAGGGGCTACTCTTACCCCAAAGTACTTGACTCCCAAAGGATAGGCAGGAAAAGAGTGTGTCTGTGTGTTGCTTTGATAATTAAATATTTACCTGTCAGGGCCTCTGGCTTCCTTCCTCTGCAGCCACAACCACCTGCAGACCACGACAGACAGGCTGCCGAGCAGCTCCAGGAAGGTTTCCTAGCAGCCCAGCTCAGGAAAGAATGATGTCCATTTAGAGTTCCAGGAAAGGTGTAAGTAGGGCCAAATCAAATGATTTTACTTGGAATTTGGCCATGTTCAAGGGCTAATTAATGGGGATTATGAACAACGTGAGGAATGTGCTTTTGGCAGCCTCTGAGTTATCAGTGTAGTAAAGTCAGCCTTGTGAGTCCCCCTTCTGGAGAAGGACACCCTTGTGCTCTGTGTACTTGTTGAATCATTAAGTGCAGAAGAAAACCTGGACTCTGAGGAAAAATGTGCAGTGAGAGTTGGTTGTGTAAATCTCTGCGAGGAGTCCTGTGTGATCCGTGGATCCTAAATTTCAGAGCGGGGCAGGAGAGATGGCTCAGAGATGAAGGCACTTGCTTAACTCTCAGAGGGCAGTGGTTATCTTAGAGGCTGGCAGGCGGTGTTAGGATGCCACTCGGAGGCATCACCATGCCAAAAAAGGGCTCATCTACTTTTTCCCTCTCCTACTTTGGCCAGTTACCAATTCTTTTCTTTAAATATTTAAATTTATTTGCAAGGAGAGAATGAGAAGTGGGAAAGGGTGCTCCAGGGTTTCTTGCTACTGCAAATGAACTCCAGATGCATGTGCCACTTTGTACATCTGTTTTCTTTTAAACATGGGTACTGGGGAACCAAACCTGGGCTACCAGGCTTTGCAAGCAAGTATCTTTAACCACTGAGCAATTTCTCCAGCCCTGACATTTACCAATTATTACACTAGAATCAGAACTATTTCGATACAAGGAAAGAAGAGCAGTTCCATGAGCTTTGTTCATAAAGGAGTTTACAAATGTAGGGACTCTGGGATGGCAAAACTGGGAAGAAAAAGGGAAAATGAAGGAAACAACAAAATAATGAAGAAGTCTTCTCCCTTCCTTTAGGCATCATTCTTCAATGAGTTGAAAGCAAAAATGTCCAAATATTTGCTTTATTCAGTAGTATAAAAGTAATTTTATAAACTCACCTGTTTCCTCATTGTACCAGAGCCATATGTGCTAAGTAAGATTAAGTAGCAAGTTGCATTGCATGGATTTTATCTGAAACATGTAAGTTTTTTTCCTGAGGTGGGCTTTTTCTTCACTCATGGAAAATAGCATAGTACATAAAAAATTAAAAACTTCCAACCCACAATTTTCCAATTGTCTTAATATTTTATTTATTTATTTGAAAGCAGAGACAGAACGTATGGATACCCAGGGCTCTAGCCACTGCAAATGAACTCCAGATGCATGTGCCACTTTGTTCACCTGGCTTACACGGGTACTGGGGAATTGAACCTGGGTCATCAGGCTGCAAGCTCCCTTAACCACTGAGCCATCTCTTCAGCCCCCACGATTTTTAAAATAATGTTTTAAAAATTTTTTAATGAAAGACAGACAGAGAATGGGCATGGCAGGGTCTCCAACCATTGCAAACAAACTCCAGACGCATGTGCCACCTTGCACATCTGGCTTACATGGGTCCTGGGGAATCAAACCTAGGTCTTTGGCTTAGCAGGCAAGCACTTTAACTGCTAAGCCCTCTCACCAGCCCCCATGATTTGTTTTCAAGGTAGGGTTTCACTCCAGTCCAGGATGACCTAGAACTCACTATGTAGTCTCAGGCTGACCTCAAACTCATGGTGATCCTCCTACCTCTGCCTCCTGAGTGCTGGGATAAAAGGCATACACCACCATGCCCAGCCCCATGACTTTTTTCTTTTAATGACTTACTGTGGTGGTTTGAATGTATGGCCCCAAAAACTCAGGCTTGAAATTTGAGTCTCCAGTGGGCAGAGCCCGACTGAGGAAAAGGCATGTCTTCACTCCTACTGGGTGTGCTCAGAGCCTAGTTGGAGCTCTAGCTGTTGATGCTTACTTACTGGCATGTTGGTGTCTTTCTGCTTGGACCCATGAAATGAGCCAGCTTCTTCTGCCATTGCTGGTATTCCCCTGGAATTTGTAAGCCTGGAATAAACCTTTCCCTCCATAAACTGCTTCTGGCCAGGTGTTTGTCCAGCAAGGAGAAGCTGACTGCAACAGTTGCCTTTCCCCCTAAAGTAGGCCCAGGTAACCAATAAGTGATAACTCTAATCTCTCCCTTCTAGCTTTTCAATTCTGGAAGCAGTAAATATTCACTGGCATCCTCTTAGTGCAGCAGACATAGCACTGCTTAAGGGAATAGGAAAAGGCGAGACAAATGGAAAGAGTGTTTTCTACTCTGGAGTTGGAAGGGCTGCCAGTTTTTATTTCCCCAAGGTAGATGGAAAGGGGGCAGGTTGGGATGCATATGGATAGAGCAATAGCATGAAGAAGAGGAAGAAGAGGCAAGGAAGGAGACAGAGAAGGGAGGAGGAGGGAGAGGACTGCCTAAGGGGTTTTCTTAGGGAGGTCAGGACAGAAGAGGTAATGGGGTCTGAATACAAAAGAGCTTACTGGGATTGGAGGATGCTCCATACTGGGATTTCACACAGGTAGGGGTTTGGCATAAGTCAAGGCTTCACAGTCCTGTAGTGGCACAATGCCTGGCACTCAGACAATACACATTTGGCTACTGGCAGTACTGTGTTTGTTCAGAATATAAATTATCTCAGTATACAGCCCTGGCTGGCCTGGAACTTGCTATGTAAACCGACTGGTCTTGAATGTGTAGTAGTTCTCCTACCTCAGCTTCCTGAGAGCTGGATTACAAGCATGTCTTACCACATTGGTTTAACATTTATAGCAATTCTATCTTGGAGCTTATGTTTTATACATAAAGTCCAATAGCATGGAGCATGCATGAAGAGATACCTGCAATGTCTATGTTCCACGTCTCCAATCATCTCACTTGCATACAGAGCTCATGATGCCTCAAGAAGGCAAAATTGTCATGCATTCAACAGGAGTATAGCTATCCATCCACATCCATAGACAGTGGGTCCAAGAGCTCCTAAAGATACCAGAACTTGAGAATGTTCAAATCCCTATATAATATGTCATTGTGTTTGCATGTAATCTACATGAATATCCTCAAACATCTTTAAAACATCTTTAGATTACTTGCAATATATAAGACAGCATAGATGTATAAATAGTTGCTTATACTATATTATTTCTGGAATCATAACAAGAAAAATGTCTACACATGTTAAGTATAGTCACAGTCCTGTTTTCAATATTTTGCATCTGTGATTGGCTGGATCTGAGGATGTGGAATCCGTGCTTACAGAGGACATTCAACACAAGGTTAGTGTGGTGCACTTATGGCCGGAACACCGGTAGCTGAGAGCTTTCAGAAGCTGTGCTTTCCATACTGAAAAGTGGCTTTCCACATAGAAGGCAGTGGTACTTAAGCAGCACAAATGACCAAGGAACCCTGTGGTCAACTTTATTACTATAATTGTTCATTTGTGTCATGCTGGGGGTTGAAGGCAACCTTGGACAAGGCAAGTGCTCAACCACTGAATTCTGAATTCTACCCCAGCCCTCTTTTTTTTTTTTTTTTTTGAGACAGGGTCTTCAACTTGTGATTTTCGTGCCACAGCCTCCTGAGGAGCTGGAATGACAAGGCTGTGCTAACAAGTCTGGCTCTTGACTTTCTTATTAATCATTGCTGTCTCCGGTGGTCACCACTGATGCTGAAGATGGTGACTTAAGAAGAAAGGGAAGAGGCCGGCACAGCTCCTGTTCCTTTCTGGCTTTCCTTTTTCATCAGGAAGGCAAAGATAGATGCTCTAGAATATATGCTTATCCAGAAGTAAAAAACAAACAAACCAAAACCCAACTGAGTTCATCCTGTGCAGCACTTTCAGTATCCTGGTAAGAACAAAATATATACACATGTTTTAGCTAGCTGCGAAGCATGAACTGTATGATTTTGATTCTTCATGCAAGTTAAATGCTCATTATTCACATTTAAAACTTACATTACACAATATAAAGATGACTACTATTTATGATAACTTACATATGAAATTGTTAAACATTTTAATTTATTTATTGGTTTAGGAGTAAAAGAAAAACATACCAGGGTCTCTTGCCACTGCAAATGAATTCCAAATGCATGCGCCACTTTATTCATTTGGCTTTCCATGAGTACTGGAGAATCAAACTCAAGCAGTCAGACTTTGTGAACAAGTGCCTTTAACCATTGAGTCATTCCTCCAGCCCTAACCATACAATTTTTGCTATTATTATAATATGTTATTTTGTTATTATTATTACATGTTGATTTCATGTAGCAAATGTCTACACACACTGTCACAAGACTGGTCTAGAGAGGAAAATAGCTTTATAACTTAGCATTAGTACCTCCAGTGGTATTTCCCCTGCTTTTTATCTGTGCTTGTCTTTATTTGTGTTTTAAAATAGGACCTTACTATGTTGAGGCTGACCTCAAATTCTGGGCTCCAGTGATCCTCCTTCCTTAGCCCCCTGGGACTCCCTCTGTGTTTTTTCCATTTTTTTGCAGTGGGGTGCTGGGGATGAAACCCAGAACCCAGGGCCTTGCACATACTAGGCAAACACTGCACCCATGGGTGACATTTCTACTTCTTAGCCAAGGGCCTTGTTTTCCATTTTTCATTGGACCTCTCTCCCCCACCCCCCACTTATGTAACTTTGCCTAAGAGAAGTTGTTCTGAGTTAAGTTCAGAGCTGCAAGGGTGTGAATGGAATTGTTAAACCATTAACTATATTCTAGAAATGACTGCGTTTCTTTCTTTTTTTTTTAAATTTTTTATTTATTTATTTATTTGAGAGCGACAGACACAGAGAGAAAGACAGTTAGAGGGAGAGAGAGAGAATGGGCGCGCCAGGGCTTCCTGCCTCTGCAAACGAACTCCAGATGCATGCGCCCCCTTGTGCATCTGGCTAACGTGGGACTTGGGGAACCGAGCCTCGAGCCGGGGTCCTTAGGCTTCACAGGCAAGCGCTTAACCGCTAAGCCATCTCTCCAGCCCATGACTGCGTTTCTTGATAAGACATTTGTTTTTCTATGTTTCTTCTCAGAGCACATTTCTACTCCGTGACACAGGGCCATGTGAATACCCAAGCAGAGTGCTGCCAGGACTGGCTTGTTTGTGACTTCTTCCAGGGCCAGGTCAAGGGCTGGGCTCTGTCACCTCACTCGCCCTTCCCACAGGTCCTGGCTGCTTCCTATGAAGCTCAGGTTGAAGTTGGTTATTTGACAATTAATTCATTAAAAAATTTTCTTTCCTTTTTAGTTTTTTGTTGTTGTTAGTGTGTGCGCCTGTACATATGTGTGCGTGCGTGCGTGCGTGCGTGCGTGCGTGCGTGTGTGTGTGTGTGTAGGTGGGCACCTGCAAAATTCAGAGGATAGCCTCAAGGTATTTGTTCTCTCCTTCTACCTTGTTTGACACAAGATCCCTCCTGTTTCTGTTTCTTACCACTAGAAGGTCAGTGTCTCTGGCCTGTGAGCTCCAGGATTCTCCCGGCTCCACCTCCCACTGCCCTGGGCACAATGCAAGTGTTGTTGCAGCACTTCACTGGTGCTTGGGATGGAACTGTGATACGCAAGTGCCCTTAGCTTCTGAGGCACCTTCCCAGCCCCTGTTTTTGTTGTTGTTTGCATGTTTGTTTTGAGACCTGGCCTCACACAGACCAGGCTGGACTCCAACTCAGTGAGTAGCCAACACTGACCTTGATCTTCTGATCCTTCTGTCTACCTGCCACCCAAATACTGGCATTTCAAGTATGCATCACCATGCCCAGAATCTTTTAAAAAGTCTTTCAGAAACAACAATAATGTAATTGTGAAACAAAATGGTAACATTAAAGATTTTTAAAGTAATTTTCCGTGACTTTTCCCAAAGACTTAAAAATCACCATCAATAGTATCATAATCTTTAGTGCCATTAATCCTACTCTGCATGAGTTTTCATAATTATATTTTAACTGTAGGGTTTACTAATCTCAGAGCTATTGGTACTTTTTATAGCCCTAAGTAGGAACTGTTCCCTAGGTTTGATATGTTGTTGATATGTTTGATATGTCTTCTGTTGTTAATATTGGCTTATTCCTTGTTTTAACAAAATCCAAACCTTGAAAAACCAAGAATTGGTAATTTAGCTCCACATATATTTCAAACTTAAGAAATAGTTAGATATTGCATCTATATTCTTTATTATTCATTTGACTTACAAAATAGATAGTCATAAGTATTGCCTGTCACTTGTAGTACTGAAAGTTCCAGCTACTCTTACTTAAGGGTTTTTTGTTTGTCTGTTCGTTTGTTTGCTTACTTGCTTTCCTCCATGAAAACCCCTGTGCGGAGGGAGATTGCAGCGGAGGAGGACTCTGTGTGGACTTACAACCTGTTAGCCTAGATTCTAGTGGAGTGTAAAGTCAGGAAATGACATATTGGGCAGGAATCAGTTATGCTCCCTCCCAAGTCTATTTGAAAGCACTTTCCATTTTAAATATAGCAATAAAATATCAGCCTCAAAATGTCTGATAAAGATAAAAGAAATAGATCCAAATCCAATCTAAATCTGACACTGCCAGGAACAAGAATTCACATTGGTAAGTCAGGGATCGTTTATGGGGCCATAAATGGGTGGGCCAGCTATAATTTGGGTATTAAACTTGTAAAATATATTGATAGTATGGAAGAGCTAAATAAATAATTTACTACAAGAAAATTGGAAATCTTTACTTAGTTCTTAATTGGCCAGTTGGTCTCCTAGATTCTCCTTGGTCCTTGTTTTGCATTTGTGTGTTTTTCACAGGCTGAGTTTTTCTGCTTCTCACTTGAGTTTAATTTCCCTCTGCAGTGAATAATCACACATTAGTGCTTCTCTGAAAACATGCAGTTTCCATTTAAAATTCTGCCAATCCATTACATGCTTTTGGCAGTTTCATTTACTCTTTTAGGAGGGATAAATGCGCCCCACATTTGTCAGTTCCTGGATTAGACAATTTTCTACCCAGCCCTACAAAGCCTTTTAAGTACCACAACTTTGATTCCTGTTGGGAACACAGAACATGGTGCTCCAGTGAGATGCCTTCATAAAGCTACTCACTCCTTTTGTTTGGTATTTGGGTACTCTGCTGAGATGGGAGAAAAATGATTCTAGATGTTCTGTCACACACCTGTGCGAGGCAAGGTGACTGGTGAAGGGAAAGGCAAAGCACATGGGGAAACTCAAAGTTCATGTACACATACCTAGGAAGATAAGTAAGTCACTTGGATGAGGTTTTAATTTATTTACTCAAAGAGTAAAAGCATCTCATACGTGTACAGCAATTATGCCTCTCGAAAGGTGTTCATGCAGTTAATGGGACAAGTATTGCAATGGCAATTGCAATTGGGGAAGTTGTGACCTACATAAAGTAATGTGATATGTAAAGTAATTGGGGAGCAGTTGGGAGCCTATGACCTGGACTTCAAGGTTGACTCTAGTGCAAAGGGTCATTCCCTGAGTTCACTGCAGAGAAAGGCCAGCTCAAGCAAAGGGAAACAAGAGTTGTCCTGACTGGAGAATGCAAGTCTGTGGGGGAGCTGGTGTCAGGCTTGGTTCTTTCTAGGTTTGGGCTGTGCTCCTCTGCAATGTCTTTCCTAGGAACGGACCTTGCCTTCAGACTGGCTTTCTTCACAGAAAAGCAATTGAGAAGCCAGCACGTAGGAAGTAAAACTGGAGGAATAAGGAGTTCAAGGCTCGCTTCAGCTTTATAATGAGTCCAAGACCAGCCTGCCCTGTGTCAAAAATAAAAATAAAAACAAAGAAACAGAAAGAAGCAGTTGTTTCCCAGTTCACCTTTTTTTTTTTTTTTTTTTTTTTTTTTGTCAGAGTTTCCTAATCTCTGTACTGTAATTATTTCTTAAAAACAAGGTAGAAGCCAGATGTGGTACATGCCTTTAGTCCCAGCATTCAGAAGACTGAGGTAGGAGAATTACTGTGAGTTCGAGACCAGCCTGGGCTACAGAGTAAGGTCAACCTGGGCTAGAATGAGACCCTGCATTGGAAAAAAAAAAAAAAAAACTAGAGCATATAAGATCTTCAATAAGTGACTAGCAAAAACCATGGGATCACTTTGATTGGTTTGGTTTAGTTAAGCCAATCCCGAGTCACATAGGACATTGATAAGAGGGAATAGACTTGAACAAAATCAAGTTCTTAAAGAAAGGAAATGGGGAGCATGGTAATGTGTGATCAGGCAACAGAACCTGCTACTGTTACATATATGATTTTGCAAAACAACAAGCAACAAGCTTGACAAAACCTACATGGAACAAAGAGGCATAAAGACTTTTTTTTTTTTTTTTTTTTTTTTTTTTTTTTTTTTAGTGTTTTTAAAAGAACTAACAACTACATCCTGGCTGTTTCATGGACTCGTGCATTTCCTTACATTTCTCACATAACATTCCTGCTCTCCTGTATGGCTCTGTTTGGCTCTATCTTGGACTTCTCAGAGGATCAATGGCAAGATCACCCTTAGGATACAAGGGTTTAGAAGAAGCACTTTCTCCCCAAAGAGCCTAATGCCATACTATACTGGGCCCTATTTCTCAAGGAAGAGAACATAGAGAAATTAGTTATCTAGGATCCCGTGTAATTCCAAGCAGGAAAATAGACTAGAACTCACTGTTTTCCCAGACAGAGAGCTTGGTACTCCATAATATTTGCAAATGTGCTAAAGCTTCATTTACCAGCAATGTCTTTTTAAAAAGATTTTATTTTTATTTATTCATTTATTAGAGACAGAGAAGGAGGGAGAGAGAGTGAGAATGGGTGCACCAGGGCCTCTAGCCACTGCCAACAAACTCCAGACGCATGTGCCCCCATGTGCATCTGGCTTACATAGGACCTGGAGACTTGAACCACAGTCCTTAGGCTTCACATGCATGCGCCTTAACTGCTAAGCCATCTCTCCAGCACACAATGTCTTTTTCTCACACTGAATTATTCTTCCCAGCACATCTCTTTGGGAAAAATAAAACCATGTATCCAATGACCTTATCCAGAAGTGTATGGCAGGAACTTTTATCTGGAATGTCCCCTGGTGGTATACATATTCAGAGCCCTCTTGGCAGCAAGTGGACTGTAAGTAACTGTAGAGGGTTCTGTGTTAAACTTAGCTGACAAAGTATACAGCGGGGCCTGAAGACAGATCCTACCAGGTAGGAAATGTGTTCTCAGAGAGTACATGGCACTCACTGGAGAAGCTGAGAAGGAGGTACCCAGCCACTTGCAGTAACCACATTTTCAGGGGAAAGAGCCATTTAGGCAACATGAAAACACTTTCTCTATAGGTACTGAGCATGGATTGGTTGTGAAAAGCAAGGCACTCAATCCTAAACACTTTCTTTTTCTTTTTTTTTTTAAATTAATTAATTTATTTATTTGAGAGCAATAGACACAGAGAGAAAGACAGATAGAGGGAGAGAGAGAGAGAATGGGCGCGCCAGGGCTTCCAGCCTCTGCAAACGAACTCCAGACGCGTGCGCCCCCTTGTGCATCTGGCTAACGTGGGACCTGGGGAACCGAGCCTCGAACCGGGGTCCTTAGGCATCACAGGCAAGCGCTTAACCGCTAAGCCATCTCTCCAGCCCAACACTTTCTTTTCCAATGAGGTTTAAGACTTAGCTATTCATGTGTGATTAACCAGCCTAGTGACATAATTTGCAGGTCCCTGTGCAAAATGAACATGTGGGCTCCTTGTAGAAAAGTGATTAAGAATTAGGCGACAGTGGCAGCAGAACATTAAATCATGCACAGAACCCTTTTAATTGACTGCCCAGTTCCTCTCTGAAGAAACCAAGCTTGACACTGTTGCTGCTCTTTAAAGTCACAGAATGTGCTTTCTATCTCCTTATGTTTCTGAGGTCTAACTAGTGATTTTCTTCCAAAGAGCTCAAAGTACAAAAAAAAAAACAACTAAGTTAGGATATAAAGAATTATTTTAAGCAGAGGGACAGAGCCTAAAGGCTGAGACTGAAGCTTCTAGGTTTTGTTCTAGAGTCAGTTATGGTCCACTGGAACTCAAGCTGCCTTGGTTGTGCCTTAATCTCTTCTCATGTCTACCTTCCTGGGCTGCTATAGGGATTAAATGCAACATTTATTGTATGGTGCTCAGCATAATGTATGACTCATAATAAATGCTCAATAAATATTAACAATTACCATAATAATTTTTATTCTCTAAATTTATATTTAGTTATTTATTTTTCTGCAGTCTACATTTTACTCACAGTGATCCTCTACTTCAGCCTCCTGAGTGCTGGATTATAAATATAAGCCACCATGCCCAGCCTGTCTCTTTTGATCCCAAGTCTCTTCCTGGTTCACCTGCACTCTGTCTCCTTAACATACCACACAGTCTCAATCCCAACAGGTTATCTGTAGAGAAGAAAAGCTATCATTTCCTTTCCATCTATTCACCTTCTGTTCATCCTGCAGGGCTCCTATAACATTCAAGAGAAAAGAATGCAAATGTATTTGCTGTAAGGTTTACATCACATAGCAGCCTTCATTAGGCAATAAAGACCGAAGCAGTGAAGTATGGGCCCTTTTTGATAGCTTTAATGAAGAGTGGAAAGTCATGGACAAATATGGCAGAACAAAGGGTCATGTAAGAGAGAGGTGGGAACTTAGCAAGGTCTACTCTTCAAACACCTCTCAGCAACCCCTTATCTGTGGAGGGCTACTGTGGTAGCTTGAATAAGGTGTCCCCAATAGCCTCCTGTGTTTAGAATGCTTGTTCCCTGCCTGGTGGTAATTTGAGAGGTGCATCACTTGGGGTGGACCTTGAGGTTTATTGGCTCAGCTTGCCAGTGTTGACAGCTCAGCTCACTCTTGCTGCTTCCTACCAGCTGCTGTGGCAAGATGTGATGTCCGGTCTTTGCATTGCTATCCCTCCCCTGCCATGATGAAGCTTTCCCTGGAGACTGCAAGGCAAAATAAACCCTTCCCTCCCATCAGCTGCTTCGGGTCAGTTATTTTGTCCCAGCAACATGAAGGTAACTAAAACAGTGCCTTTCCTCTGGATATAGGGAGTGCACCTATGCCCTAGGAGTCTACTTCCAGGGAAGATCAGAAGGTCCTTCTTGAGCAGGCAATCCCTCAACCTCCATCAGCTCAAAATATGTAACATTCCCAGGTGTCAAGTTTTGTGATCGTTGGAGCCAAGCCTCATCATGGATAGGGGTGTACATTACTCAGTTCACTTTCACTTTACTATACATGAGGGTGACCACAAATAGAATTAAACAACTAACTGGAAGATTGGAGACAATCAATAAAATTAAAAGATTCTGTACCTTTTAAAGGCAAATATATCACTTATAAGCAAAGTTCATTATAGGAACCAAGCATTAGAAATTACAGGCCCCACCAGGTCTGCTAGAATCAAAAGAAAGAACCGCTATAATTAAGGCAGTAGCCCAGACTACAGCTCTTTCCTTCAGGTAGATGGGCATCCTCTATTCATCTGAAACTCAATGTTGCCTATAAAGACAGCAAGGAATTGCCATCCCTGATGCTAATAAGGGGAAATAGGTATTCTCTTTTCCCAGTGCAGTATAAAACTGAGACTGTTGTCTGAAGAGCAATTTAGCAGCGCAGAGTTTGATATCATACCCACTGTGAGGTGCTTCTAGATGTACAAAATAGAAAACCTAGACAAAGTTACCTAAAGAAGAAGGACATTTAGGCATGAGGAGATGGTTCCCTTGGTGAAGGGCTTGCCATGCAAGCATGAGAACCTGAGTTCAGATCCCTAACACCCAAGTAAAAGCTGGTTATGGAGGTGTGCCTATAATCCCAGGGCCAGGGAGGTGGAGACAGGAGGATTCCTAGGGCATGCTGCTAGCTAGTCTCACTGATTTGGTTAGGTCCAGGTTTAAGGAGAGGCCATCTTCCAAAAATAAAGTGAAGGGTCTGGGAAGATGGCTCAGTGTTTAATTGTTTTTGCTTACAAAGTCTGTTGGCTGTGCTACAATCCCACAGTATCCATATAATGCCAGATACAAAAATTGCTACATGAGTCTGATATTCACCTTCACTGTCAAGAGACCTTGGTGTGCCCATACACACACACACACACACACACACACACACACACACAAATAAATAAAAATATTAAAAAATAATAAGATCAGGCATGGTGGTACATGCCTTTAATTACAGAACTTGGGAGGCAGAGATGGGAGGATTGCTGTGAGTTCAAGGCCAGCTTGAGACTACACAGTGAGTTCCAGGTCAGCCTGGGTTAGAGCAAGACCCAAACTTGAAAAACCAATAATAATAATAATAGCAACAACAACAACAACAATAATAATAATAATAATAATGTGGAGAGTGATTGAGGAAGACACCTAACATTGAACTCTGGATTGCAAGTCCACATACAGACACACACATATGTGAGATCATACTTACACAAACATGCATATATGCACACACATGAAATTTAAAATAAATTAAGTACATTTTAACTATTTATTATCCAACATAGCAAGAAGTTCAGAAATAATCAGTAGCTAAAGCTTGTTAATTGAGTGGCTTTGTGGTTGTCAGTGTTCAGTGAACTGTCTGCCATTCTGATCTGCTATCTCCAACATGCTGGGATTGTTCTCATGGTCACAGCATGGCGGCAGGGACTTAAAAAAAGGAATATCCCTTTTCTGCGTCTCTTAGAAAAGAAAACTTTCTGGAAGTCCCTTTGTCTGCTCTACTCCAAAATTCCCCTTCACATGGCTCATTGACTAGAGTCATATGCCTTTGATTGGCAAGGCAAGTGGAATTGCATAGTTGGCATGGAGCTGGGGACACCTGGCTTCCTCTAAAGCAGGCCTTGGCACTAACCAAATCAGATGTGAGTTCAATTAGCAAGGAAGATGTTGGTGAATTTTTGTTGTCAGCTGCCAACAGAATCTGCCATCCTCTTTAAACCCATGCTTTTCAGGGTTTGCCTTAGCATAGCATTTATGGAAAATTCTAGTATTTGCATAGCACCCTGTGTAAATTGCAGGGGGTTGGAGACCCCCAGTATGGAGTCTGGTAAAAATAATCACTACTTTTTCTTTTTAGCTTATTCTTGGTATCATAATTACAAAATATAAAGTATTAAAAGTGATACTAAGCATTGAGTCCTAGAAATCTTCTAAATAAAATCCTTTTTTTTTTTTTTTCAAGGTAGGGTCTTGCTCTAGGCCAGGCTGACCTGCAATTCACTATGTAGTCTCAGGGTGGCCTCTAACTCACAATAATCCTCCAACCTTGGCCTCCCAAATGCTGGGATTAAATGCATGCGTCACCACACATAACTCCCTTTGAAAATTTTAAAGTGAGAAATTTGAGCTTATTTCTGTCAACAGCAGACCCAGGGAGGAAGGTCCTAGGCCATTCCCACACTGCACATTGCATGGTCAGGACCCATGGTTTGTTTCTATTGCTTTAGAAGTCATGTAACTGTATTTGAAGCTGTTCAGGATACACAAAAGTGACACTCTTGCCACTGCCCTCTTCACAGCTCCAAAGAGGAGGAATAATTTTTCTTCACCATTGGTGCCAACCACATAGGGAATGCAAGCCTCCTGTTACACACACACACACACACACACACACACACACACACAAATACATACATACATATACACACATATGTACATACATACATACATACATATACACACGTACATACATATATATACATGTACATACATACACATATACACACATACATACATATACCCGCACATGTACATACATACATACATACATACACACATACACACAGTTGGCATGCCTGGTTATCATGGAGCATTACCTGAAAGATTCTTACTTTCTACAAGGGCTTTTAGTGGTGAGAGACAGGACCGATAACCTGGGCAATGCTGACTCACTCCCTTTGGTCACAGAGTAACTGAAAACAAATTTATGTTGGAATCTTGATTTCAAAAAGGACCTAGGAGAATTGTAGCTAGTTCACTCAGGCCTGTGAGTCTCCTACTCAAGTGCAGGGCAGCCTTCCCTTCAAGGGCAACACTTCCCAGTGGCCAGTGGACTGCACACAGAGCAGAGGAGGCACAAGAAGACTTCCACTCCCAGCACTGTCTCCATCCTTCCCGTGCGGTGTTTGGGGTCCTTAGGAGCTCCACTTAGTCCCGAGAGCTGAGAAGGCATCAGAATGTCACCTGGCTTCATTCTTGGTTCCATTCTTTGCCAGCTGAACACAATGCTCTTCCTCGGCGATGCTATACAGACGGCAATGCTATGCTGCAGCATTTCACACTTAAAAAGTGTTTCCACACTCTGGCTCTTTGCAGTCTCCCTAGGAAGGCAGTGATAAAGAGAAGCATATATTTGCCTTCTAGTGAAACTGGGATCTGAACGCAGTGTTCTAGATCTAAGTACTTTCCCCTCTTGCCCCCACACAAGTCATCCTTGTTGCCCATCTGCCTCATCTTTAGAAAGTCAGTAGCAATTTCATTCCTATTGACTTTAAATATTTTTATTTATTTGCAAGCAGAGAGAGGTAGAAGAAAGACAGAGAGAATGGGCATGCCAGAGCCTCCAGCTGCTGCAAACGAACTCCAGGTACATTCTCCACTTTGTGCATCTGGCTTTACATCAGTATTAGGGAACTGAACCCACACTGTTAGGTTTGCAGGCCAACGCCTTAACTGCTGAGCCATCTCTCCAGCCCCTACGAACTTTAATAATGGGGCCTTCTGAGATCTACTTTGGCTAACAAAACCACCCCTGTCTTGCTAAACATCCCCATCCTTGGGCATGTTGGGGGTGGTCTGCATGAATCAGTTAGCAGACAGGCTAGAGAGAGACCTATGGATATAAGAGTCAAAATGGTTATTGACGTGGTAACAACAAGTATGGCATCCAGGAGGAATTCATTTATGTGAGAGAGTTAAAGGACAGAACTGGTGTCATCAGAGAAGTGTCTATTCTCACAATGGAAGGCAGGAAAAGCTCAATAAAGGGGAACTCTGGCATACAAAACAGTGATCTTATGCATAAGTTTAACCCTAAAAGAAATGTGCCTAGAAGAACGGTAACTCAGAACCAAGGTTTTTCAGATGGTCACAGAGATGTCAGTCATACAGAAAGGAGTGATAGGCTGCCTATTAATAGCCCAAGAAAATTTTGGCTCTGGACCTAAAACATTTTAACTCTCCACAATTGCTGGTGTCAGTCACTGAAAATTTTCATAATACAGGTGTGGCTTTTCCTGGGAACATTAGCATTTGCTTCCCTTTTGGCCAAACACTACACTTTATGCATCTGGCATATATTGTCAACCAGGTGTTAAATTTGCCAAGATGAGGAAAACTGAGGCAGACGGTATTAGGACGAGGTGGTTCCCAAGTGCTCCTGTAGGGATTTGAGCCCAGGTGGTTTGCTTTCAGAATCGGTGTGCCTAACCCCACTCCATGCTGATTTTAAATAAGCTGAGACCCCCGACAACTTCCTTTCAGTCTCTTGTGCACTGCAGCCCCTTTACCCCCTGCCAAACGAGTCCAGCAAACGTCCAGCTGCCTTTGTACTTGTCTTCAGGTCTCACCACTCAGTTCATCTCCCCAACTCCTGCACTTTAACATTTAGAAACATGTTCACGAGCCCATTAGCTCTTTTACTCCTGTGCTATTTCTTCCACCAAAGCAAAACTGTTATATCAAATCTGGGCATATCCCTTCCCCAGGAAGCTTTCCCATGTCTCACTTCTGCAAGACCAGCAAGAATCTCCCCTCCTATTCCCTCTGGGCAACACAGCTTTACTAGAAAATTCCTATTTGAGAGACTCAGCACATCTTTTTTTTCTTGAAATTGCTATAAAAATTCTCAATGTGGTCAATACAAAAATTTTTCTATTGTTTTATATCTTTTTCTAGTCAATTTGCATGAGCTAATAAAAATAAAATCAAGTCAAGTGAACCTACCTAAAAAGCTTGGAATTCAAAGGTCCTGAAAATGGTGAGACAAAGCCCCAGCTATAAAGTTAAGAAAAAGTTCTTTAATTATTGCTTCTAAGATCCCAGAATAGTTCTGGTCATGAGACTAGGGAACAGACAGGACAGTTATCAAATAGGATATCTGCCATCCCTTGCTCTAAAAATTCCTCCTTTGAAAGTTTTTCTTTTTGCTCTGAATGGCTCCTGATTAGTTATCCTAATCAAATGGCCCCTTGGATATTGCTTCCTTTCTGAGGAACTTTTTAGCCTGACTTTAGGGCATTGTGATAAATACTTAAGAGAAACAACTTAAAAGAGTAAAAATTTCTTTTGGCTCAGAGTTTCAGATGTTTCAGTGCAAGGTTGGTTTGGGCCTAAGGTGAGATGCAGAACATCATGGTAGAAGGAACTTGGGGTAGAGGTTGCTCACCTCACAACAGTCAGGAAACAGATACTAAGAAGAAGGAGTCAGTGCCAAGATACACCTCTGTGTTCCCCACCCCATAACTTAGTTCCTCCACTCAGGCTGTACCTTCCACAGTTCTACCAACCTTCCAGTCTATTCAAATTATTCAAACACTGAATCCATCAATGGATAAAAGCCAGTGATTCAGAGCTTTCCTGAAAGAATCCTCCTGGAAACACCCTCACAGACACAAGCCAGATGTATGCTTTACTTTTCTAGGTCTCTCTCAGTCCACTGGAGTTTATACTCAAGATTAGTCATTATAGGAACCTTCCCTCATCTGCCCAGGCTGCGTTAGAAGTCCCCCTCTTCCGCTTTCCCAGAACATCCGTACTTGCCCATTTGGGTTGGTCTCCAGCAGGCTTAATCCCTCATTGCTCCTGGTCCTTCCTAGTAAAGGGTCTGATTCATAGATGCTTGATAAACATTTAGCAAGTGAATGAATGAGGCCCCATTAATGTAGACACTTTTTTTTTTTTTTGGTTTGTTTAGTGTTTCATCTCATGTAAAAGAAATGATGTGACTTTCCTTTTGGGGAACATAATTAGAGCATTTTCCTCTGACAGCTCTTCTTTAATTAGGGGAATCAGGAAAAAAACAAAAATCACAAAGAACTTTTAAAAATCGTCCTGTCTAGAACATCCCTCACAATTATTCCCAGCTCCAAGGATTCCCAGGTGCTTCTCATAGATGGTATTTCCAGAGCCTGCTGTCTGGGAAGGAACATCTTAGAAGGGAAAAGGAGGTGTGCTGCCCAGCCTGCTTTACCATGCAAGGTTCTTGCCAGGCCTCTTTTCTTCTACAATTTCCCAGAGATCAAGCCTGTGGCTGCTTCCTGCCCCCTGCTAGGCCAGGCCTGGGGGTTGGTGGTTTTACTGTTCTTTAGTAAGTATGCAGATTAACAGCTGCCTGGTCAGTTAGCTGCAGGCCTCCCTTAAATTGAGAGGGCTGGGGTCGGAACATTCCAAAAGCCAGTTGGAAATGTCTCCACCTTTGGTTCTTGTTATGAGAAGGTTACTGTGACTCTGGGCTAGACAAGGAATATAGCAATGGTTTGGATGTCTTTTGTTTCATGAATCCCATTTTTTTATAAAAGTAGCCTGTCTTCCCTGCCCACACTTGGTTTGGACAGATGGATGGACCCTCCACTCTGACAACCAAACTCTAGCCCTTGCCTGCTTTCATTCAGTTACCTGCAATGGAACGCACTGAATCCTCAGGTTGTGATTCCCACCCAACCACTTGGATACCCTTGAAGGAGGATAGGAGAAAGCTGGTTTCTTATAGGCAGTTTCAGTGAAATTTGAGGCCCAGAGAGAACCATGAGATGCTACCCCACATGCCAACCTGCCCTGCACAAGAATAGAACTCTTAGCAGAAATGGAACTCATGTCTGATTGAGGCTGATCTACACTGCCCCCTAAAAGTCTAGCATGCTACCTGGATGGGCCGGCCCAGGTAGGCTGGGTCTGGACTCCACCCTCCAAATCTAAACCAGTCAGTCTTCCCCTTGAGTGCCTGAACCTGACACTATAAAGGCTGGATTTGGCCGCTTCCTACCACCACGCTCTCTGTGTGATTCTCTCTGTTTTGCTCAGGCCACAGGGACTCACATGAGTCTGGCTTCCCCCTCACCCACCCTGACTGAGTAGGTGGGGAAAGCACATTACAGTTTCTTGGTCTGCGAGAACTTTTCTGCTTGCCTCTGCTTTATAGTTTGGGGTAACTTCTCACTCTAATTACATGCATGATTTTCCTGTGGGCTCTGAATCTACCACATGTGTATTTCCCTTACGCTCCAGATTTACCACGTGGGTGCTCTCACTAACTCCAGGCTTGCTACCTGTTTGATTTCTTTAAACTCAGGGTAACCATGAGTGTAACTCTTGTCATTACTCGTGTCTCCTCTGAATTCTTGGTCTCTGCTTTGACATTTTCCCTTTTAGTCTTCCCTGAGCCTTACCGTTTGCCCTCTTTTTTTTTTTTTAAATATTTTTTTGTTCATTTTTTATTTATCTATTTGAGAGCCACAGGCACAGAGAGAAAGGCACATAGAAGAAGAGAGAGAGAATGGGCGCGCCAGGGCTTCCAGCCTCTGCAACTGAACTCCAGACGCGTGCGCCCCCTTATGCATCTGGCTAACGTGGGACCTGGGGAACCGAGCCTCGAACCAGGGTCCTTAGGCTTCACAGGCAAGCGCTTAACCGCTAAGCCATCTCTCCAGCCCCGTTTGCCCTCTTAACACACCTCCGTGAGAAAGCACACCGCCCATGGAGGGGAGGTTCCCCCACGTCTCCACACAGGCTCCTAGCTCCTATTTTCCATGCATTTGCAGGTCTATCCCAGTCTTTCTCTAAAAACCTCAATTTTTCTTAACAGGAATCTTGTAAACTATGCAGTGTTTTCAACATGTGAGCATGTCTCCTACTTCCCACATGTTTAGCCTCTGTTCGTTGTTCCCAATTTCCCTTGAATAAACCCCCAAATTTGTGATTTCCCCCTAAATTAACTTAATAATTCATAGCTTATCCTTCTTTAGTCCGTATTTATTAATTATTTATTAAAGGTAGGACCGTACCCAAAATTGGGGCTCATAAATTCTGGGGGAACCCTCTCCTGAACTCCAAAATCCTGCATCATCCCGACCTTGGAAGTTTCAGTGGGGATCATTCTTAATGCAGTTCTCTGTAATTTCCTGGCCTTCTATAGGGGCTGCAACTGAATTTTTGTGGCAGCCTTTTCTTTTCTGCCTCCGAGGTGATTTTTGGCAATATGTGGAAATCTAAATCTTTTACCCGTTGACAGGCAAAAGCTGGGTACCAGAGACGGAGCAGCTGATGGTGTAACTGAATCTTTTTCATTCTGATTAAGCCTCTAGGGACTCATAGTCCAAACATGAAGGACAAATGGATTTTAAATGAGTTCTTAAGATCCAAAAACTCTAGCTGCAAGTACAAAGAGGTTAATGGTCTTGGAGGCCTTTTTACTTGCATCTCAGTTTTATAGCTGAGTCCTTCTGAGAGCCATAGGAGCTTCTGGTTGGCCAGGGTTGCTAGAGATCCACCCGGGAATCACAAAATGGTCAAAACGATAGACTGTATTGACTTCTCTCAACTAGCACGTTCCTGCTATGGAGAGGGAGAAGTGTGCAAGTGAGCCTGTATAGACCTGTGAATGGGCCTGGGGGCCGCCTACAGACAGGGCAGATGTCACGCTATCTTCCTTCTTATCCGATTCCAATGTACCACCAGCACATATGGCCTCACTGCTTTAACTTTCCCCTTAAACTGTGTGTGGTGGCATCTGCCTGTAGTCCTACTACCTGAGAGGCTGAGGCAAGCCGGTATTGTGCTAAGGCCCATGTGAGCTACATTGCAAAGACCCTGTCTCAAGAAGCAAAGACAAGGGATGGGGAGACGATTCAGTGCATAAAGCACTTGCCACTCAAGTTTGAGTACCCAAGTTTGGATGCCCAGAACCCACAAAAAACTGAAAGCCATGAGCAACTTCTGTAATCCCAGCATGCTCAGGGCAAGATGGGTGGCAGAAACAGGAGAGTTTTCTGGAAGCTCGTAGATTAGCTAGTCTGGTGAATGGTGAGACCAGCAGTGAATAGCAATGATGAGAATATGGGAGGGAGAGAGAGAGAGAAAGGGAGACTGAGACTTAAATCGAATGGAAGGGAAGGACCAACACCCCATAGTTGCCCTCTACAGATGTGTGCATGCCCTCATCCACACATGTGGACAAGCATGTGCACTTGCATGTACACACACCCCAAACAAGGCTGCAGGTGGCACGGGAGTTACTGCCTAACCTGCTACCTTCTTGCCACATATTTAATAAACTATTTTCCCTAAAAAATCTGAACAGTGGGCATTTATCAAATGAGGCAAGGTTCTTTTTGCAGATCTTTGTGTAATATGTATTTATTTATTCAAAATCCAAAATAATGGAAAGTCAGATATAAAACAGTATAAGGATTATATGACTTCTCCAAATAGCAGCAAAAAAAAATACCCAACATTTAGTTAAGATGAAAATTGTAGATGATGGTAGCAGAGGTTGTGATGGTATTTGACTTTGGATATCAGTTTCTTAGCTCAAATAAAGATTTGAATGTATTGTACTAGAAGTGTTTTCTGATTCCAAAATTGAAACTAGATTTTCAGGTGACAGGATTAAATTAAATAGCTCCCATTCATTATCACAGTGATATCAAAGCAGCATGGCTGGTTTAATTAATGGCATTATGTGTTAATGGGAAGGTGCTTTTATTTCTCTAGCTAAAAAAAAAAAGAGGCTGTGTTCAATGGCCTACAGTAGCTCCACAGAGCTCATTTCAAAGCTCTGCACAAGGCATGGGGGATTAGTATGGGAAGGATCCCTCTTCTTGGGTTGAAGATACTTGATTTGGAAAGACAGAAGGTTCTTCCATTCAACTAAGGTCATAGGTAGCTTTTGCCCCTCTGCCACTTTGCCCTGAGCCATGGCTGCAGCAGTGGGCAAAAGGCTATTGAATTGGTAAAGGATAGGAAACAATGCAGCCTATGAAATCCCAGATTGAAAAGTGATATGGAAACATCTACTACCAAGCAGGGAGGCTATGTCTGGCTTCTGGAAGATGAGAATGGTGTCCCCAGATGAGGACATGAGGTGAAAGGGCTGGTCCTTCAAAGCCTGGCAAGCTATGTGTGCCACAGTGGGAAAGCACAGGTTTCAGAGTGTTCTGAGGGATGGTGATACATGAACCAGTCAGTGGCAAGCTTGTTCCATGTGTGGGGCCCTTGTCTCAGCATATAACAACACCAGGTAAGGCATGCCGCTACCCCAGCCATGACTTAGGATCAGACCTGTGGCCAATCCCTTCTACACTGATACCAGCAGGCACACGGCCAAGCCTGGGCTTATCACTGGCTAACATAGTGGGAGGTGAAGAGAAGTTCTATCCCTGTGTATTATACTCCCATATCACCAAGTCAAGCAGGAGTCAGGAACATGCTATTGGATCCTGGGCTATGTCCTGAGCCTCTCTGAGCCTTGCTCACTTCTGGGGAAGGAGGGCGAATGACCAGCTTTGACTGAGCTTCACATCAGAGGTCCTGGAATCCTGGGTGCTAACCACCCCACCCCTGCAACCTCACTATTCTTGGAGCTCTTCCCAAATACTCCTAACTCCCCCAGACATTGGAACTCTCATGTAAACTGACATAGGTGTCTAATTGAAAGGTAATCAACTGAAAAACTATTTTTTAATTTTTTATTTATTTGAGAGAGAGGAGAGAGATGGGGGGGGGAGGAGAGGATGGGCACACCAGGGCCTCCAGCCACTGCAAACTAACTCCAGGTGCATGCGCCACCTTGTGCATCTGGTTTATGTGGGCACTGGGGAATCAAGCCTGGGTCCTTAGGCTTCACAGGCTGGCACCTTAACTGCTGAGCCCTCTCTCCAGCCTAACTGAAAAATTTAAAGGTGTGCATTGGAGAGCCAGAACTACCTAGTATAACCCCAAAGTGTTGAAGTCTTCATATTGGAAAATAAGCCATTCTCTCCTTTTCAATAGGACAAGAAAAATCACATTAAATTTATCACCAAGACCATTTATGATTCATCTGACCCTACATCTCAAAGTCCATTGGAAATGACATTTAATTGTCACAACATACTGAGATTCTGCCAACACCAGGGGCACATATAGTTGAAAATGCATTATAGCTTTGACCCAAGTTTTTTTTTTTTAAATTCTTTTAGCCTTAAATAGGGTGTTGATGAATGATTTCCCATTTCCCTTCCTCCTCTCTCCATTACCTGTAACCTTAAAACTTAAGTTGGTATCCTCCAGGCATCCTGATTTGCAACTGGGCGAGCTGGAATCCAGGAGGAAGGTTACAGCCTCAACACAAGCCTGCTGGTCAGCACAGGCCAGAGGGAGACTCTCATGAGGTGTCGCAGATGTCACTCAAGGTGAACATGCTATGTCATCCTCGAGGGAACTTTCCTGAGTCTTTTACTTGCTTCTTTAAAGCAGCGTGCCTGGAGTGCTTGTCTGCTTTCTTTCTGGAAGTTCTGAGCCCGACTCTGCCTAGCTTGCTCCCTCAAGTGACCCTAGACTGCCCACGCCGAGCCCTACAAGGGGAGCCCTCCAGCTGGGCAGAGGGGATGCCATACTTTTGCTTTGGAAGTTTGCAGGCCAAAGTCCACTGGGATCATTCCCCCAGTTAGGGACAGGAAGTAGCAGTGATGGGGACACGGGTGGCTTCTTCCATATGCTGGCAGAGTGTATTTACTTTCAATGTGTTTCCCCTGATGAGTGAAGTGACCCGGGTCATCCACACAAGGAAGGAGTCCCATCTTACTCTGGGGGCTAGAGTACCCCGTGGGAAAGTGGTTGGGTTTGTAGCTAATTAATTTTGAAGAGCTGAAGATTTTGCCTAGATGGCTGCTTATCTTTGTTTTTAATGTTTTTGTTTTTTGACTCAGGATTTTATATTACCTAGGCTGGCCTCAAACTTGCTATGTAACCATGGCTAGTCTTGAACCACTGGTCCATGATCACACCAAGCATTAATGTGGTTGTTTTAATGTACAAGGGAAGACGCAAGCTCCCAAAGGTCACCTCTTTGCACTAGAGGTTCAACAATGGAATACAAGTAAGTCCCAAGGAGAAACCCTACAGTGTAAGGCCTACACAGTGCCAAGTGTGCAGGGGCTCTGGAGAACTTTTAACTAATAGGCACTTGTAAACCTAACAGTATTTCTTACTACTATGAGTGCCTTGCGTAAAATGCTCATTAAACTCTCGGCCAGCAGAAAGGTATCACTCCTGGGTAGAGGGCCTTGGCATCCTGTGTTGGAAGGGGGCCTCCTCAGGTCACCAGGGTCTCTGTCCCAATCACCCCAGATTCTAATATTCTCTGGAAAGCCCTTCTAAGAATTTTACAACTTTCCTCCAACTCTACCAGAAAATAAATTTTTCTGTTCCAAAATATATGTTCATCTTCAGTCTTCTATTTTGTTCTGTGAAAGGTCTCTTCTGTGGACGTTGGAAAGAGCTAGCCACTGATCAGGGTAGAATAGATCTTCCAATATTTTAGATTACATATGAAATCATGCCTGGATTTATTTTTTGCTTTTGATTCGACTTTTTAAAAAATATTATTTATTTATTTATTTATTTGACAGAGAAAGAGGGAGGGAGAGAGAGAGGGAGAGAATGGGCACACCAGGGCCTCTAGCCACTGCAGATGAACTCCAAATGCGTGCGCCCCCTTGTGCATCTGGCTAGCATGAATCCTGGGGAATTAAACCTGGGTCCTTTAACTTTGTAGGCAAATGCCTTAACCGCTAAGCCATCCCTCTAGCTCTGATTCAACTTTTTAAGAAATAACATTCAGGGCTGGAGAGATGGCTTAGCGGTTAAGTGCTTGCCTATGAAGCCTAAGGACCCCGGTTCGAGGCTCGGTTCCCCAGGTCCCACGTTAGCCAGATGCACAAGGGGGCGCACGCGTCTGGAGTTCGTTTGCAGAGGCTGGAAGCCCTGGCGCGCCCATTCTCTCTCTCTCTCCCTCTATCTGTCTTTCTCTCTGTGTCTGTCGCTCTCAAATAAATAAATAATTAAAAAAAAAAAAAAGAAATAACATTCAAAGCCAGGTGCAGTAATGTACAAATGTAATCCCAGTACTCCTGAGGCAAAGATAGGAGAATCACGATGAGATCTAGGCCAGCCTGTGCTACACATGCATACATTCATACTACATGCATACACACATATTACATACATGCATCGTACATACACATCATACATACTACGTGCATGTACAGTACAAACACACATCATACATGCATGCATGTATGCATACATACATACATACATACAGGGGGCCCAGGGGTAAAATACTTGCCTAGTACATGCAAAGCCCAGGGTTCAACCCCCAGCACCATAAAAAAATTAATTAATTAAACAACATTTAGGAGACAGGGGATAGATCAGTTAGTAGACTGCTTGCTTCACAAGTATGAAGCTCTAAATTCAATCCCCAGATCTCCTGTTTTAAAAAAGCTAAGTGTGGTGGTGCATGCCTGGAATTCCAGTGCTGGACAAGCAGAGACAGCCAGGTCCCTCGGGCTCACTGGCCAGGCAGTTTAGAATACTAGGAGAGTCCCAAGCCAGGGAGACACCACACCTCAAATTAAAAAGGCTCATGGTACCTGAGGAACGACACCCAAAGATAACCCCTGGCACAAGCACGCATGAACACGCACACACATTTTAACTTAGTGACCTATCTCATGTCTCTTCACACAAAAACATACTCTTCTTGGGCTGCACAGATGGCTTAGTGGTTAAGGCGTTTGCCTGCAAAAGCCAAAGGACCCAGTTTCGATTCCCCAGGACCCACGTTAGCCAGATGCACAATGTCAGTGTTAAGGTGGGTGTGGAGTCACATGCTTGTAATCCTAGTGCTCAGGAGGTTGACGTAAGAATGAATATTACCACTAGGGCTATATGAGACTCTTTTTTTTTTTTTTTTTTTTTTCCGAGGTAGGGTCTCACTCTAGTCCAGGCTGACCTGGAATTCACTGTGTAGTCTCAGGCTGGCCTCTAACTCATGGCGATACTCCTACCTCTGCCTCCCAAGTGCTGGGATTAAAGGCATGTGCCACCACACCCCGCTGAAACTCTATCTTAAAAAAAAAAAAAAGAGGGCTGGAGAGATGGCTTAGTGGTTAAGGTACCTTTTGCCTGCAAAGCCAAAGGACCAAGGTTCAATTCCCCAGGACCCATGGATGCCAGATTTACAAGGTGGCACATGCATCTGGAGTTTGCAGTGGCTGAAGGCCCTGCCATGCCAATTGTGTCTCTCCCTCTCTCAAATAAATAAATAAAAATCAAATTGAAAAAGAAAAAGAGTGCCTATGTTGCCCTAAATGACAATTACTGGGGAAAGAAAGATAGACACAGATCCTAGGGAGAGAGCTGCCCCAACATACCTCAAAAGGGGCCCGACTGAAACTAAGGAAAATTGGCGAAACAAGCAAGGGTGCTGTTTTCCTGATGAACCAGATACCAGCACCAAGGGGAAGGAGACCAACACAGAAAAAAATCAACTCCTACCAAATCAGAGAGCCAGAGCCTCAGAGGCCCCCAACACCTCAGCACTGAAGCAGACCAAAAATGAACCCAACATGGCTCAGGGAAATTTTGCGGAAGAGGGGGTGGAAAGAATGTCAGAGTCACATGTTGGGTCATGATATGCAGGGACATTTATCGTACCAATAACTGTGGACTAACTCCACAATGCACGATCCATTTACATCAACAAGGAGGGTCCATTGGGAGGGGGTAGATCATGGATGAACCTAAACAATGGTACCAAACTGCCTGTATTTGCTGAAAAGAAAACTAATAAATTAAACTTTTTAAAAAAACAATAAAAAAAGAATAATGCAATTTAGGGCTGGAGAGATGACTTAGCAGTTAGGCACTTGCCTGTGAAGCCTGAGGACCCTGGTCTGAGGCTCCATTCTGCAGGACCCACGTAAGCCAGATGCACAAGGTAGCATATGCATCTGGAGTTCATTTGCAGTGGCTGAAGGCCCTGGTACACCCATTCTCTCTCTATTTATCTATCTGCCTCTTTCTCTCTCTGTCACTCTCAAATAAATAAATAAAAATAAACAAAAAAAATTTTTTTAAATAATGCAATTTAGATACATACTTCACTCTTTTCTTTTTTGAGTGGCATTCAACATCTTTTAATATGTATAAATAATATTTGTGTTTCTTTAAAATTTGTTTATAGGGCTGGGGAAATGGCTCAACAGTTAAATGACCTTGCTTGCAAAGTCTGCCAGCCTAGGTTCGATTCCCTAGTATCTGTGTAAAGCCAGATGCACAAAGTGACACATATGTCTGGAGTTCATTTGCAGTGGCAAGAGGTCATAGCATACTCTCTCTCTTTCTCTCTCTCTCTCATAAATAAATAAAAATATTTAAATTTTTGTTTATAGTTTTAAAACTATTTTTCTATTGGTTATGGATCAGAAATTAGTCTTTTCTACCATACAGGCTGTAATGTTATTATTCAACTTTAAATATTTTCCCCAGTTTTTCATCATCATTGTATTTATTCAATTTAAAATATTTTTATGTCATAAAGCAACTTTTCATTTTTAAGTAATTATATGATCAGTGATTTTCCTTAGTGACTTGCAGGTTTTATGTCAAAAGGCTTCCCCAATCTAAGATTGTTAAATTTTGTTGGGCATGTTCCAGGTCAGCCTGGGCTAAAGTGAGACCCTACTTCAAATACTTCAAATTATTAACTTTTTTTTTTTTTTTCTTGAGGCAGGGTCTCACTTTAGCCTAGGTCTACGTAGAATTCACTCTATAGCCTAGGCTATTCTTGAATTCATCGTGATCCTCCTACCTCAGCCTCCCAAGCACAGGGACTATAGGCATGAATCACCATGTTTGGCTTGCAAGTTTATACTTTTTTTTTTTAAGTTCTTCCATGTTTTTGTTTTAGTATTTCTATGGCTTATGGTTTTGTGTTTTCTTTTTAATATTTAGATTATTGTACTGAAAAATGTTCTAGTCCCAACATTTTACTGAATAACCTATTTTCTCTGCACTTACATGCAATATCATTTTTGTAATAAGCTTTTTATCTGAACTTGAGCATATTACTTGTGAAATCTATATTCATTGCACTGATGATTTCTATACAGTGACTAAGCTCTCATGGTAAAAAAAAAAAATAGCATAACTTAGCTGGGTGTGGTGGCGCACGCCTTTAATCCCAGCACTTGGGAGGCAGAGGTAGGAGGATCGCCGTGAGTTTGAGGCCACCCTGAGACTCCATAGTGAATTCTACGTCAGCATGAGCTAGAGTGAAACCCTACCTTGAAAAAAAATTGCATAACTTTACTGTACACTTTAAAACCTGATATCATCCATTAATTAGAATTCTCTTAGAATTCTCTCTCTTTCTCTCCTTTTCCCTCTGCCTCTCTCTCTCTTTCATTGCTGTGTGCATGGGACTGTAGTGTGGTATATGTGAGCTCTATGCATGTGTGTACACAGATGCATGCAGAGGCCAGAGGAAGATGTGTGCTCTCCTGTTGCTGCTCCAACTCATACTGAACCAGAACTATTCCTCCTCCTCCTCCTCCTCCTCCTCTCCTCCTCTTCCTCTTCTTCTTCGTCCTTTTTTTTTTTTTTTTTTTTTTTTGTTTAAACTGCCTGATCAGGACGCTGCACTTGATCCTCCTGTCTCCGCCCACTTCAGCACTGGGGTTCCAGGCATGTGTGGCTACGTCCAGCCTACTTATTTTTTTAATGTGGGAGCTGAAAATCAAACTCAGGTCCTTATGTTTGTGCAGCAAGCTCTCTTCCCCACTGAGCCACTTCCCCAACCCTTTTTTAAGAATTTTCTAAACACATTTGTATGCTCACTATTTGGGGCTGGAAAGATGGCTTAACAGTTAAGGCAATTGCCAGCAAAGCCAAAACATCCAGGTTGGATTCTCCAGGACCCATGTAAGACAGATGCATAGCTGGAACATACGTCTGGCATGGCTGGTGCACCCATCCTCCCTCTCTCTCTCTCTCTCTCTCTCTTGCTCTAATAAATAATTTAAAAATAAAATAAAATATATGCTATTTCATAGGAGCTTAAATTTATAGATGAATTTAGAATTTACTTTTTTCTTTATAATTACTATCTTCCTGCACACTTCTATTATTGGGCTTTTTTTGGTAGTATTTAAAAATGTTTCTCATAAATAATGTTTTTTGTTTATTCCCAGAATTTTTCTCTGTGCTTTGTTATAAGTATTTTATCCCATTTTGTTTTCTAACTTGTATATATTTATATTTTATACTCATATCAATTTTATTAATTCTTTTACTGTCTATAATGCTTTTCCAGTTAATTACCTTTTTGCACAATCTGCAAAAAATAAGTTTACACATACTCCATGTTTTTATTTTTCCCCTGTTCTCAGAACATCTAGAACAGTAGCAAATGATAGTAAAGATAGTGATTATCTGGTCTTTTCCGGGTTTGAATAAGAAGGTTTATAGGGTTCTCTTGCTTAGTATGATGCAGCCTTTGGTAAATGATCATATTATTTTATTGTGTTAATATAATATGAGATCCTCAATCAATAATATTTTGTTAAGAGTTTTGTAAAATTTTTAAATGTATCTCATGAAATTAAATGACGTCAGCATTGATATGCACATGTACATAAGGGCCGAAATACACACTGTTGTCTTAACGACAGAATTTAGATATTCAATAGTCATACTTTTCTTATGTGCATTTGATGTCATGAAAAAAACTGATTTAAAAATTTTCACAACTGTCATTTTGTCTACTTCTCTTATTAATTTACTACATTTGCTTTACATTATGTGTTTTGAAGCAGTGTTATTTGCTGCATGAAAATTCACTAAATTGAGCCAAGTATGGTGAAGGACTTGTGTAAGTTAGTGTTCAGGAGACTGAAGTAGGAAAATCTTAATACCAGCCTGGTCTACGTGTCCAGCCTGTCTCAAAACAACTAGAAAACAAAAATTTACCAAACTGTATTTTAATATTACTAAGTATTCATCTTTGTTTTAGTTTAATGCCTTGAAGTTTTACTTATGTTCATACCATAATCATTGCTTTAAAAAATTGTTTTTGTTCATTTTTATTCATTTAGTTGAAAGCAACAGAGAGAGAAAGAGGCAAATAGAGAGAGAGAATGGGGCCCCCAGGGCCTCCAGACCCCGAAAATGAACTCCAGACACGTACGCCCCCTTGTGCATCTGGCTAACATGGGTCCTGGGGAATTGAGCCTAAAACTGGGGCCCTTAGGCTTCACAGGCAAACACTTGACCACTAAGCCATCTCTCCAGCCCCAATCATTGCTTTTTAAAAATATTTTATTTACTTGAAAGAGAGAGAATGAGTGTGTCAGGGCCTCCTGCTACTGCAAATGAACTCCAGATGCATATGCATTTTGTACTTCTGGTTTTACATGGGTACTGGGGAACTGAACCCCAGCCATCAGGCTTTGCATGCAAGCATGAAGGCCTCTGGAAGCCTAACACCACCAGAGTTGGAATCTCCAGACCCTACATTAACAGTTGGGCATGGCTGCACATCCCTGTAATTCCAGTCCCACAAAGAGGAGTAAAAAACAGCAAGATCTGGCATCAGGAAAGAGACTGTGGCTCAAATAAGAATGGGTTGAAGAGTGAGTCCATGGGGCACTTCAAGGGTACACAGATAGCATACGAAACACACACACACACACACACACACACACACACACACATACACATGGGCAAACAAACAAAAAAAAAAAAACAGATTGATATTCTGGGTTTTGTTCTAATGATAGCCCAGGAACTTTAATAAAGTATTGAAATTTTCCAGCTTCAATCAGTATATTTTGACACCCTGCTGTGAAAAATTAGGGAAATTAGCAAAACTTCTTACTTCCTGTCCTTCCTGCCCGGACGTATCACCCCTCCACGTTAATACTCGTCACTACCATTAGCTCACTTCTTCATGCACCCATCAGATTGCGCAGTTCTGCTCCTTACACGTAGGCTTACTTGTTTGTTCTTGGGTGTCCTCATTAGACTATGAAATGCTTTTGTTGAAATAGGGAAGAGGTGACATAATTACACAATAAGAGCAGGAGTGCCAAAGGGACTTTCAGATCCTTTCCCCAAAGTTTCTCACTTTGCAAATGAGGAACCAGGATACAGGCATTTGTTCTCCTTCACATGGCTGGTGAACCCAGGACTTCAGTCCAGCCTGCTCCCAGGCTCCTCAGAACACATCACACCAAGTTTACTTTTTTTTTTTTTGAGACAGTCCAGGCTGACCTAAAACTCATTCTGTAGCCTAGGCTGTTGGCTCAGAACTCATGGTCATTCTCCTGCCTCGGGTTCCAAAATGCCAGGATTAAAAGCATGCACCACCATGCCCAGCTCCAACTTTACATGTTAACATGAATAATACTTTCTAAGGAATTTAATTGTTATCACTTATTACTTCTAAAATGGCATACAATTTAAAAGAATCATCACTTCCTATATCCATAACACCTTGCAGGTATATTCTGATTTTCTTGACCTTGATCAAGGGAGCCTGAGAGGGCAAATCCCCCCTGCCTCACCCCCAACCCATCCCCACCCTGTAAGTTGGGAACTAGGATTCTAGTAAGTGACATATCACAGTCACTTAGAATGGCAAAAAATTGATTCCAGAAAAGAATCTGTTTCCTGGCAACCAGCTCTGTTCTCCCTGAAGGGCACTTTGAAAGAAAGTTCAATCAATGGACAGGTCAAATGTTTTCTTTTTCAAATGTCCATTTTGCATGTAATGACGGCTCTGCAAGGACTTTGCTGGGTGTTCCTCTATTGTTCATAAGATCTAAGGTCCTTCAACGCAAATGCATGTGTTGTGGGTGAGAAATTACCTCAACTGAGTTTATTGGCATTTCTTAGAGCATATGAGTTCAAAGAAAATTATTACAGGTAAGAGCTCTGTCCATTAAAACACCACTATCTGGATTACGTAGTGATATATATATGGACAGAGAGACATCCAAGAAAAGCTCAGTGCAGAGCTTGCCAATTCTAAGCACTGGGCTTCTGTAATGGTCAGTAAATCTTTCTCCTGACCTCATGGCCACCTGCTTGGCCCTGATTATTTTTTCAACCTGCTGAATTCTCTGTGGTGCTGGAGCCAGAGAACTTGAATGAAGACTTCTCCATGGCCTGAAAAGGGTACTAACATGACCAAACCTTGATAGTTTTAGATGCTGTATAGTGTGAGGTTTTTTAAGAAAGTTACCATGTTACTTCAGGAGACTCAAAGGCAGAAATCTGCTGCTTAATATGTACCTAGTTAAGTATACATGAAGTCTAGAGCAAATTGAAAAGACAGCACCAATCAATGCCATATCATCGTTTGTGTTCAGTTTGAAACTTAGGTCAGGTTTGTATAAATTTTCAAACCCTAATCTCTCATTTATATATTTATATATATATATATATATATATATATATATATATATATATATGCTATAATAATTCAGTAAATCCTTAAAAACATAGATCTGCAGTGAAGGAAAGAAAAAGTACAATCACCAATGACTAGGGCGACAACTGCAAGGTGTTAGCTCTATGGATGAGCAGCCCTCATGAGGGGGGCCGTGGCACCTTGGTATCACCTGTGTCTGTATTGGAGGGAGGTACTGCAGATCCCTAGAGCCTGTTTAAAGTGAGACATTTTCTTCCTTTCCTAGTTGTCACACTGCAGACATTCATTTGCCTATGGAAAGCACTTTTCCTTTGTGTATGAAAATAATGAGTCAGAGGGAACAGGCATTCTTCTGTAACACCAGCCAATGAGGAGAAACCCCTTTCTTTCTCCCTCCTCCATTCTACTGAATATTGTATCAGTGCTACATGGTAGGCATACAGTTGGCCAATCAAACTCACTTTGTCTAATGTGAGAGCTGCAAATAACTAGACTGCGCGTACTAACCCTGATTAACTTAACCTGATTCAGGTTCCTGGTGTACAAACACAGAGGCCTGGTGGGCCAGGAGATTCCCTAAGATTCATTTGACTTCTCTAATTCATGAGCTCTTAAAAGAAGAAAAGACAGAAATCTATAAGAAACATAAGCATTGAAATGATCTTGCAACATCTTCATTTTATCTCTAAAATGATGTATACTGAACCATTCATAATGGTATCATCTAAGAAGTTGATTTTAGTCAACACTTAGGAGCCACTATGCAAGTGACTTCAAGTGACTTCCGATCTCTCTTTGTCCATTGTCTCCAGTGCACCTTCTGGCTGCTGCAACAGTTTTCCACATAGATACCTTCCTTCTCTGTTTCCTGCTGGTTCTTCCATTGAGTTTACTGCCAGGGTTAACTCACTTTTATTTCACCCTTAGCTTCACCCATCAAGTTCTCACATTAGCATTTCATTGTTTCAGAAGGAGCTCTGCCTATCAATTGATCTCTGCCCAAATTTCCTGTGACTGCAGTTGCCACTTTGTCCCTCTTCCTCATCTCTAGTCATATATGGATGGTATTAGCAGTTGAAGGTCTTCCCTATCTACTTCCTTTCCTGAGAAGAAATCTGGCTTCCAAAACAGAACAGACTGGTAATACAGTGAATACTGTTGTGTTGGTTTTCTTAAAAAATGCTGGGAATGGTGGCACAGTCTTTAATCCCAGCACTCAGGAGGCAGAGGCAGGAAGATTGCCATGAGTTTGAGGCCAGTCTGAGACTACATAGTGAATTCCAGGTCAGCTTGAGTTAGAAGAGACCCTACCACAAAAAAAACTGGGATTTTGTTTATTAAATAAATGGGGATGAGGGGCAGGCATGGTGGTACATATCTGTAATAGTAACCCTCAGGAACCTAAGGCAAAAAGATCACAAGAGAGGAAAGAAAAATAAAAACAAATAAATGTTTCAATCCTAAAGCTGAAAGCTTACAACCATCAATGAAGCCATGCACTAAGATCACAGGCTATGATTTATATTGTCATAATTTGCAGATGAAATAAAGACTTAAAACACACTGAAGTGGGAAATACAGATGACAGTCTGTTCAAAGAATTAATTCTAAACATTTCAATGTTTTTTTTAAATCAGCTTCTTTTGAATTAAAAGCACAAGGAAATGAAACTAAAGCATAAATAGTATAAAAGAAAGAAAAAGGAAAGTATTTTAAAAGACTCAAGTTAAGGCAGCTATCAAGCCTTCTCAAATTAGCTCAGTCAACTCCATCCATTTGTCCATCTGTCCATTCAACAGCTAGGCATTGGAGGAAAACAAAACAAAGCAAAACCCCCAAACCAAGTAAATGAACACAAAAGTTCAAAAGTAATATCATGATAAAGGCAGTATGGAGGAGTTGGTGGGAAATGACTGGGTTACAGAAATCTAATGATGGAGGGCTGGCATTACAGGTGCTTGAACAGAGAGTAAAGTAGAAATATTAATGGTCTTTAAAGGGGAAAGGAACTCCCAGTACAGAACCTTGTTTTTATGAGAAGGTTTTAAGATGAGAAGTACGCCTTCTCTGCCCTATTAAAATGTGAACACTATGCTCCCAATAAGGCTTTATTTTGTTTCCATAAAACTTGTCATCACATTACTTAACATATATGTTTTAGGCATTATTTTGTTTATCACCCCTCAATCCCACCACTAAAATGTTAGCATGCGTAGTCCTATTATTTTTGTCTAATATTAATCCCTACCCTAGGGCATGAAATAACATCTGGTATTAAGTGGATATCCTCCCTATATCTGTTGAATAAACAAAAGAAAAACTTGGTCATATTTGCAGAACTAAAACCCCTAGCAGTACACATAAAAACTGTATTTCAGTCACTAGAACATACGTTTTGATTTCTGTTCCTGTCTAGAAATTGGCCCTAAGAAGCTTTTAGAGACTATCTCCCCCAACAACAGGGAAGAAACCAAGAAAGAAAAAGATGCAGGATTAAGGACAGGGAAGGAAAGGGAATTTCTATGAAAGAGTGAAGGGATGTAGCAGCCTGGCAGAGAGTTAACAGCCTAGGGAGAGACAGTCCAGATGGCATCAGGAGGACACGAGTCCCATGCTGGCGTGTCACAGCAGCTGGCGGACAACCTGGTAGACGGGGTGACTGAGAGATCTTGTAGTTCTATCAGATGATTTAGGGCGCAGCTCTTTACTCGGAAGAGAAAACAACGCAATTATCATCTGTAGGGAAAACAAAAGGCTAAACTGAAAAAAAAAAAAAAACCCAACAAGGCCACAGAGCTGGGAATGCAGCTCAGTTGGTGGAACACCTACGTAGCATGGATAAGCCCCGGGTTCAACCCCCAGCACTGCATGAGCGTGTGCGTGCAGTGAACACCTGATATCCACACTCGGGAGGTGAAGGCAGGAAGGTCACAAGTTTAAAGTCATCCTTGGCTACACAGAAAGTTTGAGGCCGACCTGAGATACATGAGACTCTGTCATATTGTTTATAACTATGGAAGGAAAGACAGAAAAAAAAAAAAAGAATGGCTAAAAGGCTAAGATTTTTGTGTGTTCTTGTTGAAAGATATATTATGTATTTCATGGGATTTTGTATATCTTTTTTTTTTTGGTTTTTCAAGGTAGAGTCTCACTCTAGCCCAGGCTGACCTGGAATTCACTATGGAGTCTTAGGGTGGCCTCGAACTCACAGTGATCCTCCTACCTCTGCGTCCCAAGTGCTGGGATTAAAGGTGTGCACCACCACACCCGGCTTGTGTATCTTTTAATTTAGTATCCAGGGATGGATTGGCAGGTAGAGTAGGAGATAATATGGCCTTACAGTTTTAGAATATGTAGAAGAATAATTAAGCTTCTTTTGAATACAATTTCCTTATTCATTTATTTTATTTTATTTTATTTACTCATTGGAAAGCAGAATGAAGAGCTGGGAAGGAGGGCAGTGGGTAGCATTTCATTATAAACTCTAAAGCCTTGACTGTCGAAGCTATATGCATATTTGATATAAATAAAACTGAAACCAGCACGGGGAATACTTTCATTATTAACCTCCTAGGAAGGAGCACCAAATATGATGTGTTTGTCTTTACAGCTCTACAAATAGGAGATATTAGATAAATGATAATGAATGAATGATTGAGAGATATCATGAACTTATCAAGAGCCCAAAATTTATCACAGCAGCCTGGTATGATGGAGGATCAAACCTGCATCAGGAAATAGTTTAAGGAAGCTCAGAAAAGACGTGCAATGAATATCCCACTACAATAGAGCCCTGGGGTTTCTGCTCAGTTTAACCTATTACACAGTGTAAGGCTGGCAAAAATTGCTCATTTCCATAGAGCTGACTCCACAGATTTAAAAAGTCCTGAATGGGAAATAAATATGCTGCTCTTAATAAATGTCTAGTTAAGGTATAGTTAATATAGTTAAATGTGAAAGTGTATAAATGATATATTTTAATAGCATTCAGAGCACATTTTCCAGGATTGAGATAAATGCAAACTTTAAAAAAATCGTAACATCCTCTAAACACATTGTCTTTTCATAGTAAATGATAAATTACTGAAGAAAAATGTTATGCTGCAATGTTTTGAAGATTAGGTAGAATATGAGTGAAATTAACATTGTGTGTAAGTGAAGCTGGGACTATATCATGTCAGAGTGGCAATAAAGTTGCAGAGGGGAGAGAATGAGAGTTTTTTATACCATCGAAATGGAAGTAGTTTTCATTTTAATTGTTTTTCTTTAAATGGATTGTTTCTGTAATATACTATATTCTTTCCACTTCACAGATGTTCAGGAGGGATAAAAGAGTTATAAAATATTCTAATGTGTGCTTTTAAAATAGCCTTTTTGGAACAGGAAAAGAACAGCCTAAAGAATTCAGAATTTTTAGAGTATAATAAAGCAGTCATATTGCAAATTTAGGGACTCACATTTGTGATCTGGAAAAACAAATGGCCTTGTAACATTTTTGCCACTCTTGGCCTTTTAGTCAAATAAATCAGTTGCATTTATGATTTCCATTCCTTCTTTTTTTTTTCCAACTCAAGTATCTTCACAGTTCACTTTCTTCTTCCCTTATCTCATCTCTCATTAGTAATTCTTCATTACTGGTTTTACTGGGTATGGTGGCGCATTTCCTTACTCCCAGCACTTAGGAAGCAGAGGTAAGAGGATTGCTGGGAGTTCGAGGCCAGCCTGGAATTGCAGGGTGAGTTCCAGGTCAACCTGGGCTACAGTGAGACCCTACCTTGAAAATCCTAAAAAATAAATAAATAAAGTCCACATTTTCTCTACTACCTAAATGTGGCTCTGGCCTTTGCCTGAACATAGATTTTCTGTGCCAAGTGTGAGGATTCCTTGGTTTCTCTGCCACTGGCCAGACTTCTGTTCCCTCCACCTGATCCTGTCCTGGGATTACTCAGGGTTAGTGGCAGAGCCAGCAACATTGGCTATGACCACATGCATTCTACACTTTGTATTTCTCACATCCTTTTCTTCTTCGTAATTTTGTCCAGAAAGTCATTATTTCCCCACAATTCTTTCTAAAGCTATTTGCATCATTTGTGATATGTGATCAGATTTTCCCATGAAAATATCATGAGAGCAACAACTGTTCCACATGGGGCAGATTCTGTTGAAGCCTAGCATTAAAGTTAATGCCACCTTATTCTTTAATTTACTCAACAATAACCAGAGACAAGTACTTACTGAGCTCCAATTATGTAGCAGGTACTATGCCAGGTTTGTGTTGTTGAGAAAGAGAGATTTGGGCTCTGTTCCTATGAAGTTTATACTCTGGAGAGTAAAATATCTCTGAAACAAACTGCTATGAGAATTCATCTACAAATTCACTACTTTCAAGTATCATAAGTTCTGGGAAAAGGAGGTTGGGGTGTTACATATGCACAGAACTGAAGCATGTGTGTTGTGTCTTTCTTGCTGTGACAAGCACCCTGAGAAAATCGATTTCAAGAAGGAAAGACTCATTTTCATTCACAGTTGCAGATATTCTATTGGTGCTTGGCTGGCTCCATTGTTTTGGGCCTAAGGTGAAGCTGAATACCTTGGCAAGGCACATGGTGAAAGGGAATGCTCACTTCACGGCAGCCAGGAAGTAGGAGCAGGGGCCAGTCAAGGCAAGACCTAATGTTCAGACACTCTCCAGTGACCTACTTCCTCTAACCAGGCCCCACTTTCTAACAGCCCACTCAATATGGACACATTAATGGGCTAACCCATTGATGAAATGGAGAGGTCTCTTCCAGTTCCCTTCTTTATCTGAGGCAAAAAGGGTCCTGGTGGCACAGTGGCTTCCTATGATTTTGCATCCCAGCTATATTCAGTAGGAATATAGCTCTTCAAAGGCGCTCTTGAATTTTCTTTCAGCTTATCACTCATTCCTCAGTCAATGACTGATTCAACCTTGCCTCTGCTTTCTTGAAGAGTCCAACCCTGCAGCACTTTTGGGAGGGTGGAAGAGAAACACTGAAAAAATGAAGTCACATGGGAGCTCACCCTTATTTAGTGTGGGACTCAAATCCTGAACCAAAGAAATTAATAATAGCAATAAAACTACATTTGAGGAAAGGAAATGTGGAAAATCTAGTCATTAAATATATTTTAAAAATTATCATCAAGAAAGGGACCAATGATAAGCTGAGAAATTAAAGGAAAATACATATCTTAGAGTTGTCTTTTCTCCCACTGGAAAATTGCATTTTTGTTAGTTGTGAAATTCCACTAGCTAGCCAGAAGGTTGGGATGACCCTGCCCTCCTAGCCTCCCTTCCTTAACCCAATAAAAGCAGCTTCTTTGTGGGAACATCATTTGGTGATGTTTTTATTTATATCAATTGGAGAAATAAGCTATTCTACTCATCATTCCATGTAGAGTTTTTAGCCTCAGGGTGGTTTCTAATTTCTTTCCTGTAATTCAACACTTGGTTTCACTGGGCAAAAATGTGTTCTGAGAGTCTGAGCAAACTCCCACCCCCTCTTCTCTTTTCTTCTTTCCTCCATAGCTCTCTCCTTGCTTTTCTATCCCCTTTGTTCTTTCTCTTCTCTCACTACTACATTTTGTTGATGATACTCAACCTTACCTCACAGTTACAAGTTTTTAAATTTAATTTAATTTTTTTTCTTTTCACAATTTTTATTAATATTTTCCATGATTATAAAAAATATCCCATGGTAATACCCTCCCTCACTCCCCCCCCCGGCACTTCCCCCTTTGACATTCATTCTCCATCATATTACCTCCCCATCTCAATCATTGTACTTACATATACACAATACCAACCTATTAAGTACCCTCCTCCCTTCCTTTCTCTTCCCTTTATATCTCCTTTTTAACTTACTGGCTTCTGCTACTAAGTATTTTCCTTCTCACGCAGAAGCCTAATCATCTGTAGCTAGGATCCACATATGAGGGAGAACATGTGGCGCTTATCTTCCTGGGCCTGAGTTACCTCACTTAGTATAAACCTTTCCAGATCCATCCATTTTTCTGCAAATTTCATAACTTCATTTTTCTTTACTGCTGAGTAGAACTCCATTGTATAAATGTGCCACATCTTCATTATCCACTCATCATTTGAGGGACATCTAGGCTGGTTCCATTTCCCAGCTATTATAAATTGAGCAGCAATAAACATGGTTGAGCACGTACTTCTAAGGAAATGAGATGAGTCCTTTGGACATATGCCTAGGAGTGCTATAGCTGGGTCATATGGTAGATCAATCTTTAACTGTTTTAGGAACCTCCACACTGATTTCCACAATGGCTGGACCAGATTGCATTCCCACCAGCAGTGTAGGAGGGTTCCTCTTTTTCCACATCCCTGCCAACATTTATGATCATTTGTTTTCATGATGGTAGCCAATATGACAGGAGTGAGATGGAATCTCAATGTAGTTTTAATCTGCATTTCCCTGATGACTAATGATGTAGAACTTTTTTTTAGATGCTTATATGCCATTCATATTTCTTCCTTTGAGAATGATCTATTTAGCTCCAAAGCCCATTTTTTGATTGGCTTGTTTGATTCCTTATTATTTAACTTTTTGAGTTCTTTGTATATCCGAGATATTAATCCTCTATCATATATAGCTGGCAAAGATTTTTTCCCATTCTGTAGGTTGCCTCTTTGCTTTTTTCACTGTGTCCTTCTCAGTGCAAAATCTTTGTAATTTCATGAGGTCCCAGTGATTAATTTGTGGTTTTATTGCCGGAGCAATTGGGGTTGTATTCAGAAAGTCTTTGCCAAGACCAATAGGTTGAAGGGTTTCCCCTACTTTTTCCTCTAGCAGTTTCAGAGTTTCAGGTCTGATGTTAAGGTCTTTAATCCATTTGGACTTAATTCTTGTGCATGGAGACATATCTACAGATACATATCCAGTTTTCCCAACACCATTTGCTGAAGAGGCTGTCTTTTTTCCAATGAGTATTTTTGGCATTTTTATCAAATATCAGGTGGCTATAGCTACCTGGACTTGTATCTGGGTCCTCTACTCTGTTCCACTGATCTACATGTCTGTTTTTGTGCCAGTACCATGCTGTTTTGGTTACTATGGTTCTGTAGTATAGGTTAACATCAGGTATGCTGATACCACCAGCCTCATTTTTGTTGCTCAGTATTATTTTAGATAGTTGAGATTTTTTGTGATTCCAAATGAATTTTTGGATTGTTTTTTCTATTTCCATGAAGAATGCCTTTGGAATTTTGATAGGGGTTGCATTAAATGTGCATATTGCTTTTGGTAAGTTTGCCATTTTCACAATATTGATTCTTCCAATCCAGGAACAAGGGATGTTTCTCCACTTTCTAGTGTCTTATGCAATTTCTCACTTGAGTATTTTAAAGTTCTCATGTAGAGATTCTTTACTTCCTTGGTTAGGTTTATTCCAAGGTACTTTATTTTTTTTTTTAATGCAATTGTGAATGGGAGTGATTCTCTGATTTCATCCTCTGTGTGTTTGTTGTTAGCATATATGAAGGCTACTGATTTCTGTGTATTTATGTTGTATCCTGCTACATGGCCATAAGTTTTTATCAGCTCTAACAGTTTGCTAGTAGAGTCTTTAGGGTCCTTTATGTATAGAATCATGCCATCTGGAAATAATGATAACATGATCTCTTCCTTTCCAATTTGTATCCCTTTTATGTGTGTCTCTTGCCTTACTGCTATGGCTAAGACTTTTAAAACTATATTAGATAAAAGTGGGGACAGTGGACACCCTTGTCTTGTTCCTGATTTTAGTGGAAAAGCTTCCAGTTTTTCCCCATTCAGTAATATGTTGGCTGTAGGCTTGTCATAAATAGCTTTTATTATATTGAGATATGTTCCTTCTATTCCCAGTCTCTGTAGGACTTTTATCATGAAGGGATGTTGGATTTTGTCAAACGCTTTCTCGGCATCTAATGAGATGATCATGTGATTTTTGTCCTTCAACCCATTTATATAATGTATTACATTTATAGATTTGCATATATTGAACCATCCCTGCATCTCTGGGATAAAGCCTACTTGATCAAGGTGAATGATCTTTTTGATATACTCTTGTATTGTTTGCCAATATTTTGTTGAGAATTTTTGCATCTATGTTCATGAGGGAGATTGGTCTGTAATTTTCTTTTTTTGTTCTATCTTTGCCTCATTTTGGTATCAGGGTGATGCTGACCTCATAGAAGGAGTTTGATAGAATTCCTTCTTTTCCTATTTCCTGGAAAAGCTTAAGAAGCAATGGTGTTAGCTCCTCCTTGAAGGTCTGGTAAAATTCAGCAGTGAATCCATCCGGGCCTGGGCTTTTTTTAGTTGGGAGATTATTGATAACTGTTCGGATCTCCATGCTTGTTATAGGTCTATTTAAGTGATTAACCTCATCTTTATTTAATTTAGGTAGGTCATATAAATCAAGGAAATCATCCATTTCTTTCAGATTTTCATACTCTGTAGAGTATATGCTTTTATAGTATGTCCCTATGATTTTTTGAATTTGATGTTACCTTTTTCATCTCTGATTTTATTAATTTGTGTCTCTTCTCTCTTTCTTTTGGTCAAATTTGCTAAGGGTTTATCAATCTTGTTTATCCTTTCAATGAACCAACACTTTGTTTCATTAATTCTTTGGATTGTTTTTTTGTTTGTTTGTTTCTATTTCATTAATTTCTGCCCTAATCTTTATTATTTCTTCCCGCCTACTGATTTTTGGTTTGCCTTGTTCTTCTTTTTCCAAGGCTTTAAGGTGAAGCATTAGGTCATTTACTTGCGACCTTTCTAATTTCTTAATATAGGCACTTAAGGCTATAAATTTACCTCTTAGAACTGCCTTCATTGTGTCCCAGAGATTTTGGTATGTTGTGTTCTCATTATTGTTTGACTCTATAAATTTTTTGATTTCCTTTTTGATTTCTTCATTGACCCATTCATCATTTAGTAGTGTATTGTTTAGTTTCCATGATTTTGTGTATGCTCTATAGCCTTTCTTGCTACTGATTTGTAGTTTAGTTCCATTATGGTCAGATAGAATGCAAGGAATTATTTCAATTTTCCTGAATTTGTTAAGATTTGCTTTGTGCCCTAATATATGGTCTATTTTAGAGAATGTTCCATGTGCTGCTGAAAAGAATGTATATTCTGCAGCATTTGGATGAAATGTCCTGTATATATCTGTTAGGTCCATTCCTTCTATGACCTCATTTAGTCCAGATGCCTCTCTGCTTATTTTTTCCCAGGATGACCTGTCAATTGATGAGAGTGGGGTGTTAACAACAAACACAGTGGTGGTGGGTGACTTTATCTGTGACCTTAGTTCTAATAGTGTTTGTTTGATGAATTTGGGAGCCCCCATGTTAGGTGCATATACGTTTAGGATTGTAATGTCCTCCTGTTGGAGTGTGCCCTTAATCAATATAAAGTGATCTTCCTTATCTTTTTTTGACTAATGTTGGACTGAAGTCTACCTTGTCAGATATCAGGATAGCAATCCAGCTTGTTTTCTAGGCCCATTTGCTTGAAACACCATTTTCCAACCTTTCACCCTAAGATAATGTCTATCCTTTGTACAAAGGTGAGTTTCTTGGAGACAACAAATTGTAGGATCCTACTTTTTAACCCTGTCTGCAAACCTGTTTTTTGGTCGGGGCATTGAAGCCATTGATATTAAGAGATATTATTGAAAGGTGTGTATTTATGTTTGTCATTTTTTTTTTGTGGTTCTGGTTCTACCTTTGCTCTCTTGTGTTAACTAGTATTTGAGTATTGCTTTTTTTTTCCAGGTTCCTTATATGTGTGCTTTTCCTTTTCTTCAGCATGGAGGATTCTATCAAGTATTTTCTGTAGAGCTGGTTTTGTCTTCAAATACTCCTTTAGCCTGCTTTTATCATGGAATGTCCTTATTTCTCCTTCTATTTGAATGGATAGTTTTGGATAAAGGATAAAGTAACCTTAGTTGACAGTTGTTGTCTTTCAGAACTTGGACTACATCACTCCAAGCCCTTCTGGCTTTTAAAGTTTGTGTTGAATAATCTGCTGTAATCCTAATGGGCTTGCCTTTGAAGGTAACTTGATTTTTCTCTCTAACTGCTTTCAATTTTTTTTTTTTTTTTTGGTTTGTGTGTTTGGTAGTTTGATTATAACATGGCAAGGAGAGGTTCTTTCCAGGTTTTGTCTGGCTGGGGTTCTAAAGGCTTCCTGTATCTGCATTGGCACCTCTTTCCCAATTTAGGGGAAGTTTTCTTCTATGATTTTGTTGAAGATGCCTACTATGCCTTTGGAATGGAATTCTTCTCCCTCTACTATGCCCTGAATTCTTTTTTTTTTTTTTTTTTTTTTTTGGTTTTTTGAAGTAGGGTCACACTCTGGCTCAAGCTGACCTGGAATTCACTATGTAGTCTCAGGGTAGCCTTGAACTCTCAGCAATCCTCCTACCTCTGCCTCCCAAGTGCTGGGATTAAAGGCGTGTGCCACCACGCCTGGCATGAATTCTTTTTTTTTTAAATTTTATTTATTTATTTATTTATTTATTTATTTATTTATTTATTTATTTGAGAGCAACAGACACAGAGAGAAAGACAGATAGAGGAAGAGAGAGAGAATGGGCGCGCCAGGGCTTCCAGCCTCTGCAAACGAACTCCAGACGCGTGCGCCCCCTTGTGCATCTGGCTAACATGGGACCTGGGGAATCGAGCCTCGAACCGGGGTCCTTAGGCTTCACAGGCAAGCGCTTAACTGCTAAGCCATCTCTCCAGCCCTGGCATGAATTCTTATATTTGATCTTTTCATAGTGTCCCGAATATCTTGAAATTCACACTCATACTTTTCTATAAGTTTTTCTTTCTCTTTGTTGGACTGTATTAGATCTGCCCCCTGGTCTTCTAGCTTAGATATTCTGTCCTCTCCTTCATCCATTCTACTGGTAAGATTTTCTACAGAGTTTTTTATTTCATTAACTGTGTTCTTCATTGCTAGTAATTCTGACTGGTTTTTCTTTATTATTTCTATTTCCTTATTTATGTCTTGTATTGCCTTCTTTATTTCATTAAATTGGTATCCTGCATTTTCTTTGATTTCCTCTTTGATTCCTTCGATTTCCTCTTTGATTTCTTCTTTGATTCCTTTGACTTGTTCTTTGACTTCTTTGAACATTTTTTTTTTGTTGTTTGAGAGCGACAGACACAGAGAGAAAGACAGATAGAGGGAGAGAGAGAGAATGGGCACGCCAGGGCTTCCAGCCTCTGCAAACGAACTCCAGACGCGTGCGCCCCCTTGTGCATCTGGCTAACATGGGACCTGGGGAACCAAGCCTTGAACCGGGGTCCTTAGGCTTCACAGGCAAGCGCTTAACCACTAAGCCATCTCTCCAGCCCATTCTTTGAACATATTTACAATCATTCTTTTGAAATCTTTCCCAGGTATTTCCTCTAACTCGTTCTCACTGGAGGTCATTTCTGATGCATTAATACTTTTAGGTGGATTTATATTGTCTTGCTTTTTAGTGTTTCTTGTGTTATGATGTATGTATTTTTGCATCTTGCATTAAGTTAATGCTTGGATTTTCTAGTTAGCTGTTTATTCTTAGCTATATCAATTAATCTGATGTTATATATCTTCAGGATAGGACCTTAAGGTGTTAGGTGTGGCTCTTAAGACTCTCAGAGCATCTACAAAGGTGTTCCTAGGGGTTGAGTTTCCCTGCTATGGGAGTATTCAAGTAGGCTGAGTGGAATAAAATACAGGTAGATTCTAAAATTGAACTAAACACTGTACACATTCAATCAAAAACAACACTGAGTATTTATGCAAGAGTAGTTATTTTAACAACCAGATCTTCTATCAACAAAGAGGTTAAGCTTTCTGGTCTGTTGGGCTGGAGAGATGGCTTAGCGGTTAAGCGCTTGCCTGTGAAGCCTAAGGACCCTGGTTCGAGGCTCGGTTCCCCAGGTCCCACGTTAGCCAGATGCACAAGGGGGCGCACGCGTCTGGAGTTCGTTTGCAGAGGCTGGAAGCCCTGGCGTGCCCATTCTCTCTCTCTCCCTCTCTCTTTCTCTCTGTGTCTGTCGCTCTCAAATAAATAAATAAATAAATAAAAATTAAAATAAAAAAAAAAAAAGATTTCTGGTCTGTTGAGGGATCCAAGTCAGCTTGTGACCAAGTGAGACTCTTCCCTGGTGCAATCCCAGTTACCTTGGATGATTTTGGTCTCAGTCAAGTTGCTGACTGGGTTGTTGGGCTGCTGTTCTGATTTCTGGAGCTGGGCACTGGCTTTTCCTGCGGGGAAAACCGAGCCTGGCAACTGTGGCCCTTCAGATATGCACCCCCACTGCTGGAACCGCTGCTGGTGCCTCTGAAGCTGCCGCTGCTGGATCTGCCGCTGCTGCTGCTGCTGGATCTGCTGCCACTGGGGCCGCAGTTGCCGGTGCTAGAGCCACTGATGTTGCTGCCAACTCTGCTCCTTCTTGGGTTGCGCTGTGGGCTCAAGTTGGTGTAGCCGGGTCCTGGGACGCTGCTCTATTAGCTGGAGCTGGGCACAGGCAGTGGGGGAGGGGAGGGAGCCACAGCTGCTCTAGTTCTCTCGCTGTTCCACATGTTCTTCTACCTTGTGATCTGCTCCTCTGTTGTTCACTGCCGCTCTCTCTCCCTTCATGTTTCTTGATTTGAGGAGAGGGCCAGTGTGAGTGGAAGCTCCCCTCACCTGGCTTTTCCTGTGGCTCGAGGCGAGCCTGGCGGCTTTCTGGTGCACTGCTGTTGCCGCGGTCGCAGACCTGCCAGGGCCACTTTTGCCGGCCTGTGCAGGCTCTGGATGCTCTGGATCTCTTCTACTTTTCCACTGCCATTTCAATTTCCTATACACCTTACTTTTTAGTAAAAGTGTGTATTTTTTCTGAGAATTTTTTGGTCTTTTTCCCCCCAGGCTGCTTTGGTGTGGTGCCTACGCCGCCACCTTAACTGGAAGTACCCCACAGTTACAATTTTTATCCCAGTCCTAGCATTGTCTCAAAGTGGCTGACCAAATTCTGCCTGTAAGATGAATGAATGCTTGGCCATGTAGACTTTTTGACAGCAACTCTTGCCTAGCATACTTATTTTGACATTTATGTATCTTTGGGTATGTGGGAGGACAGATGAAATGTTTGTGCAGGGGAAGGTGGTATCCATTTTCTGCAAAAGGAAAAGAAGGCAACAACACAGCTGCCTGTGCGCATAGAAGGCACGGAAAACCTAGGCACCTGAATGGGAGCCAAGCCACAGTACTGAGAGTGAAGTGTGAACCCACCAGGGCACACGAGGTTGTGGTTCATGGGGTGGGAGGCAGCAGGACCTAGGGGAGACCCTGTTATTTTAATCAACAGAGCTTCTCTAGGGTACTGGTGTCTCCTCATCAGACAGTAGAGGGATCAGGATGTCAAATACCCCCTCTGTTCATCTGCATGTCTGGCTACCCATCATGCACTCAGGAAACAATCACTGAGCACCTTGTTTGGACATGGCATTGAGATTATCACACATCCTTTCACCACCAAAGGACAATCAAGTCTGGTAGGAGGGAAATAAGTAGACCAATGAACCCAACACATGGTAGAGTACCTAAAGAAGGTACCCTTGCTGAGGGACATCTGGGGGCATGCAGAGAAGGGATAAATCAATTCTGCTTGAATTTGAGGTTTAAATAAAAAAAAATCTTTATGTTAAATCAGGTGACATGGTCATGAAATATGAGGCATGTGAGATGACTGATAATAATATCAAAGAAACTTAATATATGAAAATTTAACTTCAACAAAATTATCTGGGATTGCTACTTTATAAATAAGTGCTTTAGTGAGGTATGGTGGTAGAGACCTGTAATCCCAACTGTTGGGGAGGTTGAGGCAAAAAGATCAAAAGTTTGAGGCTAGTCCAGGCAACTTAGACTGGATCCTTTCTCCAAATAGTTTCAAACAGGACTGGAGAAGGTGCCCCATGCAGAGTGCTTGTTAACATGTGTGAGGCCTTGGCTTCAACCTCCGGTAGTATAACAAACAGGTGTTCTACTAAAAGCAATTATTAAAATGTGTGTCTTATGCTAATATAAACATTAACAGTACATAGATGGACAATTGAACCATTGATATATCTGTGAAAATATGATTCAATCTGCAAACACGTCATTGCACACTAGTTCTCATGAATAATTCTGTTGCATAAGCCAGAATGCTCCTGCAATTATTATCGTAGATGCAAACCTGCTAACTTGAATGTACCCAACAAGCTGAGAACAGGTATATGAGCAGGTAGTGGAACATGCATCCACTAGCCAGGAGGTACCCACATCAGGGTACTTGGCAAAAAGCCATTGGCATGGATCCACAACAAGGTCTTCCTCCTGTTGGCCCTTGCCTACACATTCAAATCAAATGGGCCATTGGCCATACCACCTTGAATGCACCCAATCTCATCTGCTAAAAGCAAGTGGAGCTTTGATTTTCAAGACCACCCCATCCTATCTGAATTCCTAGGAATAAGACCCAGGCATGATTAGTTTTTAAAGCTCCCTGGATTATTCTGGTGTGAGACCTAGATTGAACATTGATGTGGAGCAATACCTCTTAAACTTCAACATGCATGGCTTAGTTACCCACTAGAACTAGATGGTAAAACCATTGCTGAAGACATGATAGGGTGTAGTTACAGGACATTGAAATCTCAAACTTGAATTAAGATGAAGCCAACTCCCTCCTGGCTAGCTATCATAGTGCTGGAAAGTACTATGCCAGCTGGGGATAAAAATCACCAACAGTGTGAACAAAAACTGCATCCTGCAAGCTATGGCATCAACAGAACAGGCAAGATGTACATCCTGATACATTCATGGCACACAAATTATAAGAACAATCAACTGCTCTCTGATTGGACATGACACTCACTCAGTGGAAGGAAAACTCATGCCTAGTGCTAAGAACCAAGTCAGAAGCCTATGGCTTGGAAGGTCATAGACCCTAGAGGGAAGCTTCTACTATTCTTTAGCCAAAAAGAGAGTTTATGCCCATCAAAAAGTCTCCTAAATGTATATGTTTATTCCCTTTCACAATGTGCTCTTTCTTGGTTAAAGAATCTGATTTTTACAGATGGTGGTGAATACTAGGGAGACCCAAGACCCATCAGAATGACAAAATACAAGTTTTGTCCAACACTCTCATCTCTATCATGCTCACCAGAGCCCAGGAAACATTACGGAGGAAGTGCTAGATTTTAAATATGAGGGCTGCTCTTACTGCTAGCCAGAGAACATCCTCCAGGGAGATGGTGGTAGACACTGAGGAGACTCAAAGCTCACCAAAGCACAAAATGAGAGGCTCCCAAGAGCTCAGCACTAAAGTAGACTTCTAACGTACCCTCCAAGGCTCAGGGAACATTGTGGAAGAGGGACAGATGAAGAGCCACAGGGTGGGAAGGTGTACTAAGAGGCATTGTACTCTCCACAGGAACTGACTAGTGCATCCATGACCGCTCAATGAATACCAGGACCCTCACTGAGGAGGGGTCCCAGTAGAATAGGGGTGGAAGAGAGGGGACACAAGAGGATAACTGATTTACAATATGCTCATGTATTAAAGTTCCCAATAAAATTTGTTTTTGTCAACTTTAATGTCCATGGAATCCCTTGGGGCTGTGGTGAAGTGCAGGTTCTTTTTCATTAAGTGGAATTGATGTGGGTGCTCATAGACTGCAGGGTAGAAATGACATCTAGACAAGCAAGCTTCTGACTTGACAGATGAGGCTTAGGTTCTGCAGAGCTCCCATGCTGGCATACAAATGAACCTTCTGGGCTGGAGAGATGACTTAGCGGTTAAGCACTTGCCTATGAAACCTAAGGACCCTGGTTTGAGGCTCGATTTCCCAGGACCCACGTTAGCCAGATGCACAAGGGGGCGCATGCATCTGGAGTTCATTTGCAGTGGCTAGAGGCTCTGGCATGCCCATTCTCTCTCTCTGTCTCTTTCTCTCTGTTGCTCTCAAATAAATAAATGAATAAATAAAATAAACAACAACAAAAAGACAGTGACAACCGCACTGCCACTGGGTCTTATTTAAATAATTTTTCATGGGTGTGTAGCCCCTCAACCACACCTAAATAAAGAGACCCCATAAATTAAACCATGTACAAAAGAAATATGTCCAATAGTCCTTTGGTAGTTCTTAGTGTGTCTTACACATACTCATAAGCATTTCCAGTTAATACCACATGATCCTCCTCCTTCCTTTGATTAGCATTGTTTGCTTTTCACTGAAACCCTACCTTTTCCCCCCCGCCACCATGCTCACAGAATTCCAATGGGGAGTCTATCCAGGAGATAATTCTAGGTTTAAAAACACCACCATGTCTTTAGAACCACTGCATAATTCTGAGGGGATGAGTTTTGTCTTCCCTTGCAGTGAGTTCTTTCTCAGGAGGGTGTCCATTGCCATCACAAAGAAGTTTCCAGGGGCCACCTCATAAGAGTGAAAGCCCTATGTGAATACCTGCTCACTTTTGTAGAAGAACCACAGCCATATTCAGCTTTGTTTTATGAAAGAATGGAACAGCCAGGCATGATGGCACATGCCTTTAATTCCAGAACTCAGGAGGCAGAAGTAAGATGGTCGCTATGAGTTCAAGGCCAGCCTAGGGCTACAGAGTGAGTTCCAGGTCATCTTGAGCCAGAGTGAGACCCTACCTTATAAAAAGAAAAGAAAAGAAAAAGCAGAAGCACCTTAAGAGTATAAGCTCTTCCTTGGATAACCAAGGATAACAAACATCATGGCTTCTACAGATATGGGAACAGTGCCTGTGACCCCTGGCCAGTGAGCTTTCCTAGGCAGGGAAGCTAGAGCCCCCTGGCTATGTGTGAATTCAGAGACTGGTGACCTTCTCAGTGGGCTCTGTAGACTCAATGTCCATCATCCACCAATATGATTGGTGGTGATGGGAGGATCTGTGGCTAGGAGCACCTCCCCTTCATATCAGCCTCTGTGTAATCCCTTGTCAGCATTTTTCCAAGCTTCTTTGTGCCTCCATTCACTCCATTTCCATCACATGTGTCCATGATAGACACACATATATGACACATGTCTATACTCCATGCTACTATTGAGAACAACATTATCTTTCCTTTGCCAAGATACACATTTATTATTCCTGTTGTTATTTAAGAGGCTACACTAGCAAAATGGCCTTTGGAATGATTTTAAATGTCCTTCAAGACAGAGTGGCACAGGATCTATCAACTTACTGCAATATAAAATAATAAGTTGCAGAAATGTAGAGGAGGCCAGGATCAAACCACTTTTCTGATGTCTTTTCCAGATGCAACTATAACATCACTCTTATCACAATGTGGGGTGTGTTTCTATTATGGAAATAAGCACACCCATAGCTCTCAGATCAATATTTCTATGCTTGCTAAGGGATAGAGATCTCGCATTGTTATGTCCTTTGGAGTTTTGTCTGCGGACACACGGAGCTTGAGCAATACCACACTCAATTATATAGCAAAGTTTGCATGCAGAACAGTAGAGACATGCCTTACCACAAATCGTTACTTCCACCCTGCTAGTGTGTGGAAACTCTAAAGTCCTGAACAAGACGAATTTCCTGTTCCACAGGAACAATTCCACTTTTTTGTTAATATGGGAACTGGATTTAACTGCTTTTTAGGTAGGAAAAAATACAATTTTATTTTTGTAATCAAAGTACATAGACTGTGAAAGCATTTTTGGAGCCAAGAAAAGAGAGGGAACAATTCCTAATATGATAACAGCCTTCAGCCTGGTTCAGGTCACAGCCACAGGCTGGCCTGAGCCTTGCTGGAGTTTCCTGTAGAATAACAATGTGGTCCCTGGTTTACGAGCACAAGCACTTCCATTGTGTGATGGCATCATGACATCATGAGGAAAGGAAAGGCTCACTGTTCACCAACATTGCTCCAAGACCTGCTGGGTTATTGACAAATCATTTCTAGATCTTAGAAAGCATATACCTCAAGCTCTTTGTTCACTATGGCTGCAAAAGCAAGTGCTTGCCAGGGTCCTAACACAAAGGAAAGTTAGAGTTGAGTCTAAAGGATAGCTCTCTGGCTTCTAAGCAATATCCTTTCTTTACATGTCACCATCACTCTCCAGCCTCCTCGCTACAAACTGGTGAGGTTGAATGTAGGTCACCTGCCTGTCCATCCTGTCCCCTGCTAAAGGATGACCCTTGTCAAACTCTAGGCTTGGCTCCACCAGCAGGATGACTATTTTGACTTGACTCTGAAATGCCTGTACACAGACTTATTTTTTTTATGAACTTGTTTTCTAACTTGTGGTACTAATTTGGAGATTGCAAAGCCTTTAGGAGGTGGGACCTGGCAGGCAGAATTAGCTCCCTAGAAGTAGGCCTTTAAAGTTACATCAGCCCTGGTCTGTGCGCTCTGCTTCCCGCCTGTGGTCACGTGGACGTGATTCCCGCACACATTCTTACCACCCTTAACGCCACTGCTCCTTCCCTGCTGTGATGGGCTCCATCTCACTGACACTGTGAGCAACGACAAGCCTTTTTCTCCTTAAGTTATTTCTGACAGGTGTTTTGGTCATGGTGCTAAAAAGTAATTCATATGCCCACCCATGCTGGCTTCCGCACACTCACCTGCTCCCAAGCCCAACGCCCTGGTTAGCAGCCTCATTCCTAGCAGGGTTCCAGCCTCTCTAGAAAGCTCCCACTTTGGGCTCCTTAAACACAGGCATGTTGGGGCATTAAGACCACCTTGATTTCCTCTAGAAATAAACAATAGACCGATGGGCATTTTCTATTGGTTCCATATGGCTCCAAATCGCAATTGTGGCTACAGGAATTGCAAGCTCCCTCAACAAAATCAGGAACTTGTGGACCCCATGAGAGGCCTTATTTATTACTTCTCCCAGAGAAAGCAGACTGGGGCAATAATCGTCAAAGTAATATTTACCCCTTAATAACTGCCTATTTTTATACCAGTGTTAGAGGTTAATAGCAGTGTTATTTACTCCTCTGCCAAAAAGAACTGAAGGATGTGAAATGTAGCAGTCAATAAAGCCGAACAGTCAGATAAATAACATTCATATTATTTCCTGACAAATCCTTCTGCAACCCAGGGATATAAATAACCCTAAGAAAGCAGTTCCTGAATTACAAGTTTACTGATGTGTAAAATGTAATTTTACAAAGGGCTTCAAGCCCTAGAAACACTGGATTCTATAACAATACATGCTGTTTGTCAGCCCCTATCACTGTGTGCACATACATGCAAGCACTTCTCCTGGGCTATTAATGACGTGTAGACATACTTATTGCATGTGTACATGTGGGTGTGGAGGCCAGGGGCACAGCCATTGCCGCTCATTTCCTCTCCATCCCTGTGACGGCTCTTCTTTGCTTTCCTCTGTGGGCTCCTGTTTAAGCTCCTCCTCTCCTGCTCTCACGCTGGTGCCCTTGCAGGCACTGTCCCAAGCCAGCCTTCTCGCTCTGGCATATCTCTTTATGATCCCACCCCAGCTGACAAACAATTCTCTCCATCGTCAGCCTCCCCTGAGCTACACATTCTTTATAAAGAACCCCCTTGATATCCCCATCTGAATGTGTGAAGGGCAAGTCAGCCACGCTTCCTCTCTAGTACACGTCTAACTTCCTCCCCCACCCCTGCTGCTTTCCCCAAGGCACAAGTGATACCACATTCCATGCAGTTATTTAATGGAGACACCTAGCTCCTTTGTAATCCCTCTGCTCTTCTCCAGTCCATACCTACATCTAACCTACAAGCAAACCCAGAAAACTTCCCCTTTAAACCCCGGTGACCAAGGAGGAGGGGTCTCCCCCTTCATCCTCTTTCTGCCTCCACCGCTCACCTCAGTCTTAGATGACCACCTTTCTGTTACCTCCTTCTAGCTTTCACTCCAGCCCCCCTCAGTCAGTCTTTTGTCAGCAGAGTAAGCTTTTAAAATGTGAATCCACATCTTTTTCTGTGGCCTGAGAGCTCTATGTGACCTTGCCCAGTTCCCCCTGCCATCCTCTCCTGGCCCTCTCCCCTTCCTCATTGTCTTCCAGGCCCAGATCCCTTTGTGCCTCAAACAGAATAAGCATGTTCCTTCTGCCCAGAATGCTCTAGACCAGTGTTCCCATGCTGTTTCCCTCTTGTCATTTTGTGAGGAGGCCTTCCATGGATGTCCAACCATATTTTTTATTTATTTATTTATTTATATATTTTTTAAAAATATTTTATGTATTTGTGTGTGTGTGTGTGTGTGTGTGAGAGAGAGAGAGGGGGGAGGGGAGAGAGAGAATGGGTGTGCCAGGACCTCGCACCACTTCAAATGAACTCCAGACACATGGACCACCTTGGGCATCTGGTTTTACATGTTTAATAGAGAATTAAACCCAGGTCCTTAGCCTTTGCAGTCACCACTGAGCCATCTCTCCAGCCCAACCATCTAGTTTTAATACATATTATCTCCTTCACAATTACCTTCCCTATTCAAATCAATGGTCATTTCCTGAAAGTAGGCTGTTCACAGATGTGTTAGTATGGTCACTCTTCACAAAAGAATGTATAATTACTTTGTATCATTATAACCACAATACCTGACAGAAACAAGTAAAGGAGAAAAAAAAAAATTTGGTTCATGATAGGAGAGGGCTTCTGTCCATCATAACAGGGAAGGCATGGGAGAGTGGCTCAGTCCATGGTGGCAGGAATGTAAGAAGGTTGTTCACATAACAGTAAACCAGGAAGCCGAGTGAGGCTGGAACCAGAGGTTGAGCTCTATACTTCAGACACCGACATCTAGTGACATATTAGGTCCTACCTCCAAAAACATTCCACAGCCTCCCAAAATAATACCACTAGCTGGGGAACATTTGTTCCAAACATAAACCTGTGAGGAGCATTTCAAAAGTAATCTCCTTAAAAGTAGGACCCTGCCTTCAAAGCCTAAGGACCCAGGTTCACCGGCACTACTGTATATCCAGTGCTTAGGAAACAACCAGATACCAGCGGGCATCTGTACTAGCTTATCTTGACCGAGTGACATGGATGTGGTGGCTTGAACAACAGTAACTTATTTCCACTCAATACTGGAAGCTGGAAGTCTGAGGTCAAGGTGTCAGTAGAGCTGCTTTCTTCTGAGGCTTCTCTGGCTTGAAGACAGCCATTTCATCCCCAGGTTTTCGTGTGTCTGTTTCCAAATCTCTTCTTATAAAGACACTAGTCATACTGGATTGGGGCCCACTCTAATGATCTCATATAAACATAATTACCTCTGCAAGGACCTTATCTGCAGGGACTTGGAGAGAGCTTCATTAGTAGAGTGTTTACCTTGCAATCATGAACTCCTGAGTTTGGACCCCCAGTATGCACATAAAAGCTGGGCATGGCTGTTTATGCCTGTGGTCACAGCACTGGGGAGGTAGAGACGGGAGGACCCCAAAGGCTTGCTACCCAGCTGGCCTAGCCACATTGATGGGTCCTGAGTTCAATGAGAGAGCCTGTCTATAAAGAATCAAGTAGAAGAGTGATTGAAGAAGAAATCTGAGGTCAGCCCCTTCACACACATGCCCACAAATGTGCACCCACACAAACATGTTATCTTCATATTCAGCTACACGTTAAGATTCTAGAGGTTAGGGTTGTTTTTTTTTTAATTTTTTTTGTTCATTTTTTATTTACTTATTTGAGAGTGACAGACATAGAGAGAAAGACAGATAGAGGGAGAGAGAGAGAATGGGCGCACCAGGGCTTCCAGCCACTGCAAACGAACTCCAGACGCGTGCGCCATCTTATGCATCTGGCTAACGTGGGACCTGGGGAACCGAGCCTCGAACCGGGGTCCTTAGGCTTCACAGGCAAGCGCTTAACAGCTAAGCCATCTCTCCAGCTCGAGGTTAGGGTTTTGACAGATGAGTTGGACGAGAGGAAAAGGAGGATACAATTCAGTCCATAATAGCATCAATGAAGAACAATCATGATGACGATGAAAGCTAACATGATTGCAATTGCTACTTTGCTGCAACTGTTTTTCCTGCATTATCTTGACTGGTCCTCTTAGATCTGTGGTTTGCTTGCTCTGGCAGAAAGGCCCAGGAGCCGTTCACCCTGATGCTGAAGTGCTAACCACTGAAAAGGAAGCCCACGTTTCTAAGAGGAAAGCTAATATGTACAAAGGGAGCTACCTCATCCAGTTATTTATTTTTTTAAACAAAATATGGTAATAAGACCTGTGGAAGTCCAGGAAGATTAACATCTCTTTTAAAAAAAAATCCCCTACCCAAACAAGTCACCCAGATCTCTGTCATCAAGCCTAACAGATGGTGGCACACAGGAGGTATTAGTTATTAGTGCCTTGAGGGAAGTATTCAGAATTCCTTATGGTTAAATAATAGAACTTTGCAAACAGATTATGAACAAAGATGTTGACAACAGAGTGACTCATAATACCAGAGATAAGAAAGTAGGTGTTAGTTAGCTCAGGCTGCCATAACAAAACACCACAGAGTGGTTTAAGTAACAAAACTTTATTTTCTCATAGTTCTGGAGCCTAAAGGCCAAGGTCCAGGTCCTAGCACAGTTATGTTCCTGTGAGGATCCTTGTCCTGGTATGTAGTTACAACTGGATATATGCTCTATGGTAGGAGAAGGGGAAGCATGCTCTCTGGTCTCTGGTGTCTCTTGCTACATAGACATTAATTCCACATAGGTGGTTATCTCCCTAATTATCTCCCAAAGGCCCCCATAACATTAGGGTTAGGGATGCAATATATGAATTTTGGGAGACACAAGCATTTGGTTTGTAACAGTATCCTTTCATTTGCTTCTATAAATATTATATAAAAGATCTGTTTATTTGCCATTGTATTTATTTTTCCATTAGATGCTGGATTAGCTGCCTTATCTATTTTCCTACTCTGTTAATTAGAAAGAACTTATATTTTTTCAATTTTAGAGAAAGGAGCCCATGGTTATTTATAGCAAACTTTTTTTGAAATAGTAACATAACCTAATTAGTTTACATAACTTTGTGTAGAAATTGAATTTTTCTACAAAATGAATTATCCA